>NC_086453.1:24358316-24681649 GCF_028390025.1 Pseudophryne corroboree | reverse complement strand
AAAGACTCAGTATTGAGCCAAATCCAATATATGGAACTACCAAAGCTTAATCCCAGGATGAAGCCATATATATATATTTATCTTTTGTTTGCTTCTGTAAATGCCCCCCATGTGATACACAGGTTTATTAAGTATAACGGTCTGAATACCTGCAGCTTTGCTGACCCCATTCCACTTCTGTGTGTTTGTTTTATTCCTGTCCTCCACGGACAATTTCTTCCCTATAAATACAGAGATGGTATAAATACAGAGATGTTTTCTTCATAGCAGAGATTACATTTATATAATTCACAACTTAACATTGTAAGGCAAATACCTGCGCTGATATAGTCTATAAAGAGTCACTACTACACCGGCGTATTCTTATAGTAACAGTTTTGTTTATTTTTAAAATGACATAACTATTTATCTCACTCACAGTATAAATGACCATTACACATATCAGGAATCTATTTGTTACTTGTTATTGCAATAATTACTATTAAACAGCTACAGTGTGTCAAAGGATGAACTTAACCATTTGCAGAATATCACTATGGGAGGAATTCAGTTAGTTGCAAGTTTGGTCCTGTGAGACAAATGCAATACATATTTGCTCACATTTCTTTTTAAGAATACATTTGGGTGTTTTTGTTTGCACTCCCCTGAGCAGGTTAAAAGGTAGGGCAAATCTTTATTTTTCCCCATCATGACTAATTAGGCATTTGGAAGTTTTCAATTGACATAAGTGGGACAATAATTTTATGTCATCATTGAGGTTTGAAAAATAATGACCACTAATTACCCCAATATCACCTCTTTCATTAGTTTATGCACCCCAAATGTAATGGAAGTATTTATTTCAATGTAAAATAATTCATTTTTCACATTTTATTTAATTAACGTTTAACATTTTATTTCATTAAAGTGGCCTCAAATCAGTGCCGTAACTAGACATGTGCAAGAAACAGCATTGGCGCCCCCCTACCACATCATATTTAAAATAGGGCCAGTACGTGCCGTAGGCGTGTGCCAAAATTATTGGGGTGTGGCTTCATGCGGAAGAAGCGTGGCCACAAAATAATACCAATTCATAATATGCCACACTGTAGTGCCACTTACACATATTATGACAGGCAGAGTCCCCCTTTTACACATTTCGGCAGGCAGAGTCCCCCTTTTACACATTTCGGCAGGCAGAGTACCCCTTTTACACATTACGGCAGGCAGAGTCCCCCTTTTAACATTATGACAGGATAGGTCCCCCATTTACACACTGTGGCAGGCAGAGTCCCCTTTTACACATTACGGCAGGCAGATTCCCCCTTACATCCCCACCGCCCTTAGAGTGTAGTATAATGTAGTGTAGTGTAGTGTAGTGTAGTGAAGTGTACTGTAGTGAAGTGTAGTGTAATATAGTGTAGAGTGTAGTGTCTGTGTAGGCACTTACGTGAGATTTACATTCTTCCTGCGCTGTTGCTGGCTCCTGTACAGAACTGACTCCTCTGCAGAGTCTGTACACTTCACAGACAGAGAGGGGGTGGGCCGCAGGAGCGCAGAAGGACAGGGGGGATATCGTGTCCAGCGCTGCTGCTGACTTTACACAGTGATCATCTGCTCCAGCTGGTCGGAGCTTGGGGCTGCTGCGGGTGCCAGGCACAGGGGAGTGGGAGGGCAGCCGTCAGTGGGAGGGATATGCGGCCACTCAGTGTGTATGTGGACGGTGCGCTGTGGGTAATGCACCTTCTGCACACACCTGGTTACGGCCCTGTCATTAATATTCAGTTACAATATACTGCCATACTCGGGATTCAGACCTATAACCTGTTGAACTGTAACCAAACACCTTACTCATTGAGCTATTTGATCCTGCATAAATACTATGAGCACTATATGAAGCTACTGGTACTTTGTAAAAAAATTTATCAGTATTGCAATTGAGCAGGTCGATGTAGTGTGCATCCAATCTCTTGCAGTCACACAATAAATAGATCTGTTTAGCCGCAATGCTGATAATTTTTTCACAAAGTACAAGGTAAACTTCAAACAGTTAGACTTCTCTAGCTTAGAATTCTCTACCTTTCTATGTAAGGGCAGATAGCTCAATGAATAGATTGTCTGACTGCAATGTCACAGGCAATGGGCTCAAATCCTGGGTATGTAAGCATCTTCAAATGTAATAAAGGACAGTGTGACTGAATAACAAAGAAATCTCAAGTTGAGTTCATGAATGCTGTATAGGTATTAGTGACAGAAGGGGTCAGGGTAGGAGACAGTGATGGTCAGGAGATGCTGGGCTTCAAAAAGGGGGGAAGCTCAAAATGAAAGTAATTAAAACAGATAATTGACAAGTGCCACCATCTGCGCCGCTACCCTGCAGCGCTATGTGCGGTGCCCCCTCCGCACACACCTAGTTACGGCCCTGCCTCAAATTACCCCCAAATCACCTTTTCTCATGCTTTTTTTTGCATTTTTCATTTAATTCTTTTATAATGAAACAAAATTTGTAAGCTTTTTACATTATTTTACATAAAAATTTGCACAAATTAGCCATTTGACTGATCCAGTACTTTCCTTAATGTCCACTAACAGCCTTATTGTAAGTCCGACTGTTTGCAGTCTCTTTTACTGTGAATCCTTTAAAAGGGCATAAATTCATCCCATTCACTGAACCTATGCATGCTCAGTAGACTCTGGCATTATGCGGGTGAACAGGTCTAAACTGCGCATGTGTATGGACCGCAATGCTTAGGCGTGTTGCACGGGTACAAAGCGGATCGCCGCTCAGTGATGGGTTTGTGCAAAGAATCCATTCACATGGGCAAGCAGATTGACAGGAAGAAGCCGCTTGTGGGTGTGAACGTTTTCTGGGAGTGGTTGGAAAAACGCAGGTGTGTCCAAGCGGGTGTCTGACGTCAATTCCGGCCCCGGACAGGCTGAAGTGATGCAGCGGCTGAGTAAGTCTTGGACTGTGTAGAGACTGCAGAAGATCTGTTTGTAGAGGTCTGATACACATGCGATCGCACACCTGCACAGCTAAAATACACTCCCCCTGTAGGTGGCGACTATCTGATCGCAGCAGTGCAAAAATTGCCTGCTAGCGTTCAGGTCTATTAGGCCCCTGATACAACTATTTGCTGTGAGTCACAGACTGTATTACAAAATGTTATTATACATTATATTCTCTATCAGACTATAATACAACCCAATATGGTTTACCCTGGATACAGACCATTAAGCATTTGAGGTTGTAAAACACAAAGGTTAGATATTGTGTCAGTGTCCAATATTGCGTTCTAATGTAATAAAAAATAATATTTTCATACCTTCTATGTTTACATTGCGCAGCAAAATTCCACGCTGTGGCATTGACTCTTCAGTCTGATCCTCCATGGACGACTTACACACTGCAGTAACAACATCTGTATTAGGTGGTGTTACATTGTATATTTGTGTTCACTGATTGGCTAGTATTCTGTTAGGAGACAGTTCTTACCTGTGGAACTTATAGCAACATGTGTACTGGGTGTCCTCCCCCGCCCATGCTCTACAAACAAATCGCCATCAGCTTCTTTGCCATAGAAAATTCTCAGTATCGATTCATTCCTGAAGCAGGCAGAGCAGGACCCAAACATTGGAGTTTTCTCTGGGCAGAGGACTGGCTGTGTGAAAACTTGAGACTGGTCATTGTTGATAATTTTGATGGGAAAATCTGTCACCAGGACTTCACAAACATCTGAAACAGAAGAGACAGGAGAAGATATAGGGGCAGAGGAGACATGGGGGTTCATTCCAAGTTGATTGCACACTGCCGATTTTTGCTGAGCTGCGATCAGGTCTCTACTGCGCGTGCATCTGCACAGCAATGCGCAGGCGCGTCGTATGGGTACATTGCTGAGCTATGGATTTAACGAAGAATCCATACGCACAGCCGATCGCAAGGAGATTGACAGGAAGAGGGCGTTTCTGGGAGTGGTAGGGAAAACGCAGGCGTGTCCGGGCATTTGGAGGGCGGGTGTGTGACGTCAATTCCGGCACCAAAAAGACTGAAGTGATCGCAGCGGCTGAGTAAGTCCAGAGCTACTCAGAAACTGCACAAAATGTTTTTGCAGAGCGCGTCTGCACAGGCGTTCGCACACTTGCAAAGCGAAAATACACTCCCCCGTGGGCGGCGACTATGCGTTTGCATGGCTACTAAAAACAGCTAGCGAGCGATTAACTCGGAATGAGGGCCATGGTGCAGTTACCAATAGCAACCAATAAGCTTTTAAGTATCATCTATCTATTGCAGTCTACAAAATGATCGCTGGAATCTGAGGGGTATATTTACTAATATGGGAGTTCTATTTAAGATGGGATGTTGCCCATAGCAACCAATCAGTTTGTACTTCTCATTTATCTAGCACCTTCTAGATCAGGCATGTCCAAACTGTGGCCCTCCAGCACTACATATCCCAGCATGCCCTGACACAGTTTTGCTGTCAGAGAACGCTAAAGCTGTGTTAGGGCATGCTGGGATGTGTAGTTTCTCAAAAGCTGGAGGGCTGCAGTTTGGACATGCATGTTCTAGATGATAATGCCTGTAATCTGATTGGTTGCTATGGGCAACATCCCATCTTAAATAGAGTTCTCATCTTAGCAAATTTACCCTTGATTGCCTTTAGTGGACAACTTCACCAATTGTCCTCTGCAGATCATTTGAAACTTCAACCCCTTAGGGGGGAATTCAGTTGTCCATGAAATCACATTTTTGTGATCAAAACAGGGCTTTTATCGTGAACCGCTAAAAGCCGCTCATTCAGTTTGCAGAAAATTCCCCATGACAATTCTCCATAGGTTTAATGCAAATTTCTTTTCACCATCTCCTGAGCAGATGAAAATTTGTGGAAAATCCGTTCTTTTGAGGTAAATATGATGGGATTTGGTTCAGAACCCCTGGGACACCTCCCTGAATGACAAATTAGGTACTTAGAAGATTTAAAAAAAAATTAATTGGCCCAATAATTTATAATAATACATTTTGGTATGGACAGGTATAATAGGTGCTTTGTGAGTGGGATCAGTGTTTTTAGGCTTACAGGTAGGAGTAATCAGTCGGGGGGGGGGGGGGGGGGGGGGGGGGGTTACGTAAAAAGTGGCTTAAAATGACCCAAATCTACACTTATACCCATTTTTATGTAGCCCTAATGTTTAATGTAAACACTTATTTTGCTGGAAAACACTTTCTATAAATTTTTCACTTAAAAAAAATGCATATAATGGCAATTTGACCCAATTTACGTTCCCCACATACTTTTATTTTGACGCCTAATACACTTCTATTGTTAGCCTGTATTATTTGGGCTTTTGGGGGGTAAAGACAGACTTCCCCATTTTCACATGCATTTTTCTCTGGTTTTGCTGGCAAGAATTATCGGACAAATCCTGTCTTTGCACATTTGCAATTGGTATTGCGAATACTTGATAAAAGCCAATTTCGTGGCACTTTTGTGCAAAAAGTTGATCCACAAGAAATTAATCATGGACAATTGAATTCCTCCCTTAGGGGGACATGTACTAAGCAATGATAAAAGTGGAGAAGTGAGCCAGTGGAGAAGTTGCCCATGGCAACCAATCAGCTGCTCTGTGTACTTTTCTAGTATGCAAATTATAAATGTTACGTCAATGCTGACTGGTTGCCATGGGCAACTTCTCCACTTTTATCACTGCTTAGTAAATCTCCCCCTAAAATCTGTTAAACAGAACTCTTTAAACCAGACTTATGGGATTCTATTTTATAGGGGAGATGTACCAAGCCTTGGAGAGAGAAAAAGTGGAGAAACTGCCCAAAGCTTCTACCTAACATTTCAAAGACTGTGCTAGATAAATGAGAGAAGCTGATTGGATTCTTTTGGCAATTTATCTCTTTCCAGGGCTTGATACATTTCCTCCTTCAAAACTTTTTTTTTTTAACTCCACGCTGCAATTATATGGGAATTCCACCTTCCGATGGCATTGTCATCAAGACACATTTATTTTGCCATTAGATGAGACAACAGGTCCACTGAGATTATTTACTGTAGCATCCAAAGGTGACCAACAGAAGAACATATGAAAGAAAAAAGTTGGAGTTTCCCCATTTATCTCCATTATAAAGATTAGAAAACACAATCAGTCCCACTGGATATGTTTCCATAACTTTACTGTTTCCATTACGTGTTGTGTCCTCTGACTTCCGATGGTTCTCAAGCCCCTCCTTCACGGATGGCTTTAATTCTGAAACTGTAAAGATATATGTGCATTAGTGATCAGACATCTACTGTACCTATTGTGTTGTGTTAACAGGTGACAATCAGTGAAAAATAAGATATATACAGTAATGTGCATAAGTTTTAGGCAGGGAGGCATTTGATTGGCTCCAAATTTATTCTGCAGCAGGACAACAACCCCAAATATGCAGCCGATGTTATTATGAATTATCTCCAACGTAAAGAAGAACAAGGAGTCCTGGAAGTGATGACATGGCCCCAACAGAGCCCTGATCTCAACATCATTGATTCTGTCTGGGATTACATGAAGAGACAGAAGGATGTGAGCAAGCCTACATCCACAGGAGATCTGTGATTAGTTCTCCAAGATGTTTGGAAGTACCTCCCTGCCGAGTTCCTTTAAAAACTGTGTGCAAGTGTACCTAGAAGAATTGATGCTGTTTTGAAGGCAATGTATGGTCACACCAAATACTGATTTGATTTACATTTCTCTTCTGTTCATTTACTTTGCATTTTGTTAATTGATAAAAAAATAAACCATTAACACTCCTATTTTTGAAAGCATTCTCAACATGTTCTCCAAATCTGCCTAAAACATTTGCACTGTACTGTATATATCTGGGTTCTACTGGGCATGTTTGAACTGTCTAGCTGGGTTGGCTATGGGATCCTGAGAGCCAGGATATCGACAGTCAAAATACTGATATATTTTGGTAAATACTGTAACCCTTACCCTCCCGTATACTAAACCCACTCCTCCTGCAGCGTCAGGGCAAGATCTGGTGGCACTCTAGTGAATTTGTGTCACACTGAGAGCAAAGCTGAGTAAGGACTACAGTATACTGCACATGTCAGAGTCAGAATACAGATTCTTGCGGATGAGTGTGACTCACATTCAGGCCCCGGGTATGTAAGTTCTGCATGTTAAACAATACCACTCATTTTGCAATATTGTCTTCTTACTCAGGACTGGCCATGACCAATTTGATGCACCAGGTAAGATTCTGGCTGGTGCCCCCCCCCCCCCCCCCCCCTCCTACCACCACCAATGTGGAATCCACCCGAGAAGGAAACATGGTCTCATGGCCAGGTGTCAGTGTCTCCAGACATCAAGCCTCTCCCCACCCTGTGCTTCCAGCTATCAAGTCTCTCCCCTTTGTGTGTCTCCAACCAATTTTCACAGGAGTCTAATCAGATTCTAGCGATCATTTGTCTAGTACAGTATATTTCACATGATAGCTAGAATGTGTCATTATTCTAATCATATCAACATTTCATCAGTGTTATAACATGATGACTTCGAAACCTCTTTGAAAAATGTTGGGGTATATTCACGAAGCAGTGAAAAGTGTGGAGAAATTGCACATGGCAACCAATCAGCTGCTTCGTACAATTGTATAGCATGCAAATTATAAATGATACTTCAATGCTGATTGGTTGCCAGGGGCAACTTCTCCACTGGCTCCACAGTTTTCACTGCTTCATGAATAGACCCCATAATTCTGCATTGGATGAAAAACAGTTCTAACACTTTAACAATTTTAACAGATACATACAGTATCATGGACTTACCGGGATATGCAAGACTCGGCGCGGTCAGTTGTGTCAGAACTGTAAAGATGGGATATGTGTTAACAATAGTAATTAATTTATACATCATGTAGCTAAGAATTCTATTTGAATGGACCATTTACTCAGATTACCCATACGTTAATGTCAGGGGTGTTACTAGAGAGAAGGAGGACTGTGTGCAGGCTCCGTCTGACTGCGCCCCACCCCCCTCCCCCCTAGCCATCCGCACTGTACAGCTCTGGGTATTAGGATCCCTGGGAGAGGACAGGAACGTTTGCCACTCACACTGAAGTACCAGGTCTGGTGCATTTCCCACCTCGTGACCCCGTGGCATGTTAGACAATTAACGTCCAGTGCCAATTGTCACCATGCCACATGACGGGAGACAGGCCATTCACTAGGAAAGCTTTCAGGAGTCCTGATTTCAACACCGTTTAGAAACAGGGGACCCCAATATCCTGACCCCGTTATACATACCATCATTTTTTTTTTAAATAACACAATTAAAAGTTGACTTATCCTTTAACGGGTGCTTACCGATTATACTCAGATGGAAGATTTTCCTTGACAGACCTGTAGAAAAGGAACATTAATAACAATCTTTCACTTCGGGGGTTACACGACGTGTGGAAACAATCACTGGCGCACACTAGAGCGGAGAATTAAATTGTAACCACAAAGATTACCAGGAGGCTTGTATGGCAAACAAGTAACATTGAAGATGACAAACTAAAGGCCTGAATCAGAGATGGAAACGTTTACACAGCAGAAACAGAGCAAAAGTATGCGCAAGACATGTCTGAAGGACAAAGACGCCTTCTGCCGGCATCTCAGATCCACTGCCTGTGTCTGAATATGCAAGACTGGTCGTAAATGTTTGCAGAAGTTGCACTCCAGGGGGTGGGTATATGGTAGCGTCATCACAAAGACAGTACAGCACTGCCCTGGCGTGCTGAGTGGCTGTACAGGCTGCAGAGGGGTGTGGCCAAAGCGTACAAAGACCCTGTGATGATACTTTATGTCTAGTTGCCCCATCCTTGCTGTTCTAAGCCTGGGCATACACCGTCAATATCTGTATGGCTGACAGATATTTTATCTGATAGCCTGAACCCCATCTGATCTTGTGGCCATGCCCTGTGAGATATTTTACAATGTATGGCCACGTGATATGGTATCCGGACTCTATGTCGACAGCACTTAGGTCAAACGCCTATTGGTCGATAGTGACTAGGTCAGCACCAGAAATAGGTCGACATGGCCATTAGGTCGACATGGAAAAAGGTTGACATGAGTTTTTCAAAAAATTTTGAACTTGTTCATACTTTATGATCCATGTGGACTACAATTGGGAACGGTAACCTGTGCCGAGAGCAGTGGTAGCAGAGCGAGGGACACGGTGCACTAATTGGGGTTCCCCGTCACTCTACATAAAAAACGACACCAAATAAACTCATGTAGACCTTTTTCCATGTCAACCTTGTTCATGTCGACCTAAAGGTCGTGTCTACCTATTTCCTGTGTCAACATACTCACTGTTGACCAATAGGCGTCAACCTAATGTGTGTTGACCTAGACATTGTCGACCCTGAGTCCCATACCTCATGATATCTGGGTTCCTCCCCTGGGGTGTAGACATTTCCCCATTCCTCCCCTGTGAAGGAACTTGGCAAATATTGTCAGCCCATACACTGCCAGATGTGGTCATCCAATGAAGGGATCAGTCGGGCATGTTGGAAGAGTTCTCATCCATGGCCTTCCAATCATCTCAGATTAGTAGCGGCCATTTACTATGAGATTAACTGACCAATCTGATAACAATCAGGCCGATAACTGCATAATGTATGCCCGGCTTTAACGTAGGCTTGACTGCCCCTTCCTACTGTTATTCTCCCTCTTCAGGCGCAAACAGACGCAAATCAGGAATATGCAAAAAGAAATGACTCCGTTTTGGTGCTTGTGTCTTGCACAGGAAATAGATGCATGACCAACACCCAACGATCCCATTCATTTGTGAGTAACATAGGGGGAAATATATCAAACCTTCTATAGAGTGGAGAAGTGGCCCAAAGGTGTAACAGAGCGGCAGTGCGGAGCCTCCAGCATTGGGAAGAGTATCCTGAAGAAGCTCTGAGCGGCTGTGGAGACTGCCGCATGCATGCCTGGAATGTCCAAAGGCCCGGCAGCAGTGATTCTGGCTGCACAGGGCTGTCTTAACGGCAGTGTAGGCCCTTGGGCACAGCAAGGCATTGGGCCCCCTACCCATCCTCCAGCGGTAGGAGTGGGGTGTGCTATCAGCGGCAGCTTTGATGTCCCGCGGGCGGTAGGGGGTGTTCTATCTTCTGCTTAGCATGTAGGACCTGGAGCAGTAATTTCTACTAATTGTTCCTTTACTGCACAGATGGGGTGGGAGGGAGAACACTAAACTGTAGAAGGGGGAATTGCGCTGAATGAAGGCGCCCTGGTACATGACTTCCAGGGTGGTAGGGGATGTTTAATACGCAGGGGAGGGGTGGATAGTGGAGTGGGCTTCATATTCATAATTTTCTGGTGGGAGGGAAGCTTGCTTGACTACAGATATCTCAAGTTCCTGAAAATATATTTCTTAGCTTTGAATGGGATTAAAAACTACAGAGTGCTACCTTTCAGAAGGTTCTAGGGATTTGAGGATCAGAGGTCAGGAGCCAGAGCAATCATCCAATGAATATATAAAACTGTATACCAGACGTGTGGAGCTGGAGCAGGGACCAGCTGCTGGAAGGCTGATATCTCTGGTTCTGGGCACAGTAGAGACAAGCTGCCAGGGTCCAGCAAAAGGGGAGTCCCAGCTTTTGGATTATACCCTCAGAAAACCTCTGTGTCAGACAGAACCTGAGATATCTGGCGGGATTGGTATGAAATACCTCCAATCAAAATCCCGACGTTCAAAATCCCAACACCAATTGACCGATGGTCAAAATCCCGACAAGGTCAAAATCCCGACATGGACAAAATACCGACATTTAAAATACCGACAAGGTCAAAATACCGACATGTAAAATGCCGACAAGTCAAAATACCGACATGCGGTTTTTGTTGTTTTTTTGTGTGTATGTCGACATAAGTCAACATGGACACCATATAAAGTGTACCGCGTCCCCTCGCATGGCTCGCTGCGCTCCCCATGCTTCGAGCACGGTGCCTCGCTGCGCTCGGCACACTATTATATTCCCCCTCCAGGTCCACTGGGATGGTAAAGTATGAACAAGTCGGTTTCAATGAAAAAAATCATGAAAAACTCATGTCGGTATTTGGACCTGTCGGCATTTTACATGTCGGTATTTTGACCTTGTCGGTAGTTTAAATGTCGGTATTTTGTCCATGTCGGAATTTTGACCTTGTCAGGATTTTGACCATCGGTCAATTGGTGTCGGGATTTTGATTGGAGGTAAACTGACTGCATCCCTATCTGGCTAGGAAGAGCAATTAACATGCTCGGATGGGGACCACTGCTTTCACGTTGGATATCTCCAGTTCCTCAAGGCCGATTTAAAAAAATCTGGTACCCCTGGAAAGAGGGGACCCTCAGCTATCAATCTATGGCCCTTATGCTCCTGGGGCCCTTGGGCAAGAGCCCATTGAGCCCATACGAAAAGTCGGCCCTGTGGCTGCAGGATGCCGGTCCAGACACCGAAGCTTGACAGAATCAATGGCCACTGGCCAGAGACGGCTCCACCTTCAGGGCCCTGCACTCCCATAGTTACAGCCCTGAACTTGCCCACAGCAGCCAAACAGATTCTACCTAGCATTTAGCGAGTACATTCTAGAAAATGAGAGATAGAAGCTCATTGGTTGTGATGAGAAACTTCTCCTCCTCCTTATCACAGGCGAGCGGCAGAACTCTACATTTATCTACATTCAATTTCCACTTAAAATCTTGAGGCCAGAGGTTAAGTAGTTTTGCTCTGAGTTGACTTTTAATATCCTTTTTCATTTGACACTAGTGGTTACATCATTCTTACCTACTCTCCCTCAAGTTGTCGGAGACTCCCAATTTTTGAGGCAGTCACCAGCACCCATAAAAAAGTGGCGAAGTACGGAAGAGAGGGTGGCGACAGAAATTTCCTGAGATGATCCGATCATCCTAGGACATAGCTCGGATCAGTAATGCATGCCTCCAGCGAGGGTTGGTCATTGCCCATCGATGATCAGAAATCATTGATGGTCTATGACCAATGTTAACTAGTTTTCACATCAATGGTGGAGACCCGAATGGTTCGCCGCCATCGATGGTTGCCTTGGTCACAATGTTTTTTTATTTTTTTATTGCGTGAGTGCTGCAGACACATTAAGCACAGCACAACACGGCAGGCAGATCCACGTCAACCTGCAGCTTTCCGGCATCTGGTGGAACTACATTTCCCATGAGCCACCGCTATGTCTGCCAGAAAGTGGGAGGGGCCGGGCAGCTACTGGTATTCTACATGTCAGCAGTGCAGCGAGAGAAGGAGAGGTGGACGCATCGCGAGTCCTCTGACCTTACTCCTCCTGAGTCAGATGGAGAAGCTACAAACAAGGCTAGTGCAGCAGCAGTCAACGGAGCTGTGCATATCTTTGGTGCATGCGCGAAACCTCCATGGTAAGAACCATCAATGGTATGATATAGCATAGTTGTATACCATTGATGGTTCTTGCCATTTTTCCCATCGATAGCAACCATAGCACCTCCAGGCTCCAACCACATCTGAATGAGGTCCGTTATGCCTTATAACCAATGCAGGGAAGTGGCACGGATGATCCCATTTGAATATATACTGTATGTCTCTGATTTCTTTTTCCCCCACAAGAATATAACAGCTACACAATGGGGGTTAGGTGGAATTAGGGAGATTGGCAGACTGTTCAGGGAGTCAGGGAGATTGCTGCTAATTCAGGAGTCTAAATGACAGTCAGGGAGAGTTGTATGGTCAAACTACTCCTAAAACTGAAAGGGTTTCTATATTACTCCACAGGGATCTGATGAAGGGAACCACTCAACAGACAGAGGGGGAAAGGGTGGTGGGGGTGGGGGGGTGGGGGGGGGGGGTAGTGTGTGCAAATCCCCTCCCCTAAATTTCCCTTCAGCACACTAAAAATGACCTGTAACCATACCTGAACCTAACTGGCAATAGAAATTCAAAGAATTGGTCACACATGTTTGCAAACACATGTTTAGTTGCTGAGCCACTTCACGGCTTCTCCGATATCAGCAGTCCTAACACTACATAATAGCAGTGGGCCATGTCATTTGTCACAGTAGGCCTCATGATAAAGGCTATTACTAAAACACATCCAGACAGAGAGCTAACCACTCACCTGGCTTAGTATGACACCTGGCTGTAGCTGTAGCTGCCTTTTTGCTTATCTTCCTTGTCTTCTGATTCCTCCTCTTGCTTATTTTTGGGCCATTTGAATTCTCCAATGACCGTGTCACAACTCTCGGTGTTGGGGATGGTTTCCTGGTGTCATACTTATGAAACACACAGGACTCAATGACCTTTTTACGCTTGTTTATGAAACATCTAAAGAATAAAAAGGAAAAACACAACATAAAATAATTTTATCGTTTTTCAGAATGAATATGGAACCCATTAGCGAATCGCCAATCGTTTTCAGCCCAGTAGAAAAAGAATGTAGACTTTGCCATTCTCATTAAACTCTGCACAGCAGTGCATGTTGACAGTCAGAATGTTGACACCAAAGTGTCGACATGTTCCGAATGTTGACAGAAAAAAATTAGTACAATATTTAACATGTTGACACCAGGGAGTTTATTTAATAATAGTCATGTTTGTGCCGTTTTTAAGGGAGTTTGATCTCGAATTTTATTGGACATAATTTACTGCAACTTTTTGAATCCATATACAGTAATTTACTAAGCTGACGAGTTTTCTAGTTTCGTATTTTCCGATGTCGATGTGATTCGTATTGTCGGGCAGTGTTTTACGGGAGTGATTAATAACACACTGCCTGGCATAACACTATGAATCCCGGCCGGATCTGTGAGATCCGTGCCGGGCTTCATTGTGTACATTCAGAGAAGTGATGAATGGGTTAAAATAAAAAATAAAAATTGTGTGGGGTCCCCCCTCCTAAGCATAACCAGCCTCAGGCTCTTTGAGTCGGTCCTGGTTGTAAAAATACAGGGGAAAAATTGTGTAGGGGTCCCCCATATTTAAACAACCAGCACTGTGCTCTGCGTCCGGTCCTGGTTCAAAAAATACAGGGGACAAAACACATAGGGGTCCCCCATACTTTTTGAACCAGGACCAGACGCGGAGTCCGGTGCTGGTTGTTTAAATATGGGGGACCCCTACACAATTTTTTCCCTGTATTTTTACAACCAGGACCGGCTCAAAGAGCCCGAGGCTGGTTACGCATAGGAGGGGGGGACCCCACGCATTTTTTTTAAAAACTTTTTTAACCTAAACAGACCCTTTCCCACAGATAAGCATGCACAGATCTCACTGATCCGTGCATGACTATCCAAACACGCCAGGAAAAAGCAGGCCTATTTTTTTGCTGCTTTTTTTAACGAATCGCAAAAAAATACACCCGCAATTGACCATTCAGAGACTAACACCCAAATACGAATGAATAGTAAATTCCTGTGTTGTATGAACAAACAGCCGCTTTTGACCGATGGTCTATTCATTCGTATTGCTGATCTCTACCATGAAAACCATTACAAACAGCCCCAACACTGCCGAGATTGGTGCTTAGTAAATTCCTGTGTTGACACTTAGAAAAAAAAACAAAAAAATTGCAAAATCGGAACTTTTGTAAATAAACCCCCAGGCTGACGACACAACATTTTTTATTTATTTAAGTTTAACCCTAAGCCTAACCCCTAACATGTCCCTATGTTAAATGTGGCCATTTTGCCACGACCATGCGTTCTAATGTACATCTCAATAATCTGAAAGTCTACATTATGAACATACAAATTCATAACTGCACCAGACTGTGTAAAAAAAACCCCAGAATATCTTAATTTGTCACCTGGGGAAATATCTCCACATTGATATGAAGCTGGAGGTGCCCCAAGGATAGAAATACTAAGTACTCAAAAATACTTTGGTCTAGCGCAATAGTAGCAAAAAAATCCTTTTAGGGTCACTCTTTTACACAGTATGATTATTTACACATCTAACTTTTAATATAAGTTCATCCTCTAAAATAATGGAATATATCGACTTTTATGGAGAAATATATGATTAGTCACCCCCAAAATAACACGTATAAGCATAAGCAGTGGCGCACACAAGGGGGATTTCCGAGTACCAGATTTTTTTATTTTTGAGACGGAGGCAGCAGGATGGGGGGGCAGCACAACAAATCCCCTTTCGGGCTCACCATGAGCTGCGCTCGCCACAGGTTCTATTCCCACTCTAAGGGTGGAAAACCACGAGTGATCAGGGGTTAAAGTGAGCCGGAACGGGGCAGAACTGCTTTCCGTCATGTCAGCTTGGAGACAGAATGCAGTTCCGCCTCCTCCGGCTCACCTCATCCGAAGTGTGCCGGCGCTGCACAGGGAGATGCTGGGCGCCCGCTGAGACTTGGTTACCAGCAGCGCCCGGCTCTCCCTACATAGTGGAAGCCAGCAGCAGGAACACAGTACTGAGCTCCGGCTTCCTGCTCCCGGCTCAGTGCACGCTATGAGAGAGACGTCATGACGTCTCTCTCATAGTGCTGGAGAGCCGGACGCCAGGAGATCATAGCGGTCGGACGCGGGAGCGGGGCTTGGTAAGTATGGTTGATTTTTTATAAAAAAAACACGTGTGACTATTAGCAGCGCGGCTACAGGTGGCTAACCACTGGGGGCAATCTAGAGGGGGATAATCACAGGGGGGCAAGCTACAGGAGGCAATCTACTGGGGGCTATACTACAAGGGGGCATTACTACTTGGGGCAAACTACTGGGGGCAAATTAAATGGGGCTAAACTACAGGGACTAACTACTGGGGCAAACTATGGGGGCACATTACTACTGGGGCTAAACTATTGGGGGCATTACTACTGGGGGCGAGCTACAGGGTCATATTACTACAGGGGGCAAACTACAGGGACGCATTACTACTGGGGGCATAACTACAGGGGCTAAACTACTGGGGTCATTACTACTTGGGGCTAACTACATGGGCTAAATGACTGGGGGCATTACTACAGGCAACATTACTACTGGGGGCAATACTACACAGGGGCATTGTAAAGGAGGCACTTCATAAGGGGCATCACTCCTGGGGACATAAGGGGCACTACTACAGGGGGCATTGCATCAGGGGCAACACTACTCTGGGCTCTACATAAGGGGCACTACCAGTACAGTGGACATTGCATAAGGAGCACTACTACTGTGGGCATTGTGTATTACAGGGTGCTACTACTGTGGGCATTATGTGTATTAGGGGTACTACTACTGTGGGGATTATTACTATTGTGTGACCACGCCCCTTTCTTTTTGAGACCACGCCCCTTTCTCTGACGTCCTAAGTGGATGCTGGGGACTCCGTAAGGACCATGGGGAATAGCGGCTCCGCAGGAGACAGGGCACAAAAGTAAAAGCTTTAGGATCAGGTGGTGTGCACTGGCTCCTCCCCCTATGACCCTCCTCCAAGCCTCAGTTAGGTTTTTGTGCCCGGCCGAGAAGGGTGCAATCTAGGTGGCTCTCCTAAAGAGCTGCTTAGAGGAAAAGTTTTGTTAGGTTTTTTATTTTCAGTGAGTCCTGCTGGCAACAGGCTCACTGCAACGCGGGACTTAGGGGAGAAGAAGTGAACTCACCTGCGTGCAGGATGGATTTGCTTCTTAGGCTACTGGACACTAGCTCCAGAGGGACGATCACAGGTACAGCCTGGATGGGTCACCGGAGCCGCGCCGCCGGCCCCCTTGCAGATGCTGAAGAAAGAAGAGGTCCAGAAATCGGCGGCAGAAGACATCCCTGTCTTCTTAAGGTAGCGCACAGCACTGCAGCTGTGCGCCATTGCTCTCAGCACACTTCACACCAGCGGTCACTGAGGGTGCAGGGCGCTGGGGGGGGGGGGCACCCTGGGCAGCAATGTTAATACCTAAACTGGCTAAAAATACATCACATATAGCCCCTGGGCTATATGGATGTATTTAACCCCTGCCAGGAATCCAGAAAAACCGGGAGAAGAGCCCGCCGAAAAGGGGGCGGGGCCTATCTCCTCAGCACACAGCGCCATTTTTCCCACACAGCTCTGCTGGTGGGAAGGCTCCCAGGCTCTCCCCTGCACTGCACTACAGAAACAGGGTTAAAACAGAGAGGGGGGGCATTTTGTGTGGCGATATTATAATATATTAAGATGCTATAAGGGAAAACACTTATTATAAGGTTGTCCCTGTATAATTATAGCGTTTTGGAGTGTGCTGGCAAACTCTCCCTCTGTCTCCCCAAAGGGCTAGTGGGGTCCTGTCCTCTATCAGAGCATTCCCTGTGTGTGTGCTGTGTGTCGGTACGTGTGTGTCGACATGTATGAGGACGATGTTGGTGTGGAGGCGGAGAAATTGCCTGTAATGGTGATGTCACCCCCTAGGGAGTCGACACCGGAATGGTTGGCTTATTTATGGAATTACGTGATAATGTCAACACGCTGCAAGGTCGGTTGACGACATGAGACGGCCGGCAAACCAATTAGTACCTGTCCAGGCATCTCAAACACCGTCAGGGGCTTTAAAACGCCCATTACCTCAGTCGGTCGACACAGACACGGACACTGACTCCAGTGTCGACGGTGAAGAAACAGACGTATTTTCCAGTAGGGCCACACGTTACATGATAAGGGCAATGAAGGAGGTGTTACATATTTCTGATACTACAAGTACCACAAAAAAGGGTATTATGTGGGGTGTGAAAAAACTACCTGTAGTTTTTCCTGAATCAGATGAATTAAAAATTGCTAATATCTAAGAAATTATTGGCGTTATACCCTTTCCCGCCAGAAGTTAGGGCGCGTTGGGAAACACCCCCTAGGGTGGATAAGGCATTCACATGCTTATCAAAACAAGTGACGTTACCGTCTCCAGATACGGCCGCCCTCAAGGAGCCAGCTGATAGGAGGCTGGAAAATATCCTAAAAAGTATATACACACATACTGGTATTATACTGCGACCAGCGATCGCCTCAGCCTGGATGTGCAGCGCTGGGGTGGCTTGGTCGGATTCCCTGACTGAAAATATTGATACCCTTGACAGGGACAGTATTTTATTGACTATAGAGCATTTAAAGGATGCATTTCTATATATGCGAGATGCACAGAGGGATATTTGCACTCTGGCATCAAGAGTAAGTGCGATGTCCATTTCTGCCAGAAGATGTTTATGGACACGACAGTGGTCAGGTGATGCGGATTCCAAACAGCACATGGAAGTATTGCCGTATAAAGGGGAGGAATTATTTGGAGTCGGTCTATCGGACCTGGTGGCCACGGCAACAGCTGTAAAATCCACCTTTTAACCCCAAGTCACCTCTCAGCAGAAAAAGACACCGTCTTTTCAGCCTCAGTCCTTTCGTCCCCATAAGGGCAAGCGGGCAAAAGGCCAGTCATATCTGCCCAGAGGTAGAGGAAAGGGAAAAAGACTGCAGCAGGCAGCCCCTTCCCAGGAAAAGAAGCCCTCCACCGCTTTTGCCAAGTCCTCAGCATGACGCTGGGGCCTTACAAGCGGACTCAGGTGCGGTGGGGGGTCGTCTCAAGAGTTTCAGCGCGCAGTGGGCTCACTCGCAAGTGGTCCCCTGGATCCTACAGGTAGTATCTCAGGGGTACAGATTGGAATTCGAGACGTCTCCCCCTCGCAGGTTCCTGAAGTCTGCGTTACCAACGTCTCCCTCCGACAGGGAGGCAGTATTGGAAGCAATTCACAAGCTGGATGCCCAGCAGGTGATAATCAAAGTACCCCTCCTTCAACAAGGGAAGGGGTATTATTCCACACTATTTGTGGTACCGAAGCCAGACGGCTCGGTGAGACCTATTCTAAATCTAAAATCTTTGAACACTTACATACAAAGGTTCAAATTCAAGATGGAGTCACTCAGAGCAGTGATAGCGAACCTGGAAGAGGGGCACTATATGGTGTCCCTGGACATCAAGGATGCTTACCTTCATGTCCCAAATTGCCCTTCTCACCAAGGGTACCTCAGGTTCGGGGTACAGAACTGTCACTATCAGTTTTAGACGCTGCCGTTTGGTTTGTCCACGGCACCCCGGGTCTTTACCAATGTAATGACCGAAATGATGATTCTTTTTCGAAGAAAAGGCATCTTAATTATCCCTTACTTGGACGATCTCCTGATAAGGGCAAAGTCCAAGGAACAGTTGGAGGTCGGAGTAGCACTATCTCGGATACTGCTACAACAACACGGGTGGATTCTAAATATTCCAAAAGATCCCGACGACACGTCTGCTGTTTCTAGGGATAATTCTGGACACAGTCCAGAAAAAGGTGATTCTCCTGGAGGAGAAAGCCAAGGAGTTATCCGAGCTAGTCAGGAACCTCCAAAAACCAGGAAAAGTGTTAGTGCATCATTGCACAAGGGTCCTGGGAAAAATGGTGGCTTCTAACGAAGCGATTCCATTCGGCAGATTCCACGCAAGAACTTTTCAGTGGGATCTGCGGGACAAATGGTCCGGATCGCATCTTCAGATGCATCAGCGGATAACCCTGTCTCCAAGGACAAGGGTGTCTCTTATGTGGTGGCTGCAGAGTGCTCATCTACTAGAGGGCCGCAGATTCGGCATTCAGGACTGGGTCCTGGTGACCACGGATGCAAGCCTGAGAGGCTGGGGAGCAGTCACAAAGGGAAAAAATTTCCAGGGAGTGTGGTCAAGTCTGGAGACTTCTCTCCACATAAATAACTGGAGCTAAGGGCAATTTACAATGCTCTGAGCCTAGGAAGACCTCTGCTTCAAAGTCAACCGGTGCTGATCCAGTCGGACAACATCACGGCAGTCGCCCACGTAAACATACAGGGCGGCACAAGAAGCAGGAGGGAAATGGCAGAAACTGCAAGGATTCTTCGCTGGGCGGAAAATCATGTGATAGCACTGTCAGCAGTGTTCATTCCGGGAGTGGACAACTGGGAAGCAGACTTCCTCAGCAGGCACGACCTCCACCCGGGAGAGTGGGGACTTCATCTGGAAGTCTTCCACATGATTGTGAACCGTTGGGAAAGACCAAAGGTGGACATGATGGCGTCCCGCCTCTACAAAAAACTGGACAGGTATTGCGCCAGGTCAAGAGACCCTCAGGCAATAGCTGTGGAATTTCTGGTAACACCGTGGGTGTACCAGTCGGTGTATGTGTTCCCTCCTCTGCTTCTCATACCCAAGGTACTGAGAATTATAAGACGTAGAGGAGTAAGAACTATACTTGTGGCTCCGGATGGGCCAAGAAGGACTTGGTACCCGGAACTTCAAGAGATGCTCACAGAGGACCCATGGCCTCTGCCGCTAAGAAGGGACTTGCTTCAGCAAGTACCATGTCTGTTCCAAGACTTACCGCGGCTGCGTTTGACGGCATGGCGGTTGAACGCCGGATCCAAAGGGAAAAAGGCATTCCGGTAGAGGTCATCCCTATCCTGGTCAAAGCCAGGAAGGAGGTGACCGCACAACATTATCACCACATTTGGCGAAAATATGTTGCGTGGTGTGAGGCCAGGAAGGCCCCCACGAAGAAATTTCAACTCGGTCGATTCCTGCATTTCCTGCAAACAGGAGTGTCTATGGGCCTCAAATTGGGGTCCATTAAGGTTCAAATTTCGGCCCTGTCGATTTTCTTCCAGAAAGAATTGGCTTCAGTTCCTGAAGTCCAGACGTTTGTCAAGGGAGTACTGCATATACAACCCCCTTTTGTGCCTCCAGTGGCACCGTGGGATCTCAACGTAGTTCTGGGATTCCTCAAATCACATTGGTTTGAACCGCTCAAATCTGTGGATTTGAAATATCTCACATGGAAAGTGACCATGCTGTTGGCCCTGGCCTCGGCCAGGCGAGTGTCAGAATTGGCGGCTTTGTCTCACAAAAGCCCATATCTGTTTTTCCATTCGGACAGGGCAGAACTGCGTACTCGTCCCCAGTTTCTCCCTAAGGTGGTGTCAGCGTTTCACCTGAACCAGCCTATTGTGGTACCTGCGGCTAATAGGGACTTGGAGGACTCCAAGTTGCTAGATGTTGTCAGGGCCCTGAAAATATATGTTTCCAGGACGGCTGGAGTCAGGAAAACTGACTCGCTGTTTATCCTGTATGCACCCAACAAACGGGGTGCTCCTGCTTCTAAGCAGACGATTGCTCGTTGGATTTGTAGTACAATTCAGCTTGCACATTCTGTGGCAGGCCTGCCACAGCCAAAATCTGTAAATGCCCATTCCACAAGGAAGGTGGGCTCATCTTGGGCGGCTGCCCAAGGGGTCTCGGCTTTACAAGTTTGCCGAGCTGCTACTTGGTCAGGGGCAAACACGTTTGCAAAATTCTACAAATTTGATACCCTGGCTGAGGAGGACCTGGAGTTCTCTCATTCGGTGTTCTAGAGTCATCCGCACTCTCCCGCCCATTTGGGAGCTTTGGTATAATCCCCATGGTCCTTACGGAGTCCCCAGCATCCACTTAGGACGTCAGAGAAAATAAGAATTTACTTACCGATAATTCTATTTCTCGTAGTCCGTAGTGGATGCTGGGCGCCCATCCCAAGTGCGGATTGTCTGCAATACTTGTACATAGTTATTGTTACAAAAATCGGGTTATTATTGTTGAGAGCCATCTTTTCAGAGGCTCCGCTGTTATCATACTGTTAACTGGGTTCAGATCACAGGTTGTACAGTGTGATTGGTGTGGCTGGTATGAGTCTTACCCGGGATTCAAGATCCTTCCTTATTGTGTACGCTCGTCCGGGCACAGTATCCTAACTGAGGCTTGGAGGAGGGTCATAGGGGGAGGAGCCAGTGCACACCACCTGATCCTAAAGCTTTTACTTTTGTGCCCTGTCTCCTGCGGAGCCGCTATTCCCCATGGTCCTTACGGAGTCCCCAGCATCCTCTACGGACTACGAGAAATAGAATTATCGGTAAGTAAATTCTTATTTTTTTGGTGCGCACGTCTACGGTGCGTGCAATACCTTTGTGAGTTCCACCCCCTCTCTAGGACCACTTTAAGCACTGCAAGTGATAATAGTCCCTGATAGTCAGCATGCCAGGAGTGCAGGATGTCGGTGCTGGTGATGTGACCGGCGATCTCCTGAACGCCGGTCACATAACTACATCCCATATAAACATCTCAATGAGGTATATATTCTGTTAATCCAAGTAGAGCCTAAATAGCATATAAATCACAGAAAACCCATCCCTATGACTCCCTATTAATTATTGATTGAAGATATATCCATAATTCTCACTGGGGTGGAGATGTACTAATCCTTGGAGATGGATAAAGTGGAGAGAGATAAAGTACCAACCAATCCAGTCCTACCTGTTATTTTTCAAACACAGCCTGTAGTATGCCAGTTAGGAGCTGATTGGCTGGTAGATTATCTCTCTCCCCTGTATCACTCTCCAAGGTGTATTAAATTTCCCCCTAGTTCAGTTACAGAGCTGTACCAGTTAGGAGACAAGTTAACATAATACCCTAACAGAAGAACATTGGGGGTTATTCAGAGATGAACGCAGATGGCTGTATATGCATTCATCTCTGCACATGTTACGGGCCGCCCAGCACAGTGTAAGGCCGCCTTGCTATGCGTCCGCAATCTAATTGCGAATGCATCGGATCTAAGGTTGACTCCTGGCAGTGCAGCCTGGCTGCGCTGTCAGGCGGTCAGCGGACATCTTTTTTATCGGAGCGGCCGTGTGTGAAGTCACGCAGCTGCCTTGAAAATGGTCCCAGTCTGTCCTTGATTGCCTTCCCCCCCCCATGCCACATTGCCGCCCTGAAAATGCCTTCCGCCGTCAATCACATTGCGGTCTCATCCATCAGGGATGCGACTGCAATGTGTGTGTCCACACAGTTGCTGTGCGGCCACTGCGCGTACACAGTTTGCCGCCGCCAGCAAATGGCCCTGCACCCCGCAATAGCGGCAGCTCCGAATGACCCCCATTGTCACTGCTTTTATATGCAGAACTGTACAATTTTATACACAAATCAGCATATCATGATGAATGACACAACACTTTCACCACTTTTGCGCATTATATCATAAGGAATAAAATGATAAAGAAAGTGGACTTGTCTTTAGAGATCTGCAATTCAACATTCACATGGAAGCCATTTTTTTTAAGACTGCTCTGAGCTTTTGTTCCATTTGAAAAACATATTGAGGTATAAATGAAGCCCTATGGGTGCTTCTTAAAAGATAACTGCTACTTACAAATATTGGGCCAGATGTAGTAACCTGGAGAAGGCATAAGGAAGTGATAAACCAGTGATATGTGCAAGGTGATAAAGGCACCAGCCAATCAGCTCCAATATGTAAATTAACAGTTAGGATCTGATTGGCTGGTGCCTTTATCACCTTGCACATATCACTGGTTTATCACTTCCTTATACCTTCTCCAGGTTAATACATCTGGCCCACAATTTTGCTTACCCTTGTTCCTGGACAGGAAATGACTCTGCAAGCACAGCCATGGTTCAGAAGTTCCTGGTGGGACAATGGAGCACAGGTTAGGGCATTACATTTTAAATAAACCCATCTCTCACACACAATGGGCGCAGATATTGTTTGTGTTATATTCCACATGCTCATTGCCGTTCTATCCAACACCATCTCTTCCATTATTTATAGTGAAAACTAGGGTATCTGGACTATGGATAGATACTGTGTAAATGGAGAGTCAATAGGTTGACACTATGTGGTCTCTTAATGAAGCAGTGAAAAGTGTGGAGAAGTGAGCCAGTGGAGAAGTTGCCCATGGCAACCAATCAGCTGCTACGTATCATTTTATATAATGCACTTTATAAATGTTACCTCAACACTGATTGGTTGCCATGGGCAACTTCTTCACTGGCTCACTTCTCAACTATTTTCACTGCTTCATGAATAGACCCCTATGGGGAAAATTTACAAAGTTGGGAGTTTTTTTTTAGAACTGGTGATGTTGTCCATAGCAACCAATCAGATTTTATCTGTTTTCTTCTAGAAGCATCAGTTCCCAAATAAAAAAACGTTCAACAGGGTCAAAAGTTGAAAAGGGTCAAAAGGTCGACTGGTTCAAAAGGTCACCATGGCAATGGTTCACACGGGTGTGGTTCGTTTTATCGACAGTATCTAGGTCGACAATGTTTAGGTCGACCACTATAGGTCAACAGTCACTAGGTCGACATGGATGGAAGGTCGACAGTGTTTCTATGTCGACATGTGCTAGGTCGACATGAGGATTTTTTTTTGTGTGTAGTTTTCTTCGCAGAGTGACCGGGATCCCAAATTAGTGCACCGCGTCCCCTCGCATGGCTCGCTTCGCTCGAAATGCTTCGGGTATGGTGCCTTCGCTCCGCTGCCGATTCGCTCAGCACACTTTACCGTTCCAATCGTAGTCCATGTGGATCGTTAAGTATGAAAAAATCCCCCCCAAAAAAACTTGAAAAACTCATGTCGACCTTTAGACCTGTCGACCTAGCACATGTCGACATAGAAACCCTGTCGACCTTCCATCCACGTCGACCTAGTGACTGTCGACCTATAGTGGT
Source organism: Pseudophryne corroboree (assembly GCF_028390025.1). Taxonomy (NCBI): domain Eukaryota; kingdom Metazoa; phylum Chordata; class Amphibia; order Anura; family Myobatrachidae; genus Pseudophryne; species Pseudophryne corroboree. The sequence goes on along the minus strand of NC_086453.1, from coordinate 24,657,146 downwards.
CGACCTAAACATTGTCGACCTAGACACTGTCGATCTTCAGACCGGATCCCGGTTCACACGCAGGTTGTTGACAAGTTTTTTTTGTTTGTTTTTTCACAATTTTTTCAACTGTTGCTTGGTTTATCATCCACGTGTTCTATGATTGGGAATAGCAACCCGCGCAGAGGGCAGCAGTAGTGGAGCAAAGCACATTGGGGGTCATTCCGAGTTGATCGCTAGCTGCTTTCGGTCGCTGTACAGCAATGAGGCAAAGAAACGGCACTTCTGCACATGCATATGCGGTGCAATGCGCAAGCACAGCGTACTATTACAACGAACGATGTAGTTTCGCAAAGGGTCTAGCGAAGCTTTTCAGTCGCACTGGCTACCGCAGAGTGATTGACAGGAAGTGGGTGTTTCTGGGTGTCAACTGACCGTTTTCAGGGAGTGTTCGGAAAAATGCAGGCATGCCAGGAAAAACGCAGGCGTGGCTGGGCGAACGCTGGGCGTGTTTGTGACATCAAAACAGGAACTGAAAGTCATCTCAAGCGCTGAGTAGGTGTGAAGCTACTCTGAAACTGCACAAAAAAACTTTGTAGCCGCTCTGCGATCCTTTCATTCGCACTTCTGCTAAGCTAAAATACACTCCCAGTGGGGGGCGGCATAGCGTTTGCACGGCTGCTAAAAACTGCTAGCGAGCGAACAACTCGGAATGACCCCCCTTGCCCGAAGCATGACGAGCCTGCAAGAGTCTATATTACCACTAATTGGGATCACAGTTGATGAAAAATACAAAATTACACAAAAATATAAAATCTTGTGTCAACATTTTAGTGTCGATCACTTCCATGTCAACCCTTTGATTTTGTCGACTTTTTATACCTGTTGGCCTTATGTATACTGTCTACCTTTTACATGTCGATCTTCTGACCATGGTGACTTAATACCTGTCAACCATATGGGGTCCATCTAGTGACTGTCTATTTAATAACTGTACGTCTTCTATACCACACCCGAAAAATAGCAGGTTCCTTTTTTTTATTAAGAGAATAAATACATTTGATAAAAGGAAACAGGGAATGTGAGACTTAAGGCGAATCTGACCGGATTTTTAAAGTGGAAATCATTTACATGGCATAACCTTATTGTCTTCTATGTATAAATGGTTGCTGCTTTAAAAATCCAGTTAGACGCGCACAGAATCCCACACTTCCTGCTTCTCGCAGACTATTACATTTAGCCAGTAGCGGATCTTGCCACGGGCAAGCAGTACTTTTGCCCGGGGCGCCGCCTTCCGGAGGGCGCCGCACCAGGGCAAGATCCGCTGCTGGTGTGTGCCCCCCGCTGCCCGCTGCCCCCGGCCGCTGCCGCTGGGAAGGGAAACTAGACGTGTACGCGTTTAGTTTCCCTTCCTGGAGAGGTCCTTTACTGTGCGGTGCGCGATGACGTCATCGCGCACCGCACATCAATTCAGACTGTACAGGGGGCGTAAATGACCACGCCCCTGTACAAAGCCACGCCCCCTAAAGCCGCCCGGGGCGCCAGTAGCCCCGGAGCCGGCCCTGCATTTAGCCTTACTTTATGTCTGTGGTGTGAGGTCTCTCTGACTAATCCCCACATTGATTTTATATAGTATTGCAATAAGTTTTTCACAATTTGCATAATACAAGCCTGCATGGCTCATTTTGAACTGTGCAGACTTGGGGGGTCATTCTGAGTCGTTCGCTCGGAAAATTTCTTCGCATCGCAGCGATTTTCCGCTTAGTGCGCATGCGCAATGTCCGCACTGCGACTGCGCCAAGTAAATTTGCTAAGAAGTTTGGATTTTTACTCACGGCTTTTTCATCGCTCAGGCGATCGTAGTGTGATTGACAGGAAGTGGGTGTTACTGAGCGGAAACAGGCCGTTTTATGGGCGTGTGGGGAAAAACGCTACAGTTTCTGGGAAAAACGCGGGAGTGGCTGGAGAAACGGAGGAGTGTCTGGGCGAACGCTGGGTGTGTTTGTGACGTCAAACCAGGAACGACAAGCACTGAACTGATCGCACTGGCAGAGTAAGTCTCGAGCTACTCAGAAACTGCACAGAGATGTCTTATCGCAATGTTGCGAATCTTTCGTTCGCAATTTTAAGAAGCTAAGATTCACTCCCAGTAGGCGGCGGCTTAGCGTGTGCAATACTGCTAAAATCGCCTTGCGAGCGAACAACTCGGAATGACCCCCTTAATTTTATATGTTCAGTTTAAAACCCAATGTCAATCCACAGTGGATCATGTCAGTTTCTAAAACCCTTCAAATCCAATGCTTTGTAATGCTTTATTCCTTAACCTCATATATGAACTGCTACGCCGACACACCACGTTGTCTATATGTTAATATCCTGTGGGGGGAAGGGGGGTTGTTTGGTTTTTTATTACTGCTTGCCTTTAAATCTAAAATGTGTTACTGAGCATGCTGGTGCAATATAATTAAATATTAATAAAAATGTTAATACTAAGTAAAGACAGTAGATGGCAGTAGAGCTGTGTCAAATACAATATATATTGGTATGATCAAATGCATGGATTCAGTCTCTTGCAGCTACTGTAAATAACAGGTGTCTTATATAAGTAGACCTTGAAGAAGCTTCTCACTAGTCATGGAGAGAGATAAAGTAGAGAGAAATAAACTACCAACCAATCAGTTACTGGCATTTTTTCAAACACAGTCTGTTAGCATGGCAGTAAGGAGCTGATTGGCCGTTACTTTATTTCTCTCCAAGGCTTGGTACACCTCCTGCCCAGACTCCAATCTCCTCAGAGTATGGGAATCAGTGTGCCCAGGGCCTCTCGAGGTAATGGATTAGAACTTTGATAAAGGAATATAGTCATTAAAACCTAAAACAGACTTGCAATAGGAAATGCCACGTGCCAATCAATACACAAATGAAAGACACAATAAATCTTTAGTTACCAATATAGTGAAACAAAAGGTAAGGCGGAGAATACTTACATAGCGGAGGTAATTATCTGTACATAGATAATGTCATGACAATGAAATAGACATACACAACATGTGTATAAGTGCAAAGCACTACCTAAAAGCCATACAGTATTTATGGCACTTTGGGGTGGTGGGGGGGGCTTCAAACTTTCTTACTCGTGGTGCTAGTAGAGCTGGCCATGGCAGAGAGTTAGATTTGGGTGGGGTGTGTTCAAACTGAAATCCAAATTGCCGTATTGACCCTGCACAGAAACAATATAACCCACCCAAATCTAACTCTGTCTGCACATGTTACATCTGCCCCTCCTGCAGTGCAGCATGGTTTTGCCCAATTGCTAACAAACCTGAATAAGGCCCAATGTCAGCATATAAAACCATCTCAAAGTTACAGTTTAGCCAACTCTGTTTAGGTATAAAAAAGCTGCAGAAATGGTGTAAGTAAAATGAACAGAAAAATGGGAATAAAACCCCTTCAATTCAAATATGTTACATAATTCATAGAGAAAGCGAAATGCGTAGAAAGGGCAACAGAACATGTACCGTTTCCTAGTTGTGAGCAATAGTCTAGTAAATCAGGGTGCAGCTGGTTAATTTCTATCACTGATGGATTAATCAGCCTCTCCCATGACAGCATACCTGCAGTCTGATGCCTGAGGTAAGCAAAGCCTGTTGCTGCCACAGGACAGACAAGATGGATGCCATAAAAAGTAGGAGGGGAAACCTGATAGGCTGTGGAAACAGTTTAGCAACAAATGACAAAGTAACAGCGCGTTTTACATTGCACTAAACAAATGTCAATGAATTACTATGTTGTGATGTTATGACAATTTTCTGTAGACTAGAATTTGCTCTTCCCTCATAATTGTGTTTATGGGTAAACACTGTAGTGATGGTAAAATATCTGTGATTCATCTGTCGAGCTCTGTTCTAAATGCCAAAACAGGCAGTGACGGAATACATCCATACAGTTATGACTTGGAGGCAGAGGCGGATTGGCCATAGGGTCTACAGGGAAGATTCCCTGTGGGCCGACGCACCCGCGGGGCCTGTTTTGTTTGAAGACATGTGGTCCTTTTTATAGACATAATGAATAGGATGCAAAATAATTTGCATATATGAAAATGACTTTGCCACTTAGCCTGTGATTGCAGATGATCTAGTGTATGCTCTGTCTGCCTGCTTGGCTGACATATAAGATTGAGTGAATAGTGATTGGGATACGGTTGGTGTAATAAGCAAGAAAATATATCTTTCTAAAGAATGATATAGTTTCCTAAATTCTGAAGGTGTATCATATAATGTGCTCATAATATTTAATTGTATTTCTTTTTAACGTCCCCCTTGATGCTGGACATGACCACTATCTGGAAAGTCTTGGGGGGAGGGTGCTGCTGCCACGGCCCATGGCTAGACCTTACACCTCTGGTGCTGCCCATGTGGGGCCACTAGTACAAATTTTTCCAGGGCCGCTTTTTGTTCCCAATCCGTCCCTGCTTGGAGGTGAGGAAGAACAACACGATGCAATAGACAGAGGTGGTGTCAAAACTGTTCTACAAAATATTCTCATTCTACACTTGCTGGTGATATGTTGCCGTATTCAGTGGAGGAATTAGAGTTCCCAGGACGTCCCCACCCACGAAAAACACAACGGAATAAAATGTCATCATTGTTCCAGCTCGAGATTATCGCTTATAACACTGTGTGTAACAGGGAGGCAGAACTGTACAGAACCCGTACATTTGTGGAACCTGAGATCATGAAGTTAGATTTGTGAAACCTGTACCAGCGGTGTTACTGTACTGGTTTTGCAGTGAACTTTGATTTAGAAAAAATGTATCAGAAACTTGGCTGATCTTTACTAGGGAGATAAAGGCAGCATTCCACAGAGCCACAGGTAATACTGAAATTGCATATATTAAGTAAATGCGCATATTAAAATTGTAAGAAGCTCTTACCAGGTAGTCACTCCGATCTCTTCCTTCCAACTAATGGCGTCTGACAGTTTCAGTGAGATGACTGAGAGGGAGGAGGAGAGAGAGGGAGAGAAAAGTATAGGGAGGGGTAAAAAGGAGGGAGGGTAAACTTGACAGGCTGTGGGAACATCTTGGCAACAAATGACAAAGTAGCAGCGCATTTTACATTGCACTGAACAAATGTGAATTAATTACAATGTTGATAATTATAATTTATAATGCTATAATGCTGATTTTTCAATATGTTTACAATTTTTTTTGTGTGTGCTGGTTTACAGTCACGAATGTCACTTACAGGTTGATTACATAACTGCAATGTCCCCCCTCTTTACTCTGACTTGCAATAGGAAATGCCATGTGCCAATCAATACACAAATGAAAGACACGATAAGTCTTTAGTTACCAATATAATGAAACAAAAAGTAAGGCGGAGAACACTTACATAGCGGAGGTAATTATCTGTACATAGATAAAGTCATGACAATGAAATAGACATACACAACAGTTACACACTGTACATACGTGCAAAGCACTACCTAAAATCCATGCAATATTTATAGCACATTGGGGGTGGGCTTCAAATTTTCGTACTTGTGGTGCTAGTAGGTCAGAAGCTGGCCATGGCAGAGGGAGTTAGATTTGGGTGGGGTGTGTTCAAACTTAAATCTGATACCCCTTTTCCACTAGCTCAAAAAACACAGGTAAATGCACGGGGGCGCACATTTACCAGTGATTTTTGCTAGTGGAAAAGGATTCCTCTGCAAAACCCCGGATCAAGTGATCCGGGAATCCTACCCGGCTAGCTTACCGGGTTGACCACACAAGTTCAACCCGGTAAGCTGTGTAGTGTAAACGAAAGACGTGTCGATGTGACACGGCTCCCATTCACAGAGTATGGAAGGGCGGCGCTGGGAGATCATGTGATCTGCCAGTGCCGCCCCTGCCGCTTTGCTAGCAGCTGTTAGGCGCCGGGGTCCGCTCGTCGGTGCGGCCCGGCACCTAGCAACCAGGGACGCCGTACGCGAACAGCCGCCGGCTCCCTGGCAACGCTGGACGCCGGGCGCGCTGAGCCGCACGGACCCTAGCAACGGGGACGCCACTGGCGGACCGTGTTCCCCGTTGCTAGGCTTTAAGGGTTAATGTTTTCTCCTGCTCTCTGGCCGGGCAGCAAGGCAGCTGCACGGCATTTATTCTAATCAGCCTTTTGGCAGCTGATTGGAGGACTCCTTGTTAAATACACTCCCAGGGCTTCTCACAGACGCCGGTAATAGCTTCCTGCATGCTGTCTTTGTTTGCTGAGAGTCTGTTCCAGTCTTGCTGTATCCGGTCATTCCAGTATTGGAAGCTCTGAACTCGGAAGTTTGTCATCTAATTCCTGGAGTCCTGACTAATCACCTTATAACATCCAGTGGTGTTCGTGAGTCACGGCCTTGCCGTGTGTTGCGGCTTGTCCGCTTTATTATTTATTATTTATGTTTTGGTGCATTTTGCGGAGGGTTCCGCTTCCACAGGTCCACTCTGGTATCCGGCGGTGCCGGGTAGGAGTATTGGACAAGTGAATTTTGGTTGTCCTTTTCCCTGGCGGGTTTCCGCACATACTTTAGGTTTTGTCAGTTAGCTTGTAGCCCCTGGCCTGGTTGTTTAGTCAGAGGGCCCCTTGTTATCACCCTGTCTCGGATTTCCCTTTGTCTCCCATTAAGACCTGAGGGGGCATCAGAGTTGGGCAGACTTAATCCGCCCTTCAAATGCGGCTGCCATGGGCTCAAGCAACCATAGTCTCGCAGGGGATTTCTGACAGCACGGGCGAGACAACGGAGTTAGGGCGCCAGGGGCTATTTTCTATTCCCGCTCCCATAACCAGCATTCCCTTCCAGTACTCTGACCATTGCCATGAGATCTCCTCCGGTCAGGAGTACTGGAATCATAACATTATTACCGGCCAAACCAAAACCTAAAATTAAACTGGGTTTAATTTTTTCCTTATTCAGTTTTGTAAGAGTTATCGGCCTCATGAATCCCACAGGTTTAGGGCCAAATCCTGGTCAGCTCCTAGTCAGCCAGATTCAAGAACTTACTCAGATGTTTCAGGATCTTTCCCTTCGGGTGAAGTCGCAGGAAGATCTTTTACGAACTTCCCCGAGGGTAGTCCCTGAACCAAAAATGCACTTGCCTGACTGTTTTTCTGGTGATAGGAAGGGGTTTTTTAATTTTAAAGAATCCTGTAAACTTTATTTTCGGTTAAGACCGATCTCCTCAGGTACTGAATCTCAGCGGGTCGGAATTATTATTTCTTTGCTCCAGCGAGATCCTCAGACCTGGGCATTCGGTTTAAAAGTAGAGGATCCGGCGTTGTCATCAGTAGACGCCTTTTTTTGGTCTTTAGGGCTTTTGTATGATGACCCTGATAGAGAGGCATCCGCTGAGAGTCAGTTACGCACTCTCAGACAGGGTAGAAATCCTGCAGAAGTTTTTTGTACAGAGTTTCGCCGTTGGTCGAACGACTGTGGCTGGAATGACCCAGCCCTGCGCAGTCAGTTTCGCCTCGGCTTATCAGAGTCTATAAAAGACAGTCTCCTTCAGTATCCCACTCCTGAGACTCTCGATAAACTCATGGAGCTTTCTATTAAGATTGATCGTCGTCTCAGAGAGCGGAGGGCTGAAAAAGGAGCACCTGTCAGGTCTACTCCATGTGTTTTTTCCATTCCTGAGGACGTAGAGAAGCCCATGCAGATGGGTCTCTCCCGGCTGTCTCCAGAAGAAAGAGCCAGAAGGCAAAACTCTGGTCTTTGTTTGTACTGTGGGGGTAAGGGACATTTTGCCCGTAATTGTCCGATCAAGTCAGGAAAACGCCTCGACCAAGTGAATTGTGAGGGGGTTCACTTTGGTCTGCAGCTTATCTCCTCGAAGAACTCCCTTTTAGTCCCAGCTAAAGTTTCCTTTGGCAGCCTCTGTTCCTCTGTGTCGGCTTTTGTTGACAGTGGAGCTTCAGGGAACTTTATGGACTTAACGTGGGCCAAGGCCTTAGGTATTCCTCAGTTAGCCTTGGGTAGGTGTATCACCATGCATGGTTTAGATGGGAGTCCATTGTCCAATGGGGTTATTTCCCTCTGTACACCCCCTGTACTACTTACGGTAGGAGCTCTTCATTCCGAAAAGATCGAGTTTTTCCTTACCCATTGCCCAGCAGTTCCAGTGGTTCTGGGTCACCCTTGGCTGGCCTTTCATAATCCCATCATTGATTGGCAGTCGGGGGAGATCTCACAATGGGGTACCATCTGTAATAAGGAATGTATTACGTTTCCCGTCAGAATAGCTGCTGCCATTCCCGAACCCATTCCCGTGGAATACCAGGACTTTGTTGATGTATTTTCCAAGGGCAATGCAGACATTCTGCCTCCCCATCGGCCTTATGATTGTGCTATTGAGCTAATTCCTGGTGCCACATTGCCAAAGGGAAGGTTATATGCATTATCCGGGCCAGAAACTGCGGCCATGAATGAGTATGTTAAGGAGAGCCTAGGGAAAGGATTTATCAGGCCATCTAAATCCCCTTTAAGTGCAGGCTTCTTCTTTGTGGAGAAAAAAGACGGATCACTCAGACCTTGCATTGACTTTAGAGCCCTGAATAAGATCTCAGTTAAAAATACTTACCCTCTGCCGCTGATTTCTGTCCTTTTTGATCAGCTGCGTTCGGCTGTGATTTTTTCTAAAATTGACCTGAGGGGAGCGTATAACCTCATCCGAATCAAGTCGGAAGATGAGTGGAAGACGGCTTTCAGTACTCAGTCGGGTCACTACGAGTATCTGGTGATGCCGTTCGGCTTGTCTAACGCTCCGGCAGTATTCCAGGATCTCATTAACGATGTGCTCCGTGATTTTCTAGGAAGATTCGTGGTCGTTTACTTAGACGACATCCTGATCTATTCTGAATCAATTGAACAACATGTTACCCAGGCGCGTCAGGTTCTTCAAAAATTACGTGAAAATCATCTATATGCCAAGCTGGAGAAGTGTGAGTTTCATGTCACGGAGGTATCCTTTTTAGGGTACATTATTTCCCCTCGGGGATTCTGCATGGAACCTAAGAAGCTCCAAGCCATCCTTAGCTGGGCGCAACCCACCAACTTAAAAGCAATTCAGCGCTTTTTAGGGTTTGCAAATTATTATAGAAGATTTATTCATTCTTTTTCCGACCTGGTTGCTCCCATTGTTGCACTGACTAAGAAGGGAGCGGATCCTACCAACTGGTCACATGAAGCCGAGTTATCCTTTCAGGCCTTGAAACAAGCTTTTGTCTCAGCTCCAGTCCTCAGACATCCCAACCCAGAATTGCCCTTCATTGTTGAGGTTGATGCCTCGGAGGTTGGAGTGGGGGCTATCCTATCTCAGAAGGATCCGGACACTCTGGAACTACATCCTTGTGCCTTTATGTCCAGGAAATTCTCATCCGCTGAATCCAACTACGATGTTGGTAACCGGGAGTTACTGGCTATTAAATGGGCTTTCGAGGAGTGGAGGCATTGGCTTGAGGGAGCAACACATACCATTTCAGTATTGACTGACCATAAGAATCTGCAATACATCGAATCAGCTAAGCGGCTGAATGCCCGACAGGCTCGTTGGGCTTTGTTCTTTACTCATTTCAAATTTATTATAACTTTCAGGCCAGGTTCCAAGAATACCAAGGCAGATGCTCTGTCACGCAGTTTTCTTCCGGTTCATGATAACAGTCCTGTTACTCCCATACTTCCATCTTCAGTCATTTGGGCAGGCCTCACACAAGATTTATTTACCCAGTTAAAACAGCTTCAACACCAAGCTCCTGGAAATACTCCTGCTGGTCGTCTTTACGTCCCTGAGTTCTTGAGAGCTACTGTTTTCACTGAGTTCCATGATAACAAAGTTTCCAGGCATCCGGGGATCTCTAAGACATTGGAGTTAGTCTCCCGCTCAGTATGGTGGCCTGGTCTTTCTAAAGACGTTAAGGAGTTTGTTTCTTCATGTCAGGTTTGTGCACAGCATAAGGTTCCCCGTTCTTGCCTATCGGGCAACTTATGCCCTTGAATGTCCCTCTCAGGCCATGGTCTCATATTTCCATGGATTTTGTGGTGGACCTTCCCCTTTCAGCTGGATGCAGAGTCATTTGGGTGGTAGTAGACCGTTTTAGCAAGATGGCTCATTTCATTGCCCTTCCCCGACTGCCATCTGCCCAAGGATTGGCAGTGTTGTTTCTCCGCCATGTTTTCAGATTTCATGGGTTGCCCACTGATATTGTTTCTGATCGGGGTCCACAATTCATTGCACAATTCTGGAAGTGTTTCTGTGCTTCATTAAAGATGAGATTATCATTAACATCTGGTTACCACCCACAGTCCAACGGGCAAACCGAGCGAGTTAACCAATCATTGAAACAGTATTTGCATTTATATTCAGCTAAACTCCAGAATGATTGGTCCGAGTTTCTTCCATTGGCGGAGTTTGCTTACAATAATTCTTGTCATTCCTCCACCAACGTGTCTCCATTCTTTTCAGTTTTTGGTTTTCACCCCAGAGCTAATTCTTTTTTTCAACATTCCTCAGTTTCCTCGCTAACCTTAACCTCCCATCCCAGAGCCATTTGGGAAAAAGTGCACCTTGCTCTCAGAAAAGCGGCCTTTCGAGAGAAAAAAATTTCTGACCGGCTCCGACGTCCTTGCAGTTTTAAGGTGGGAGATAGGGTATGGTTGTCGACTCGTAACATTAGACTTCGACAATCTTCAGCTAGGTTGGGACCCAAATTTATTGGACCATTTCATATCATTAAAAAAGTTAACCCAGTTGCTTTCCGGTTACGTTTACCAAAATCTCTTCGGATTGGTAATACGTTTCATTGCTCCCTGTTGAAGCCATACATTTCTTCCAATAAATTTCCTCGGAAGATCTCTCAGGGAAGATCTCCAGTGGATGTACAGGGGCAACAGGAGTTCCTGGTGGAGAAGGTTCTCGATTCCAAGTTGTCCAGGGGCCGGCTCTATTTTCTGGTTCACTGGAGAGGTTATGGTCCAGAGGAAAGGTCCTGGGTCCTGGATAAGGATCTTCATGCCCCAAGGCTCAAGAGGGCATTTTTTCGGGAGTTTCCTTGGAAGCCTGGCTTTAGGGGTTCCTTGACCCCTCCTCAAGGGGGGGGGTACTGTTAGGCGCCGGGGTCCGCTCGTCGGTGCGGCTCGGCGCCTAGCAACCAGGGACGCCGTACGCAAACAGCCGCCGGCTCCCTGGCAACGCTGGATGCCGGGCGCGCTGAGCCGCACGGACCCTAGCAACGGGGACGCCACTGGCGGACCGTGTTCCCCGTTAGGCTTTAAGGGTTAATGTTTTCTCCTGCTCTCTGGCCGGGCAGCAAGGCAGCTGCACGGCATTTATTCTAATCAGCCTTTTGGCAGCTGATTGGAGGACTCCTTGTTAAATACACTCCCAGGGCTTCTCACAGACGCCGGTAATAGCTTCCTGCATGCTGTCTTTGTTTGCTGAGAGTCTGTTCCAGTCTTGCTGTATCCGGTCATTCCAGTATTGGAAGCTCTGAACTCGGAAGTTTGTCATCTAATTCCTGGAGTCCTGACTAATCACCTTATAACATCCAGTGGTGTTCGTGAGTCACGGCCTTGCCGTGTGTTGCGGCTTGTCCGCTTTATTATTTATTATTTATGTTTTGGTGCATTTTGCGGAGGGTTCCGCTTCCACAGGTCCACTCTGGTATCCGGCGGTGCCGGGTAGGAGTATTGGACAAGTGGATTTTGGTTGTCCTTTTCCCTGGCGGGTTTCCGCACATACTTTAGGTTTTGTCAGTTAGCTTGTAGCCCCTGGCCTGGTTGTTTAGTCAGAGGGCCCCTTGTTATCACCCTGTCTCGGATTTCCCTTTGTCTCCCATTAAGACCTGAGGGGGCATCGGAGTTGGGCAGACTTAATCCGCCCTTCAAACGCGGCTGCCATGGGCTCAAGCAACCATAGTCTCGCAGGGGATTTCTGACAGCACGGGCGAGACAACGGAGTTAGGGCGCCAGGGGCTATTTTCTATTCCCGCTCCCATAACCAGCATTCCCTTCCAGTACTCTGACCATTGCCATGAGATCTCCTCCGGTCAGGAGTACTGGAATCATAACATCAGCGTCACCAACCTGGCAATATGCCGGTTTGGTGAGTGCAATGGGAAAGGGGGCTGAGCACAGGCCGCAGCCGGGTAGTACATGTGTCAGGCTCCCGGCTGCGATCCGTGCTTCTCACTGGAAAAGGGGTATAAATTGCAGTACTGACCCTGCACAGAAAAAATATAACCCACCCAAATCTGACTCTGTCTGCACATGTTACATCTGCCCCTCCTGCAGCACAGCATGTTTGCCCAACTGCTAACAAACCTGAATAAGGCCCAATGTCAGTAGATAAAACCATCTCAATGTTACAGTTTAGCCAACTCTGTTTAGGTACAAAAAAGCTGCAGAAATGGTGTAAGTAAAATGAACAGAAAAATGGGACTAAAACCCCTTCAATTCAAATATGTTACATAATTCATAGAGAAAGCGAAATGCGTAGAAAGGGCAACAGAACATGTACCGTTTCCTAGTTGTGAGCAATAGTCTAGTAAATCAGGGTGCAGCTGGTTAATTTCTATCACTGATGGATTAATCAGCCTCTCCCATGACAGCATACCTGCAGTCTGATGCCTGAGGTAAGCAAAGCCTGTTGCTGCCACAGGACAGACAAGATGGATGCCATAAAAAGTAGGAGGGGAAACCTGATAGGCTGTGGAAACAGTTTAGCAACAAATGACAAAGTAACAGCGCGTTTTACATTGCACTAAACAAATGTCAATGAATTACTATGTTGTGATGTTATGACAATTTTCTGTAGACTAGAATTTGCTCTTCCCTCATAATTGTGTTTATGGGTAAACACTGTAGTGATGGTAAAATATCTGTGATTCATCTGTCGAGCTCTGTTCTAAATGCCAAAACAGGCAGTGACGGAATACATCCATACAGTTATGACTTGGAGGCAGAGGCGGATTGGCCATAGGGTCTACAGGGAAGATTCCCTGTGGGCCGACGCACCCGCGGGGCCTGTTTTGTTTGAAGACATGTGGTCCTTTTTATAGACATAATGAATAGGATGCAAAATAATTTGCATATATGAAAATTACTTTGCCACTTAGCCTGTGATTGCAGATGATCTAGTGTATGCTCTGTCTGCCTGCTTGGCTGACATATAAGATTGAGTGAATAGTGATTGGGATACGGTTGGTGTAATAAGCAAGAAAATATATCTTTCTAAAGAATGATATAGTTTCCTAAATTCTGAAGGTATATCATATAATGTGCTCATAATATTTAATTTTATTTCTTTTTAACTTCCCCCTTGATGCTGGACATGACCACTATCTGGAAAGTCTTGGGGGGAGGGTGCTGCTGCCATGGCCCATGGCTAGACCTTACACCTCTGGTGCTGCCCATGTGGGGCCACTAGTACAAATTTTTCCAGGGCCGCTTTTTGTTCCTAATCCGTCCCTGCTTGGAGGTGAGGAAGAACAACACGACGCAAAAGACAGAGGTGGTGTCAAAACTGTTCTACAAAATATTCTCATTCTACGTTTGCTGGTGATATGTTGCCGTATTCAGTGGAGGAATTAGAGTTCCCAGGACGTCCCCACCCACGAAAAACACAACGGAATAAAATGGCATCATTGTCCCAGCTCGAGATTATCGCTTATAACACTGTGTGTAACAGGGAGGCAGAACTGTACAGAACTCGTACATTTGTGGAACCTGAGATCATGAAGTTAGATTTGTGAAACCTGCGCCAGCGGTGTTACTGTACTGGTTTTGCAGTGAACTTTGATTTTCAAAAGAGTTATCAGAAACTTGGCTGTTCTTTACTAGGGAGATAAAGGCAGCATTCCACAGAGCCACAGGTAATACTGAAATTGCATATATTAAGTAAATACGCATATTAAATAGTAAGGAGATCTTACCAAGTAGTCACTCCGCTCTCTTCCTTCCAACTAATGGCGTCTGACAGTTTCAGTGAGATGACTGAGAGGGAGGGGGAGAGAGAGGGAGAGAAAAGTAAAGGGAGGGATAAAAAGGAGGGAGGGGAAACCTGATAGGCTGTGGCAACAAATTACAAAGTAACAGCGCGTTTTACATTGCACTGAACAAATGTCATTTAATTACTATGTTGCAATGTTGACAATGGTAATTTATAATGCTGATTTCTCTGACGTCCTAGTGGATGCTGGGTACTCCGTAAGGACCATGGGGAATAGACGGGCTCCGCAGGAGACTGGGCACTCTAAAAGAAAGATTAGGTACTATCTGGTGTGCACTGGCTCCTCCCTCTATGCCCCTCCTCCAGACCTCCGTTAGTATCTGTGCCCGGCCAGAGCTGGATGCACACTAGGGGCTCTCCTGAGCTTCTAGAAAAGAAAGTATTTGTTAGGTTTTTTATTTTCAGTGAGATCTGCTGGCACAGACTCACTGCTACGAGGGACTTAGGGGAGAGAAGCGAACCTACCTGCTTGCAGCTAGCTTGGGCTTCTAGGCTACTGGACACCATTAGCTCCAGAGGGATCGAACACAGGCCCAGCCTCGGTCGTCCGGTACCGGAGCCGCGCCGCCGTCCCCCTTGCAGAGCCAGAAGCAAGAAGACGTTCCTGGAAATCGGCAGCTGAAGACTCCGGTCTTCATTAAGGTAGCGCACAGCACTGCAGCTGTGCGCCATTGCTCCCTGTGCACACCACATGCTCCGGTCACTGATGGGTGCAGGGCGCTGGGGGGGGGGGGGGGGGGGGGGGGGCCCTGGGCTGCAATTAGAGTACCTTACATTGGCAAACAGCACATAATATAGTCTAAAAAACTATATATGTGCAAAAATCCCCCGCCATAATATAAATATAAGAGCGGGAGAAGTCCGCCGAGAAGGGGGGCGGGGCTATCTCCCTCAGCACACTGGCGCCATTTCCTCTTCACAGCTCCGCTGGAAGACAGCTCCCCAGGCTCTCCCCTGCAGTTTCCAGGCTCAAAGGGTAAAAAAGAGTGGGGAGGCACTAAATTTAGGCGCAAACTGTATATGTAAAGCAGCTATAGGGAAAAATCACTTTGTGTTAGTGTAAATCCCTGATTATATAGCGCTGTGGTGTGTGCTGGCATACTCTCTCTCTGTCTCCCCAAAGGACTTTGTGGGGTCCTGTCCTCAGTCAGAGCATTCCCTGTGTGTGTGCAGTGTGTCGGTATGGCTGTGTCGACATGTTTGATGAGGAGGCTTATGTGGAGGCGGAGCAGGTGCCGATAAGTGTGATGTCACCCCCTGCGGGGTCGACACCAGAGTGGATGGATATGTGGAAGGTTTTACACGACAGTGTCAACTCCTTACATAAAAGGTTCGATGACATAACAGCTGTGGGACAGCCGGCTTCTCAGCCAGTGCCTGCCCAGGCGTCTCAAAGGCCATCAGGGGCTCAAAAACGCCCGCTACCTCAGATGGCAGACACAGATGTCGACACAGAGTCTGACTCCAGTGTCGACGAGGACGAGACTAATGTACATTCCACTAGGGCCATCCGTTGCATGATTACGGCAATAAAAAATGTGTTGCACATTTCTGACATTAACCCAGGTACCACTAAAAAGGGTATTATGTTTGGGGAGAAAAAGCAACCAGTGGTTTTTCCCCCATCAGATGAGTTGAATGAAGTGTGTGAAGAAGCGTGGGCTTCCCCCGACAAGAAACTAGTGATTTCTAAAAAGTTACTGATGGCGTACCCTTTCCCACCAGAGGACAGGTTACGTTGGGAGACATCCCCGAGGGTGGACAAGGCGCTCACACGCTTGTCAAAAAAGGTGGCACTGCCGTCTCAGGATACGGCCGCCTTAAAGGAGCCTGCGGATAGAAAGCAGGAGGCTATCCTGAAGTCTGTATATACACACTCAGGTACTATACTGAGACCTACAATTGCTGCAGCTTGGATGTGTAGTGCTGCAGCAGCTTGGTCCGATACCCTGTCAGAAAATATTGATACCCTCGACAGGGATACGATTTTGCTAACCATAGAGCATATTAAAGACGTCGTCTTATATATGAGAGATGCACAGAGGGATATTTGCCGGCTGGCATCTAGAATTAATGCAATGTCCATTTCAGCAAGGAGAGTATTATGGAC
Organism: Pseudophryne corroboree; assembly: GCF_028390025.1. Classification (NCBI taxonomy): domain Eukaryota; kingdom Metazoa; phylum Chordata; class Amphibia; order Anura; family Myobatrachidae; genus Pseudophryne; species Pseudophryne corroboree. The sequence continues at coordinate 24,641,031 of NC_086453.1, read as the reverse complement.
TCGGCAGTGGACAGGTGATGCGGATTCTAAAAGGCACATGGAGGTTTTGCCTTACAAGGGTGAGGAATTGTTTGGGGATGGTCTCTCGGACCTCGTTTCCACAGCAACAGCTGGGAAGTCGACATTTTTACCTCAGGTTCCCTCACAGCCTAAGAAAGCACCGTATTATCAGGTACAGTCCTTTCGGCCCCAGAAAGGCAAGCGGGTTAAAGGCGCGTCCTTTCTGCCCAGAGGCAGGGGTAGAGGGAAAAAGCTGCACCATACAGCCAGTTCCCAAGAACAAAAATCCTCCCCTGCTTCCACTAAGTCCACCGCATGACGCTGGGGCTCCACTGGTGGAGCCAGGTGCGGTGGGGGCCCATCTCCGGAACTTCAGCGACCGGTGGGTTCGCTCACAGGTGAATATCTGGGTTCTACAAGTGGTATCTCAGGGATACAAGCTGGAATTCGAGACGTCTCCCCCTCGCCGTTACCTCAAATCAGCCTTGCCAGCTACTCCCCAGGACAGGGAGGTAGTACTGGCGGCAATTCACAAGCTGTACCTCCAGCAGGTGATAATAAAAGTTCCCCTCCTTCAACAGGGACGGGGTTACTATTCCACAATGTTTGTGGTACCGAAACCAGACGGTTTGGTGAGACCCATACTAAATTTGAAATCCTTGAACACTTATATAAGGAAGTTCAAGTTCAAAATGGAATCGCTCAGGGCGGTTATTGCAAGCCTGGAAGAGGGGGATTACATGGTATCACTGGACATCAAGGATGCTTACCTACATGTCCCCATTTACCCACCTCACCAGGTGTACCTCCGTTTTGTGGTACAGGACTGCCATTACCAATTCCAGACGTTGCCGTTTGGTCTGTCCACGGCACCGAGGGTATTTACCAAAGTAATGGCCGAAATGATGATACTCCTTCGAAAGAAGGGAGTTATAATTGTCCCGTACTTGGACGATCTCCTTATAAAGGCGAGGTCCAGGGAGCAGTTGTTGGTCGGAGTAGCACTATCTCAGGAAGTGCTACAACAGCACGGCTGGATTTTGAATATCCCGAAGTCGCAGCTGGTTCCTACGACGCGTCTGCTGTTCCTGGGTATGATTCTGGACACAGAACAGAAGAAGGTGTTTCTCCCGGAGGAGAAGGCCAAGGAGTTGTCATCTCTGGTCAGAGACCTCCTAAAACCAAAACAGGTATCGGTGCATCACTGCACGCGAGTCCTGGGAAAGATGGTAGCTTCTTACGAGGCAATTCCATTCAGATTCCATGCACGGATCTTTCAGTGGGATCTGTTAGACAAGTGGTCCGGATCGCATCTTCAGATGCATTGGCTGATCACCCTGTGTCCGAGGGCCAGGGTGTCTCTGCTGTGGTGGCTGCAGACTGCTCATCTACTCGAGGGCCGCAGATTCGGCATACAGGACTGGGTCCTGGTGACCACGGATGCAAGCCTCCGAGGTTGGGGGGCTGTCACTCAGGGAAGAAACTTCCAAGGACAATGGTCGAGTCAGGAAGCTTCCCTACACATAAATATTCTGGAACTAAGGGCCATTTACAATGCCCTAAGTCAGGCAAGACCCCTGCTTCAAAACCAGCCGGTGCTGATTCAGTCAGACAACATCACGGCGGTCGCCCATGTAAACCGACAGGGCAGCACAAGAAGCAGGATGGCGATGGCAGAAGCCACAAGGATTCTCCGATGGGCGGAAAATCACGTGACAGCACTGTCAGCAGTGTTCATTCCGGGAGTGGACAACTGGGAAGCAGGCTTCCTCAGCAGGCACGACCTCCACCCGGGAGAGTGGGGACTTCATCCAGAAGTCTTCCAGCTGATTGTAAATCATTGGGAAAGGCCACAGGTGGACATGATGGCGTCCCGCCTCAACAAAAAGCTAAAAAGATATTGCACCAGGTCAAGGGACCCTCAGGCGATAGCTGTGGACGCTCTAGTGACACCGTGGGTGTACCAGTCGGTTTATGTGTTCCCTCCTCTTCCTCTCATACCAAAGGTACTTAGGATTATAAGAAAGAGAGGAGTAAGAACTATACTCATCATTCCGGATTGGCCAAGAAGGACTTGGTACCCGGAACTACAAGAAATGATCTCAGAGGACCCTTGGCCTCTGCCTCTCAGACAGGACCTGCTACAGCAGGGGCCCTGTCTGTTCCAAGACTTACCGCGACTGCGTTTGACGGCATGGCGGTTGGACGCCGGATCCTGATTGAAAAGGGCATTCCGGTTGAAGTCATTCCTACGCTGATAAAAGCTAGGAAGGATGTGACAGCAAAACATTATCACCGCATATGGCGAAAATATGTTGCTTGGTGTGAGGCTAGGAAGGCCCCAACAGAAGAATTTCAGCTGGGTCGATTTCTGCACTTCCTACAGTCAGGAGTGACTATGGGCCTAAAATTGGGATCCATTAAAGTCCAGATTTCGGCCCTGTCTATTTTCTTTCAAAAAGAACTGGCTTCACTGCCTGAAGTTCAGACGTTTGTTAAGGGAGTGCTGCATATTCAGCCCCCTTTTGTGCCCCCAGTGGCACCTTGGGATCTCAACGTTGTGTTGGATTTCCTAAAATCACATTGGTTTGAGCCACTTCAGACCGTGGAGTTGAAATATCTCACGTGGAAAGTGGTCATGCTTTTGGCCTTGGCTTCGGCTAGGCGGGTGTCAGAATTGGCGGCTTTGTCATGTAAAAGCCCCTATCTGATCTTCCATATGGACAGGGCAGAATTGAGGACTCGTCCCCAATTTCTTCCTAAGGTGGTATCAGCGTTTCATTTGAACCAACCTATTGTGGTGCCTGCGGCTACTCGGGACTTGGAGGCTTCCAAGTTGCTGGACGTAGCCCGGGCCCTAAAAATCTATGTTTCCAGGACGGCTAGAGTCAGAAAGACTGACTCGCTGTTTATCCTGCATGCACCCAACAAGCTGGGTGCTCCTGCTTCTAAGCAGACTATTGCTCGCTGGATCTGTTGCACGATTCAACTTGCACATTCTGCGGCTGGACTGCCGCATCCTAAATCAGTCAAAGCCCATTCCACGAGGAAGGTGGGCTCTTCTTGGGCGGCTGCCCGAGGGGTCTCGGCTTTACAACTTTGCCGAGCTGCTACCTGGTCGGGATCAAACACGTTTGCAAAATTCTACAAGTTTGATACCCTGGCTGAGGAGGACCTTGAGTTTGCTCATTCGGTGCTGCAGAGTCATCCGCACTCTCCCGCCCGTTTGGGAGCTTTGGTATAATCCCCATGGTTCTTACGGAGTACCCAGCATCCACTAGGACGTCAGAGAAAATAAGAATTTACTCACCGGTAATTCTATTTCTCGTAGTCCGTAGTGGATGCTGGGAGCCCGTCCCAAGTGCGGATTGTCTGCAATACTTGTATATAGTTATTGCTTAACTAAAGGGTTATTGTTATGAGCCATCTGTTCGGTGAGGCTCAGTTGTTATTCATACTGTTAACTGGGTATAGTTATCACGAGCTGTACGGTGTGATTGGTGTGGCTGGTATGAGTCTTACCCTGGATTCCAAATCCTTTCCTTGTAGTGTCAGCTCTTCCGGGCACAGTTTCCCTAACTGAGGTCTGGAGGAGGGGCATAGAGGGAGGAGCCAGTGCACACCAGATAGTACCTAGGGGGTCATTCCGAGTTGTTCGCTCGTTATTTTTTTGTCGCAACGGAGCGAATAGTCGCTAATGCGCATGCGCAATGTCCGCAGTGCGACTGCGCCAAGTAAATTTGCTATGCAGTTAGGAATTTTACTCACGGCATTACGAGGTTTTTTCTTCGTTCTGGTGATCGTAATGTGATTGACAGGAAGTGGGTGTTTCTGGGCGGAAACAGGCCGTTTTATGGGTGTGTGCGAAAAAACGCTACCGTTTCTGGGAAAAACGCGGGAGTGGCTGGAGAAACGGAGGAGTGTCTGGGCGAACGCTGGGTGTGTTTGTGACGTCAAACCAGGAACGACAAGCACTGAACTGATCGCAGATGCCGAGTAAGTCTGGAGCTACTCAGAAACTGCTAAGAAGTGTCTATTCGCAATTCTGCTAATCTTTCGTTCGCAATTTTAATATGCTAAGATTCACTCCCAGTAGGCGGCGGCTTAGCGTGTGCAAAGCTGCTAAAAGCAGCTTGCGAGCGAACAACTCGGAATGACCCCCCTAATCTTTCTTTTAGAGTGCCCAGTCTCTTGCAGAGCCCGTCTATTCCCCATGGTCCTTACGGAGTACCCAGCATCCACTACGGACTACGAGAAATAGAATTACCGGTGAGTAAATTCTTATTTTTTCAATATGTTTACAATTTTTTTGTGTGCTGGTTTACAGTAACGAATGTCACAGGTTGATTACACAACTGCAATGTTCACCCTCTTTACTCTGTCTTCTGCTGCAGTGTTTCCATAGTCTCTGTCAATGATATGTAGCATCAGGGGCCACACTGGAAGGGCCACACAATACCCTTAATCTCAATGATGTGATAATGCAACATATTTAATCAAACACACATGTCTGTAATAACATACCAAAAGGGAATGACACAGGCAAATGTGGGAGGAAGGGAGTTCCGGTTGCCTGGAAACCCCCCTCCTCTTGGCCGGCGGCTCAAATTATGACCACAATAGCAATAGTATATAGGGGGTCATTCCGACCAGTTCGCATGCAGTGGTTCATCGCCGCGGTGCGAATGGGTCGGAACTGCGCATGCGCTGCAACCGCATTGCGCACGCGCGTCGTTGCCTGGTGACTGCAGCGACCAGAAGAAAGTGTTCGCTAGTGTGATCGCAAGAAGATTGACGGTGAGGAGGCGTTCCGGGGTGTCTACTCACCATTTTCCGGGCATGGAGATCCGAACGCAGGCGTGTCCAGGCGTTTGGAGGGCGGATGTCTGACGTCAAATCTGGGACCTTCATCGCTGGATCGATCACACAGGGTAAGTAACTGCAGGGCTAGTCTACTTCTGCACAAAACTTTTTAAGCATCGCAGCCTTGCTATGCTAAAATACACTCCCCCATAGGCGGCGTCTAGTTGATCGCACGAGCAGCAAAAAGTTGCTACGTGCGATCAACTCGGAATGACCCCCACAATACGATTACTACAGCTGCTGCTATAACATTGCAGTTTGCTGTGTGAGTGGATCTGAGTGCTCAATCAGAATGGCATTATATAAAGAAAATCCAAAAATCAGATAAAAAATTCAGGGTCAAAGGGGTTATTTTCCCATATGGAGCTGGACATACATTGCTCTTCCCCACATTGCAGACTTATAAATGCAAATACGTTAGGAGATTATTCTCATTGCTGAGGAAGAGTGTGACTGAGCATGTGCAGGACCAGAAGTAGAAGGTTCGGTCTTTGTATTTCTGAAAACAAAGTCTTCTGGAATTTCACAACTACAACCGTTGTTCCTCTGAAGTTTATTGCTGGATTATTCCTGAATGTTTTCCAGCCTCAGGAGTGCTTATGCTTCATGCTTGTAATTCTTATATCACACCTTGGGATTAATAGTTGCACACAGGTTGGGCGCTAGTGAGGTTGCGTTGTCGTCCTATACAGGCTAAGCTGTGAGCTGGATGTATGGAAAAAAGGGGATGGAGGTACAGGGGTGCCAAAAGGGGAGGAGGTGTGGGACAGGGGTCAGGAAGCAAAGGTACCCCTCAACCCTTACTCTCCCTTACTGCAGCCTAACCCTAACCCTCCCTGGCGGTGCCTATCTCTAACCCCCCCCCCCCACAGCCTAAACCCTATCCCTACCCCTGTAGCTTAAACCTAACCCCCCTCCCCCCATGCGACTTACCTCTCTGATATCCTGGCTGTCAGTCAATCGGAATCCCAGCTGCTGGGATGCCGGCACTTGCCTTACGATCCTATTTGGGATGCCTGCGCCAGCATTTTGAATCAGTGTCAAGATTCTGCCATCTAAACTTTGGATGGAGATAAAGTCGCTGGAGAAAAAGTACCAGCCAATCAGCTCCTAACTGTCATTTTCCAAACCCAGCCTGTGACATGGCAGTGAGCAGCTGATTGGCTTGTCATTTATCTTCGTCCACTTTATCTCCAGCCAAAGCTTAGTACATAGACCCCTGGATCCCTAATAAACTACGACTAGCCTGATAAGTCACTACAGTATTTTGGGGTAAAAGGGACCCGGCCATACTTGGTCACCCTCTCTTTAGAACAAGTTGTATACCGGAGATCAGGAGGGTTGGGTGGAATCATGAATCTTTCATCCAAGGTTCTGCTGTACTGATAGTAAAAATGGGCGTGGTTACTTATCACAAGGGGGCGTAGTCATATGAAACTAGGCGAGTGGCTACATTACAATAGGGGCATGGCCACATTATGCCACACGCCATAATGCCCCTTGCACATTATGCAAACACCGTAGTGCCCCTTACACATTATGCCAAACACTGTAATGCCCATTACACATTATGCTACACACCATAATACCCCTTACACAGTATGCCACACCCCATGATGCCCATTACACATTATACCACACACCGTAATGCTTATTACACATTATGACACACACCGTAATGCCCATTACACATTATGCCACTCACCATAATGCCCATTACACATTATGCTACACACCATAATGCCCCTTACACATTATGCCAAACACTGTAATGCACATTACACATTATGCCACACACCAGAACACCCATTACACATTATGCCACACCCCATAATGCCCATTACACATTATACCACACACCGTAATGCTTATTACACATTATGACACACACCATAATGCTTATTACACATTATGCCACACACTGTAATGCCAATTACACATTATGCTACACACCATAATACCCCTTACACATTATGCCACACCCCATAATGCCCATTACACATTATACCACACACCGTAATGCTTATTACACATTATGACACACACCGTAATGCCCATTACACATTATGCCACTCACCATAATGCCCATTACACATTATGCTACACACCATAATGCCCATTACACATTATGCTACACACCATAGTGCCCCTTACACATTATGCCAAACACTGTAATGCACATTACACATTATGCTACACACCAGAACGCCCATTACACATTATGCCACACCCCATAATGCCCATTACACATTATACCACACACCGTAATGCTTATTACACATTATGACACACACCGTAATGCTTATTACACATTATGCCACACACTGTAATGCCAATTACCCATTATGTCACACACCGTAATGCACATTAAACATTATGCCACACACTGTAATGGCTTGCATTTTATACCACAAACTGTAATGCATATTACATATTATGCCACACACAGTTATGCCACTGACACCATTAGATGTCCCACACACAAAATGCCACTGCAGTGGGCTAGTGGTACTGAGTACCACCACCATATTTCTTAATGGTACTCCATACCACCCTACTTTCAGCACTGCCCTTAACTATTAACCTTCTTTAAACTTTGTGATTAGTGACAGGTAAGGTTTATGCACCAGTAGGCACTTCTACACAAAAATAAAATATGTCTAACATTTGTGTTTAACACATACAAAAATGCAATGTGGCTTATAGGCATGTTTTCTTGAATTTTCAAAGGTCACAAAAACATTTTACACACACCTATGTAGTATGAGGACATATTCTGACTTCAGCCATGTCTAATAAACTCTCCCACACTGTCTCCCCTGGCAGGTTGCCATATCAATCATTTTTTCAATTACCAGGTCGTATTCTGCCTGGTATCTTATTTGTTTTGGCCGTTGTCACAACAAGACATATGGGTGTGAAATGACTAGCTATTGGGACATAAATATAACTATAATTACCCTTAGTTATGTCCTACGCAGAGGCAGAACTCTGGGAGGCAACGGAGTCATCTGCCGCCAGGCTCCTGCTCTGAAGGGGGGCACCACTCCTCCCATTCTGTGACACCATTGAATTAAGTTAATTGATAGCTGTCGCTGTCTTTTCAGTGGCCTACTTCCTCACTGGTCCCTGCACTTTACAAATCACACCCTCCCTATTATACTGAATATACACATTTTACAAGTATCACACCCAGGATTAGAAACCACAACCTATTACACTAGAGGCAGACACCTTACTGATGAAGCTATTTGCTCCTGTATAGGAAATATGAGAATTTTAACTATATAAAGATACTTCTCTGACAATTACACGTAACTTCATATAGTTAGAATTCTCATGCTTCCTCTACAGGAGCAAATAGCTCCATCAGTAATGTGTCTGCTGTCAGTGTAACAGGTCATGGGTTCTAATCCTGGGTATGACTGCTAAGAAATGTGTGATTTAAAATAAAAGACAATTAAATGTATAAATACAGTATATAAATTTTTTTCAGAACACTCTGTATACACACACATTTTATATATATATATATATATATATATATATATATACACATACACATACATATATTTATCTTAATATAGGAAATAGTAGGGCACCGATATTTATCTTGCCTCCGGGCAACTGTGTCGAACTTACGCCACTGGTCCTACGCTCATTATCAAACACTCAGTTATGCCAGCATTGAGATGTAGCACTAAAGCTAAAACTTTTAGGAAATTTTAATTTACTAACTGACTCATCTTATCATATACAGTATGTACTCACATACTTATTTATTCACTGTAAAGTAAACCAAGCAATTCCCAGCATTATCGTAGCAACATAAAAACAAAGCCTATCTGGCACATGTATACTTTAGGAAACAAACACAGAACATTATTACATAGAACTTAATATGACAAAACTGGTGCTAATATATTGACATGCAAAAACTAAGAAATAAATTTGAATCCTTCAAACATTTATTTTATAATCAGCATTTGAAGGTCATGCTGGTTCCTGTAGTGCTATTTGGAGATCCATGAGGTGGCTCCTAGGTTAGATAGCTCTCAATTTGTGTGTATTTCTGTATGTGCCTTTACCATGAGGCCTTACAATAGACAATTCCCTGGGGTAAATTTACTAAGAATCGTATTTTCCCGTTTGAGGTCAAAGTTCAATCACGAATGACATCGAAAGTGTAAATATGCAACTTTTTGAATTGATTACGACTAATTTACTAAGCTGCCATATTCTGCATTTTCGGTTTTTCCGATGTCGATGTCATTCGTTTTTTTAGGCAGTGTTTTACGTGAGTGACTTGTAAAACACTGCCGACTTTACTACAATGAATCTCAGCCGGATCTGAGAGATCCGTGCTGGGCTTCATTGTGCACCTTGTAAAAAACAAAAAAATAGTGCAAATGTATAAAACAAATTGCGTGGGGTCCCCCCTCCTAAGGCAAACCAGCCTCGGGCTCTTTGAGCCGATCCTGGTTGCAGAAATATGGGGAAAAAATTGACAGGGGTTCCCCCATATTTAAGCAACCAGCACCGGGCTCTGCGCCTGGTCCTGGTTCCAAAAATACGGGGGACAAAAAGCGTAGGGGTTCCCCGTATTTTTGAAAACAGCACCGGGCTCCACTAGCTGGACAGATAATGCCACAGCCGGGGGTCACTTTTATACAGTGCCTTGCGGCCGTGGCATCAAATATCCAACTAGTCACCCCTGGCCGGGGTACCCTGGGGGAATGGGGACCCCTTCAATCAAGGGGTCCCCCCCCCAGCCACCCAAGGGCCAGGGGTGAAGCCCGAGGCTGTCCCCCCCATCCAATGGGCTGCGGATGGGGGGCTGATAGCCTTTGTTGAAAGTAATGAATATTGTTTTTAGTAGCAGTACTACAAGTCCCAGCAAGCCTCCCCCGCAAGCTGGTACTTGGAGAACCACAAATACCAGCATGCGGCGGAAAACCGGGCCCGCTGGTACCTGTAGTACTACTACTAAAAAAATACCCCAATAAAGACATTACACACACACCTTGAAAGTATAACTTTAATGCATACATACACACCACCATATACACATACTTACCTTATGTTCACACGAGGGTCGGTCCTCTTCTCCAGTAGAATCCATGGTGTACTTGTTGAAAAAATCCTACTCACCAAATCCAGTGTAGAGGGCTCCTCGGATAATCCATTTGTAATCCACGTACTTGTAAAAATAAAAAAACGGGACACCCGACCACGAACTGAAAGGGGACCCATGTTTTCACATGGGACCCCTTTCCCCAAATGCCAGAAACCCCCTCTGACTGATGTCTAAGTGGGTTTCTTCAGCCAATCAGGGAGCGCCACGTTGTGGCACCCTCCTGATCGGCTGTGTGCTCCTGTACTGTCTGACAGGCGGCACACGGCAGTGTTACAATGTAGCGCCTATGCGCTCCATTGTAACCAATGGTGGGAACTTTCAGGTCAGCGGTTGACCGAAAGTGACCTCACCGCTGACCTGAAAGTTCAGGTCAGCGGTTGACCGAAAGTGACCTCACCGCTGACCCTGTCAATTTTTCCCCCATATTTTTGCAACCAGGGCCGGCTCAAAGAGCCCGAGGCTGGTTTGGTTTAGGAGGGGGGACCCCACGCATTTTTTTTTTAAAATAATAACATTTCCCACCCCTTCCCACTGATAAACATGCACGGATCTCATGGATCCGTGCATGCCTATACAAACACGGGATAAAAAAGCAGGTCTGGTTTTTTTTAGCACTTTTTCACGATTTATATTTTAGCACGGCAGTGTTTGGCTATTGTCGGCAGTGTTTGTGTTTTGCACTTTTTAGTAAATGACCGATTTCTACCAAATTGCAGGCGTATTTGACCGATGGTGTATTGATTCGTGATTTTTTCCAAGGACTTCCAAAATATTACGAATGCCCTCATCACTGCCGTGATTTTTGCTTAGTAAATTACCGAGATGACACTTTGAAGAAAAAACGTCATCTCGGTCAAAATCGGGACCTTAGTAAATATACCCCCATGTCTCAGAGTGGGTACTGTCATAATGCAGTGTAGGGACTGCCGGTAATCAGAGAAGCCGTGAAGAATCTCGGCTTCAAGAATTGCTGCTGGTACAATTTAGTGTGCTGGGGGAAATCCCCCTCTCTGTTTTTTTTTTCTTTGCCATAAAGGCAACCTAAGCATGACAATAGCCTGTGTATCTCCACCCTGCATTCCAAGGTGAATGTGTCAGTGTCATATTATCTCACACAGTAGCGAGAGTAAACCTGCTGCACACTTAGCAGTTTTGTTTAACAATTTAATAGTTTTTTAACTAACTGAAATACAATCTCAACATTTGTGAAAACCAAATCCATCATAGCATTACTGCCTGAATAAGTCTAGTGATGCATAATGTGTGTGTATTACTCAGGGTCTGACATACAGTACAGTAGGTATAGCTCCTGCAGGAAATCAGAAGCACACCTCTCAGCATTCACAGGTGTGTCCTCATTACACCTATGCTTTTAATGCTGTATTGCACAAGACGTCTGGCGTGACTTAGGTTTTCATCCATGGGCAGCGATTCCTGGACTTACATACTTTTCCCTAAATTTAGCATCTCATTTGCATTGTAGCTGTGCACAAAGTCATTTAGTGCCCTACGCTCACTAGATTAATACTTAATACTTTTGGTGTAAAAGTATTGGTATTGGGGGTCATTCCGAGTTGATCGCTAGCTGCATTCGTTCGCTGTCCAGAGATGAGGCAAAAAAAGGCACTTCTGCACATGCTTAAGCGGCGCAATGTGCACGTGCATTGTACTTTTACAATAGCTGATTGTAGTTTCACACAGGGTCTAGCGAAGCTTTTCAGTCGCACTGCTGACCGCAGAGTGATTGACAGGAAGTGTTGGTTCTGGGTGTAAACTGACCGTTTTCAGGGAGTGTTCAAAAAAACGCAGGCGTGCCAGGAAAAACGCAGGTGTGGCTGGGTGAACGCAGGATATCCCTAAAGTAAAACCTGGACTGTTAGTATGCCTTGGGGGCTGAGATTGGGAATGCCTGGTCTATGTGGATCGTCAGTTTTGGAAACAAGTTTAGAAGTATTTTCCATGCACTCGCTCACTAATAATAAATGGACTTTGCAGCTGATGTGATATAACAAGTCCATCGCACAATCAGCAGAAAACAAAACAATAAGTTAAAGTGCATAAACATTACCAGACTCTGTGGAACACGCTGCTCCCTTTCCAGGATATTATCACTTCCTGTAACCTATGAACAGGAAGTTTTTCTTTCTATCGTAATTACGCTACAATATGATGCAATGCACTTCCTAATTGTGGGAAGAAAGGGAGAGAAAAACTATCGATAATGTTTGGTATGACTACCACAGAGAAGTGAAGTATGTGTGGTATGACTGTACTACACAGAAGTGAAGTGTGTATGGTACATTTACATTACAAAGAAATGAGGCAGAAATGCAGAGTCTCCAAGGGGCGGTTGCTAAATGTTTGAAAAAAACATATGCAATAAACATAACTGAGACACGTTATTTGTATTTATATTGTGTCACGTACATATGGATGAGCCTCACAGTGTTTCTTATGCCGGTCATACATTATACAATTAACGGCCCAATCTGCAGATCATCGGCTGGTCGGAATGACAATCACATTGGCTCTCATTCCGAGTTGATTGCACGTAGCAACTTTTTGCTGCTGGTGCGATCAACTAATCTCAGCCTATGGGGGAGTGTATTTTAGCATAGCAGGGCTGCGATCGCTTGTGGAGCCCTGCTATCCTAAAAAAGTTTCACTCAAAACAAAACCAGCCCTGGACTTACTTACCCTGTGCGACGGATCCAGCGATGATGGTCACGGCTTTGATGTCACTCCTCTGCCCTCCTTTTTCCTGGACACGCCTGCGTTTTACTTAATACTCCCCGAAAACAGCATCAAACGGTAGGTTGACGCCCCGGAACGCCCTCTTGCTGTCCATCTTCTTTACGGACGCTGCTGCGACCGCTTTCTTCTCTGTAAGCGTCGTTGCCTGGCGACCTCTGTCACTGGGCGACGTTGCGCGTGCGCATTCCAGTCCCGTTCACACCAGAGCCAAGAACCGCTGTGTGCGAACGGCTCAGAATGACCCCCATTGTGTGTAGCCACCACTGAGCTCAAATTATTGGTCTGTCGGACACGCTGAATCATCCGGCATGTCTGACAGATCCAATACTTTGTGAGCTGCAAGTTGGCTGCATCAGGCGGTGTATGTTGCCCCTGCACCGGTGACTGAAATTTCCCCTGTACCTTCACATGAGAGACACGGGGAAATGTCTCCTCGCCAGGGAAAGGAAAGCAGATATCAGGACAAATGTGCCAGTTTAACGCTAAACTCGTATATTTATCCGAACTCTCAAATGTGATAGGGTGCGGGAACATGCACACAGGCATGTTTTCCACAAATCTGCAACTCGCTGGAACCAAATCGCATCCAGATGCAAAAACAATAGACTGGGCTCAGACAGGAGAGTTTACTCTCAATTAACTGAAAATGAGGGTTGCCAACATTCCCGCTGCCCCCTCCAGGAGAGCTTGGCGCAGCAGGGGGCAAGGTAGGTGGGCATGATGTGTCATAGGGGGTGAGGTGTGGGCAGAGCTCAAGGCCACAGGGTGTGTGTGGCATTTACATCATTGTGGTCCCATCCCTACTATACAATGCTGATATTACAGGCATTGTATAGCAGGGGGTGGGGCTACAATGACGCGATTCAGCACGAATCACATCATCTGGCCCCCTCGGACTGCCCACTTGCTCTCTACAAGTGGGCAGCTGAGAGGGATTGTGGTTGCGGGGGGCTGCGGTGCAGCAGATGATTTGCACACCTTTCCAGGGGGCTGGGAGTGGCACCCGATGAACCTGAAGGAAGCTTTCTATAGGCTTTCAGCATTCCCTAATGTGCTGGTCGCCATAGATTGCACCCACATTGGGAACAGATCACCTCACTTGAGGGGGTATGTCTATATAAATAGACCTGGCTACCCTTCCCTTAATGTGCAGATGGTCTGCGACACTAACCTGCGTATTCTCAGTATGGCTGCAGATTACCCAGGATCTTGACATGATGTCTCTATCCTGCACGTCAGCCCTGTGGGAGAAGTTTGAAGGAGACATGCCGGAGGGCTGGGTACTTGGTATGTTGTACTTTCTGTACCCCAAAACATTTCTTTTTACTGTATCATGTGTCTTTTACTCTCTGACCGCACAGTTATAGATAAGAATGAGCTTAGTGGGTAACACACACTATGTTGCTCACACGTACTCACCCCATATGAGTGTATGTGCTTGTGTTAGCATGTTTCATCCCACAAAATACCATGTCAGTTCTGCAACTTTAAATAGCGCTCAAGTGCAAATGCTACTGTTCCTTTAAACTAACCTTTGCCCATGTGTGCTCTTGTGCTATTTGTTGTTTGTGCAGTTTTATTTTGGTGTTTATTTCACTCCCTGGAGGCGATTCAGGATATGGGTGTCCAACTTGGCTCATGACACCTCTGTCAACACCATGAGGCACTTCACAGCGCCAGTGGCGGATCCAGCAGGGGGCGATCAGGGCGATCGCCCCCCATAACACACATTCCAAGCCCGGCCCACTTACTGATCCTGATCAATGACAGCAGTTGGCATTATGTTTTGTGAGGAAGGATGTCGACTCGGAGCATGGCCTAGCCACTGTGGTGGATGGGGCTGCTGCTGCATACTGCGGCGGTGAGGGGAATCTGTGTCCTGGGCTGGGATTACAGTCTGCGCTAGGCCACTGCTGCTAGCAGCATTACTATGCTATCAGAGGTACCATACTGATGGGACACAGGATACAGCACAGATACACCATTACACTGACAGCACAAATACAGTGTATTCCATGAAATCACTGTAATGTACCATTTCGTATGCAGATACAACCACAGTCACACACTGAATATAGGCTTGGTGCATATAATTTTAATCAGCAGAAGCTGCTGTGTACTAGTTACACATCAATGCACATAACATGCATTTACGGAAAAAAAGGCACTCAACGTTAGCAGAGCTGCCAGCTGACTCACGCTTGGCATCTCCTGCTGCATGGCGCATTGAGGCAAGATGTATGAGGACACATCTGTATCCAAGCAGAGGCAGAGGTCACAATGTTAGTTGCCGTGTGAGCGCTGTGTGCGAGTGGGTTGGTTGTGCAATAGTGTTCGGCATATGTGTAAGGGGCATTATGTGTGTCATTATGTGTATAAGGGCATTATTAATTTGTGGCATATGTGTAAAGGGCATTATGTGTATAAGGGCATTAATAAAGGTTGGCATAATGTGTAAGGCGCAATATGTTTATAAGCACATTGATAATGTGTGTCAAGTGTAGGGCATTACTGTGTGGCATTATGTGTGTAAAGGCATTAATAATGTGTGGCATTATGTGTATAAGGTGCTCTACTGTGTTGCGTAACATATAGAAAGGGCACTAGTCTGTGGTCTAATGTGAATAAAGAGCAATATGGTGTGGTGTAATGTGAATAAGGGGCACTACTGTGAGTAGTAACATACAGTATATAAGGTAAATTGGTACTACTGTGTGATGTAACATAAATAAGGGACACTATTGCATGATATAATGTGAATAAAGTTGCAATACTACTTCACCAGTGCTTTGGTGAGAAATTAGCAGCTCCAACTCTCATGGGCTGTTACACCCCTTCCTCCGTTGTATTAACACATATGTTGTGCGCACCAATGATACATCAATTAGGTACCGGAGGATAAAGGAAATAAAATAATAGTGTAATACTGTTTAAAATTACACATTTAATACAAAATAATTAAAATGACAAAAAAGTCATCCACAATGAGACAGCTTCTGGTGAACAGCAGTGTGAGCCAACAATTACCGGCTCTAGGAGAGAACTGATGTGCAGTCAGTACTTAAAAGCATGTGAACATAAGAGTCCTCCCGGCTGCAGCTGCGGGTCCCTCTTCTGTTCCAGATCGTCTCCTCCGCCGTCAGATAAGTGTGAGCTACCGTCACGCACCGGTCGTCAGCCTCACGAGCACCCACGCGTTCCAACCCTCCTCGGGTCTTTTTTTCAAGGCTAGCTCAGCGTGTATGTCTCTGTCCACACAGTGGGAGTATTTAACTCCCATAGTCTCATCTGATTGGACCCAGCACATCTGATCCCGGACATGTAGGATTACTATGTATAGGGATCAGATGTGCCGGGTCCAATCAGATGAGACTATGGGAGTTAAATATACTCAAATTCAATGTTTCTAGTGTCTTCCGTGGGCCCTGTCCTCCTTTATGCACATGCAAGGCCGTGATGTCATAGCGTCCAGGACGATGAAATCTTGAGGCTCTAGACATGTCTATGCGCCATTTTCAGCAGCGGAGTCTAGATCCACCACTGCTTCATAAGGGGATGTGGGGGACAGATGATTAACTAAATACATATGGAAGTGTGATTAATGAAATACATATGGAAGTATGATTAACTAAACACATATGGAAGGGTAATTAAATACATATGGAAGTATAATTAACTAAATACATATGGAATTGTGATTAACTAAATACATATGGAAGTGTGATTAACTAAACACATATGGAAGTATGATTAACTAAATACATATGGAAGTGTGATTACCTAAACACATATGGAAGTATGATTAACTAAATACATACGGAAGTGTTATTAACTAAATACATATGGAAGTGTGATTAACTAAATACATACGGAAGTGTGATTAACTAAATACATACGGAAGTGTGATTAACTAAATACATATGGAATTGTGATTAACTAAATACATATGGAAGTATGATTAACTAAATACATACGGAAGTGTTATTAACTAAATACATATGGAAGTGTGATTAACTAAATACATACGGAAGTGTTATTAACTAAATACATATGGAAGTGTGATTAACTAAATACATACGGAAGTGTGATTAACTAAATACATACGGAAGTGTGATTAACTAAATACATATGGAATTGTGATTAACTAAATACATATGGAAGTGTGATTAACTAAACACATATGGAAGTATGATTAACTAAATACATATGGAAGTGTGATTAACTAAACACATATGGAAGTATGATTAACTAAATACATACGGAAGTGTTATTAACTAAATACATATGGAAGTGTGATTAACTAAATACATACGGAAGTGTGATTAACTAAATACATACGGAAGTGTGATTAACTAAATACATATGGAAGTGTGATTAACTAAATACATACGGAAGTGTGATTAACTAAATACATATGGAAGTATAATTAACTAAATACATATGGAATTGTGATTAACTAAATACATATGGAAGTGTGATTAACTAAACACATATGGAAGTATGATTAACTAAATACATACGGAAGTGTTATTAACTAAATACATATGGAAGTGTGATTAACTAAATACAAACGGAAGTGTGATTAGCTAAATACATATGGAACTGTGATTAACTAAATACATATGGAAGTGTGATTAACTAAATACATACAGAAGGGTGATTAACTGAATACATATGGAAGGGTAATTAACTAAATACATATGGAAGGGTAATTAACTATGCAACATTAAAAGATTCCAAATATTATTCTCACAAGGATATACCTTCACACCAGGAACCTCACCCAGCATAGATGTCCCAATAGCCTGATTAGTCTATAGAAAATAATATTTTAGTCTCTATAAAAACAGTATAAACATATTAAAAGCAAGTTTTCACAAAGTAACAGGCATCATGATTCCACATCTGTCAGAGGTAGATGTTGAGACTCGCCTATACCCTTACAGGTATGAGCTCAATAGGGGGAATTACTTTACTGGCTGTCTGGGCACTGCATAGGGATAGTGGCACGCAGTGCCCACACTGCCAGTAAAGTAAATCCCCCTACCGAGCTCATACCCGTAAGGGTATAGGCGAGTCTCAACATTTACTTCTGACAGTTGTGGAATCATGATGCCTGTTACATTGTGAAACGTGGCTTTTAATATGTTTACACTGTTTTTATGGAGAATAAAATATTATTTTCCATAGACTAATCAGGCTATTGGGCATTGGCCTATTGAGGTTTCTGGTGTAAAGGTAAATCCTTATGAGAATAATATTTGGAATATTTAAAGTTTACTGTGGGAATGTAAGAAGTCCATTATACATCAAAGGACTTAGTTAATCACCTTCCATATGTGTTTTACATTATAAATTAGTGCCATCAGACATCCTAATTGGGACATATGTTTATCAGTAAATATTTATAAGTACTATTTTTACAATATACTGTCATTATAGGGTAATTTTGTAGAGGGTCTTTGGTATGTAACTATCGAGGTCACTGAATATTTGGAAAGTTCTTTTTAACACAAAAATCAAACTACAGTACTGTACATATGTACCATGTGTTGTGAAATAGTTGTCTAACCCAATACTTTTCGGTACTGATAACCACATTTTAAACACCGTAAAGAAACCATTCAATGTAAACCCCTTTTGTGTTTTGGACAACCCACAATATACTGATATGATTATGTAAATATCACATAACATAGATTATGACAGTGCAATTCTTACTGTGACAAGCAATGTCGGCATAAACATGTGACATAGTAATACGTTTTGTTTTTGTCACCTAGAGGTCCCACATCCCCTACCATGGCCTTTAACTAGGCCACCACGAGTGCGCAGGCTACGCCGGGGGGGTTGTAGAGGCAGACACTGAGGATGGTGGGACACTGCTTACTGAGGCACTTGTACAAAAGCTTCAGTTGATGCCTTAACTACTTGAATACGATCAAGCAAGTGTAAATATATATTTTGGGCCATTCTAATCCTAGTACCTGAGCTACTCTCTTTGCATTTGGGATTCTACGTATTTGACAGCTCATGCCTTCTTCTCAGAAATGCCACTTGTGTATTTCTGACACTGACATAGCCAGTTCCTCCACAAATGGTGGATGCTGAGGTGTTGGTGTGACCTGTGGTGGTGTGTGTTGTTGTTGTTGCTGAGTGTCCACTGTCACCACATCCATAATGTCTTCCACAGGCTGCACAGGATCCACAGGGTTTAATAGGATGTCCTGCTGATCTGGGTCATCAGTTGGTGATCCTGGTCTTGTTGGTGGAGCTGGTGTTGGTGGAGCTGGTGTTGGTGGAGCTGGTCTCGGTGGAGCTGGTCTTTGTAGATGTGGCTTTGATGGACCTAAGATATTGAAAGATTTCGTAAAAAATCATACTTAAAAACAACATTTAACAATGAAGTCCATTATATCCTTAAAAAAAACACAAATGTGTTATTAAAGAATGTGTGTGTGGCAAAACTACATTATTTGCCTATATATCATTGCTTACAGGTTGACCAAAGTAAGCTTTGTAAAGTACAGCTCAGGTATTATTTAGGCCACATTACATGGTTTTATGGTTATGACATGATACTACACTTATTACTGTTACGTGACATTAGGCTTGCAATCTCTTCCATCAGTGGTTGACTTCTGGACAAAATCCTCACCCTCACCGATGCCGCTGAAAGAAAAAGACCCAAGTGTTTCAGTGGCCAATTCTGATCTACTGAAAAATGTTTTTACCATGACTACACATTATTTATGCAGGTAAACAAACAACATTTTTCATTTATAAAAACATCTTCTACAACAAACACTGGTTGTACAATTTGCAAAAAACAGTGTGATCCCTTCATTGAGTACAGTAACATAAATAAGTGAGGCCAGTAGTATACAGGAAAATTACCCTGCTTATATTGGCATTTAAAGTTATATATGACAGGCATCAGTAATTGCTTATATGTTGTGTTTATGAGGATGGGGGTAGTTAGAGATCGAGCCTCCCGGGGCAGCGCGTGATGCACTGGGATAGTGGTAACGGTGCCAGGGCATGGCACTCGCTAAGTGACAGGAGGGTGCCGCGAGCGGGAGTATGTGATGGGACTTGCGACAGTTGATGTGGCAGGTAAAGACGGTACCTAGAGGGGGTGATGAGGTCCGGACCCTGGGGGAGCGGGAGTGGATTACAGTGGACGGAGTGAGGCAGTTTGGGTCCCCATAATCAGTGGTTTCAGATGCGCTGGTAGTGGCTTACCCGGAGTTGGATAGACAAGGCAGCAGAGACTGGGGTGTTTTTTCACCCGGTCGTGTATCCCACGGAAAGGACAGGAGGCAGCGCGGGGAGAGAGCGGAGGCAGTGACAGGAGGGACATGGCGGATCCTGTGTCCCTAATCTGGTGATGGTTTACGAGAGGCGGTAGGAAGGGATCAGGGTGGTACAAACTGACAGGACTCCCTCATATAAAGCCATATGACACAGGAGGAGGCTCCCTGGTGGTCCCAGTTTAGGCTAAACGGTGACTAGTCCCTGCCCATGGGAGGAGAAAGAGACTGGCTAGTGAGTCGCTAAAGAAGGGTAGCCAATGACGAATGGAGGCAAGCAGCGCTTATGGTTCAGGACTCTCCTATAGATTAGGGGGAGACGCCAGATTGACCTCCGTTACTATAGAAAGCCAGCAATACCCTCGTCACTCATCCCCATTGGAAGGGGGATAGGGAAGACCTGTCTACAGCAGCAGCCTTGAAGTTATCAGAATGGCAGTCAGGGTGCATAATGTACTGCTAATCCAATATCTGAGTATCTGACACATACTGTATGATATACATTACATTAAGGACCGGCTCAGGACAAGTTTAGTTCGGGTGTACTGAAGTATTGTGAAAACCGGTAATCCATCACTACAGTTGTTCCTGATTGGTGTTGCTCTGTTACTCTATGGAAGTCGCTAGTATATATTTGTCCACTTAATGCACAGTTATTGTTTTAACCAAGGAAAGAGATGGAGGACTGATTTTAACTGCAAGAAGTGAGAGTGATACTCAGTGTCGGACTGGGGCATGAAGGGCCCACCGGGGGAATGCAAAAGTAGGGGCCCATATTATGGGGTGTAGCCAGTCTTCAGAGGGGGTGTGGCCAGCTGCCACAGAGGCTTGGCTAACCATTAGAGAGTGCATGGGCTGGGCCCCTTGATAAATAGATATAGTAAATCCTGATAGTGCAAGCATGATAATGTACCAGATTAATAACAGCAATGAACTACAGAAAATACACCAGAGTAATGTGCAGTATAAGGTAACACTTATAATTTATAATTCAAGTGCACAGTCTGAAACCTGATCCCTAGAGGAGGAGGTGGGCCCCCCAGACAGTGGGGCCTACCGGTGGTTTCCTCTGTACCCCTGTGGGCCAGTCCAACCTTGGTGATACTGTTTACCCATGAGATTATTCCCCCTTTGCTGTGTCGGATAGATTAGTGAACTCTACTAATAGACAACCATATAGCCACAAAAGTAACCTATTCACTCAGTACCACTCTATCCTGTAGAAGATTTATGACCCGATAGGACTCCGGAATTGCCACATTGTGGAGTCTTAGCCCCTCTAGGGTTTCCTGTGGCAGTTTGACAAAGGACTACCCCAGTAGTGGATACCGGGTATCAAGAGACTGAGGTGATAGTCAGTGGAATTGCCATATAGCTCAGAACCTGCAGCTCTCCCTCAGTAACTTATATACGGACATCTTCAATTTCAGCGGTTAGGGCCCCAACGGTATTCAAATAAAGCAGCTGCCAAAGAAATATAAGAAATATAGAATACTCGGGTATTTAGTTACAAACTATGGGGGTCATTCCGAGTTGATCGCTAGCCGAATTTGTTCACAGCGCAGCGATCAGGCTAAAAAAAACGGCAGTTCTGCGCATGCGTATGCAGCGCAATGCGCACGCGCGACGTACGGGCACAACGAACTATCGTTTTGTACAGGGTCTAGCGATGCATTTCAGTCGCACTGCTTGCCGCAGAGTGATTGACATGTAGTGGGCGTTTCTGGACGCCCCTTTTCACAAGTTCAGTTCAGTGGACATTGCTGTAACACGGATCAGCTCTCCATCATCACAGCTCCCGCACTCCGTCACATTTCCACACTGCAGCTGACTAGCTTCTCTCAGCCAAACCTTCGCTGTGAGATATAAGTATTTCAGCCACTCGCGGCATAGCTGCACCTGGACACCGCCGCTGCCAGCTGGACGTCAACGGACCTCCGCTGTGTGGCTGATACTGTGCCAGCCAATTGCGGCTTCATTGCTACTCACCGCTACCGCCAGCCAAACTGATGACGTTCTCCGCTGTGAGGCTTTCAACACAGCTTTATCCTGCAAATATCTGACGGCTGCTTTTACGGAGATTCCAGATCATCAGCGGGTCTGCTTTCCATTTGTCATTGAGGCATTAATCAAAGCATTTTCCTTTACCACGTGCAGTTGCACACAGGACCCTGTAGTAAAATTCAGGAACCAGCATGGGGGTAATTATCATTGTATGCATGCCTCAAATAGTATATGAATAACTGTGGAGCATACTTGCCTACCTGACCCTCTCCATGAGGGAGAAAATGCTCTGTTCCTGGACTTTCCTGGTAATGTATGATTGCCATCACCTGTGGTGAAACACCTTTCTTATCAAGTAACTAGCTCACCACAGGTGATGGCAATCATACATTACCAGGAAAGTCCAGGAACAGAGCATTTTCTCCCTCATGGAGAGGGTCAGGTAGGCAAGTATGCTGTGGAGCCATCTGTGGAAATTATCCATGTTATCACACTGGGACGCCAGTGTTATAACTAACTTTTAATCAATTTAAAGAGAGCTTTTTTCCCTGTTTGAAAAATATCTATTTCAGATTCATTGTATGTTGCTTTAACTAGCACCAGTGGCGGATCCAGGGGGGGGGGGGGGGGGGCACTCGGGCCCGTGCCCCCCCTGTCGTTACCCAGGAATTGATATGGGTACACAAAAACATAAAAAAACGCTGGGTCCCGACTCACTCAGGACGCGCTGTGAGCCGCAGCGCTGTCCTGTCCTGTCAATCAGTCCGGTGGGAGGGACGGAACGGAGGGAGGAACTTGGAAGAGGCGGAGACCATGAAGAGTGTGATCTCCCGCCCTCCCCTCCTCCTCTGCTCCGCTGCTGTACCTGAGGTGGGGGCAGTTTGGTCCCTGGTCCCCCAGCTGGATGCCGCCGCACTCCCCGCTGATTACCCTCTTCTCCCTCCTCGACCATGCGGCCGCCCCCTCAGCGTTTTCCGCTCCCCCCTGGCCGCATCCTGAGACTTCATGCTGGCGAACTATAACCCCCCGGCCTGACAGCGCTGCTGGCTGCTCACAGTGTCCATGGTAAGCAGTGGGGGCCTGGTCCCTGGAGGGAGTTATTTGGTGGGGTTTCTGGCTGCACACTCTCCTGCCTGTCTGTCCCTACCCACTGGTGCCTCTGTCCCTACCCCCTGGTGCCTCTGTCCCTACCCCCTGGTACCTCTGTCCCTATCCCCCTGGTGCCTCTGTCCCTACCCCCCTGGTGCCTCTGTCCCTACCCCCCTGGTTCCTCTGTCCCTACCCCCTGGTGCCTTTGTCCCTACCCCCTGGTGCCTCTGTCCCTACCCCCTGGTACCTCTGTCCCTATCCCCCTGGTGCCTCTGTCCCTACCCCCCTGGTGCCTCTGTCCCTACCCCCCTGGTTCCTCTGTCCCTACCCCCTGGTGCCTTTGTCCCTACCAACTGGTGCCTCTGTCCCTACCCCCTGGTGCCTCTGTCCCTACTCCCTGCTGCCTCCGTCCCTACCCCCTGCTGCCTCCGTCCCTTCCCCCTGCTGCCTCCGTCCCTACCCCCTGGTGCCTCCGTCCCTACCCCCTGGTGCCTCTGTCCCTACTCCTTGCTACCTTTGTCCCTACCCCCTGGTGCCTCTCTCTGTCCCTACCCCCTGGTGCCTCTGTCCCTACTCCTTGCTCTCTCTGTCCCTATTCCCTGGTGCCTATCTCTGTCCCTGCTACCTCTGTCCCTTCTCCCTGCTACCTCTGTCGCTACTCCCTAGTACCATATAAAATGTGTATAACATGCTCTACCTGGCGCAATGTGTATAGAACACTAACTGGTGCAATGTGTGTAACGTGCTCTACCTGGTGCAGTGTGTATAACGTGTTCTACCTGGCGCAATCTATATAATGTGCTCTACCTGGCGCAATCTGTATAATGTGCTCTACCTGGCGCAGTGTGTGTAACGTGCTCTACCTGGCGCATTGTGTGTAACGTGCTCTACCTGGCGCATTGTTTATAACGTGTTGTAACTGGCGCAATCTGTATAACGTGTTCTACCTGGCGCAATCTATATAATGTGCTCTACCTGGCGCAATCTGTATAATGTGCTCTACCTGGCGCAGTGTGTGTAACGTGCTCTACCTGGCGCAGTGTGTGTAACGTGCTCTACCTGGCGCATTGTGTATAACGTGCTCTACCTGGCGCATTGTGTAGAACGTGCTCTAACTGGTGCAGTGTGTATAACGTGTTGTAACTGGCGCAATCTGTATAACGTGTTCTACCTGGCTCTGTCTGTATAATGTGTTCTACCTGGCGCAGTGTGTGTAACGTGCTCTACCTGGCGCAATGTGTATAACGTGCTCTAACTGGTGCAGTGTGTATAACGTGTTGTAACTGGCGCAATCTGTTTAACGTGTTCTACCTGGCTCTGTCTGTATAATGTGTTCTACCTGGCGCAATGTGTGTAACGTGCTCTACCTGGTGCAATGTGTATATAACGTGCTCTACCTGTGTGGTGTAATGTGAATTGGTACTGTTATGTGGCCATGCTCTTTCCCCATGAAGCCACACCCCTAAATTTTTGGTGCGCGCCTTCGGCGCGCACTATCCTTGGTTTAAAATATGGCAGGGGGACCACCAATTTACTTTCTGCCAAAGGGCACTGAAATGTCTAGTTACAGCTCTGGGGCAGAGTGTCCTGTTGGCTACACAGCCCAGCAGCATTGTCACCCCCTCCTCCCCCTCCTGCTACACAGCCCAGCAGCATTGTCACCCCCTCCTCCCCCTCCTGCTACACAGCCCAGCAGCATTGTCACCCCCTCCTCTCCCTCCTGCTACACAGCCCAGCAGCATTGTCACCCCCTCCTCCCCCTCCTGCTACACAGCCCAGCAGCATTGTCACCCCCTCCTCCCCCTCGCAATACTTTTGTAGTGTCGAAATCAAGTCTGTTTTTATATTTGAATAATTAATAAGATTAATATGAACCTTCATTCCGATGGGACCCAGAAAAGGACAGATAGGACCCCAATTTTTAAAAGTGAGGGGTCCGTGGGTCCCACTTTTTTTTGGACTCAGCGCAATCACTGACACTTCTTTTTTTTTTTTCAAAAGGAGAACCACACTCCTTATCTGGGAGCACGCGTGCCTTAGGTGCATGTAAATATAACTTTCTCTAACGTCCTAGTGGATGCTGGGGACTCTGTCAGGACCATGGGGATTAGCGGCTCCGCAGGAGACAGGGCACAAAAATAAAGCTTTAGGATCAGGTGGTGTGCACTGGCTCCTCCCCCTATGACCCTCCTCCAAGCCTCAGTTAGGTTTTTGTGCCCGTCCGAGCAGGGTGCAATCTAGGTGGCTCTCCTAAAGAGCTGCTTAGAAAAAGTTTTTAGGTTTTTTATTTTCAGTGAGTCCTGCTGGCAACAGGCTCACTGCATCGAGGGACTTAGGGGAGAGAAGTGAACTCACCTGCGTGCAGGATGGATTGGCTTCTTAGGCTACTGGACACCATTAGCTCCAGAGGGAGTCGGAACACAGGTCTCACCCTGGGGTTCGTCCCGGAGCCGCGCCGCCGACCCCCCTTGCAGATGCCGAAGATGGAAGAGGTCCAGAAGCAGGCGGCAGAAGACTTTTCAGTCTTCCTGAGGTAGCGCACAGCACTGCAGCTGTGCGCCATTGTTGTCAGCACACTTCACACAGCGGTCACGGAGGGTGCAGGGCGCTGGGGGGGCGCCCTGGGCAGCAATGTATAATACCTTTTTTATGGCTAAAAATACATCACATATAGCCCCTGGAGGCTATATGGATGTATTTAACCCCTGCCAGGTCTCAGAAAAACGGGAGAAGAAGCCGAAAAGGGGGCGGGGCCTATTCTCCATAGCACACAGCGCCATTTTCCCTCACAGAAATGCTGGTGGGAAGGCTCCCAGGCTCTCCCCTGCACTGCACTACAGAAACAGGGTTAAAACAGAGAGGGGGGGCACTGATTTGGCGATATGACTACATATATTAAAATGCTATAAGGGAAAAGCACTTATATAAAGGGTGTCCCTGTATAATTATAGCGTTTTTGGTGTGTGCTGGCAAACTCTCCCTCTGTCTCCCCAAAGGGCTAGTGGGTCCTGTCCTCTATCAGAGCATTCCCTGTGTGTGTGCTATCTGTCGGTACGTGTGTGTCGACATGTATGAGGACGATGTTGGGAGGCGGAGCAAATTGCCTGTAATGGTGATGTCACTCTCTAGGGAGTCGACACCGGAATAGATGGCTTATTTAAGGAATTACGTGATAATGTCAACACGCTGCAAGTCGATTGACGACATGAGACGGCCGGCAAACATATTAGTATCTGTCCAGGCGTCTAAAACACCGTCAGGGACGTTATAATGCCCATTTTACCTCAGTCGGTCGACACAGACACGGACACTGACTCCAGTGTCGACGGTGAAGAAACAAACGTATTTTCCTTTAGGGCCACACGTTACTTGTTAAGGGCAATGAAGGAGGTGTTACATATTTCTGATACTACAAGTACCACAAAAAAGGGTATTATGTGGGGTGTGGAAAAACTACCTATAGTTTTTCCTGAATCAGATAAATTAAATGAAGTGTGTGATGAGGCGCGGGGTTCCCCCGATAGAAAATTATTGCCGGTATACCCTTTCCCGCCAGAAGTTAGGGCGCGTTGGGAAACACCCCTTAGGGTGGATAAGGCGCTCACACGCTTATCAAAACAAGTGGCGGTACCGTCTCCAGATACGGCCGCCCTCAAGGAGCCAGCTGATAGGAGGCTGGAAAATATCCTAAAAAGTATATACACACATACTGGTGTTATACTGTGACCAGCGATCGCCTCAGCCTGGATGTGCAGCGCGGGGGTGGCTTGGTCGGATTCCCTGACTGAAAATATTGATACCCTTGACAGGGACAGTATTTTATTTACTATAGAGCATTTAAAGAATGCATTTCTATATATGCGAGATGCACAGAGGGATATTTGCACTCTGGCATCAAGAGTAAGTGCGATGTCCATATCTGCCAAAAGATGTTTATGGACACGACAGTGGTCAGGTGATGCAGATTCCAAACGGCACAAAGATGTATTGCCGTATAAAGGGGAGGAGTTATTTGGGGTCGGTCCATCGGACCTGGTGGCCACGGCAACTGCTGGGAAATCCACCGTTTTTACCCTAAGTCACATCTATGCAGAAAAAGACACCGTCTTTTCAGCCTCAGTCCTTTCGTCCCCATAAGCATATCTGCCCAGGGATAGAGGAAAGGGAAGAAGACTGCAGCAGGCAGCCCATTCCCAGGAACAGAAGCCTTCCACCGCTTCTGCCAAGTTCTCAGCATGACGCTGGAGCCGTACAGGACCCCTGGATCCTACAAGTAGTATCCCAGGGGTACAAATTGGAAAGTCGAGACGTTTCCCCTCGCAGGTTCCTGAAGTCTGCTTTACCAACGTCTCCCTCCGACAGGGAGCCAGTATTGGAAACAATTCACAAGCTGTATTCCCAGCAGGTGATAATCAAAGTACCCCTCCTACAACAAGGAAAGGGGTATTATTCCACACTATATTGTGGTACTGAAGCCAGAAGGCTAGGTGAGACCTATTCTAAATCTGAAATATTTGAACACTTACAAAGGTTCAAATCAAGATGGAGTCACTCAGAGCAGTGATAGCGAACCAGGAAGAAGGGGACTATATGGTGTCCGGGGACATCAGGGATGCTTACCTCCATGTCCCAATTTGCCCTTCTCACCAAGGGTATCTCAGGTTCGTGGTACAGAACTGTCACTATCAGTTTCAGACGCTGCCGTTTGGATTGTCCACGGCACTCCGGGTCTTTACCAAGGTAATGCCCGAAATGATGATTCTTCTTCGAAGAAAATGGACGACCTCCTGATAAGAGCAAGGTCCAGAGAACAGTTGGAGGTCGGAGTAGCACTATCTCAAGTAGTTCTACGACAGTACGGGTGGATTCTAAATATTCCAAAACCGCAGTTGTTTCCGACGACACGTCTGCTGTTCCTAGGGATGATTCTGGACACAGTCCAGAAAAAGGTGTTTCTCCCGGAGGAGAAAGCCAGGGAGTTATCCGAGCTAGTCAGGAACCTCCTAAAACCAGGAAAAGTGTCAGTGCATCATTGCACAAGAGTCCTGGGAAAAATGGTGGCTTATTACGAAGCGATTCCATTCGGCAGATTCCACGCAAGAACTTTTCAGTGGTATCTGCTGGACAAATGGTCCGGATCGCATCTTCAGATGCATCGGTGGATAACCCTATCTCCAAGGACAAGGGTGTCTCTCCTGTGGTGGTTACAGAGTGCTCATCTTCTAGAGGGCCGCAGATTCGGCATTCAGGATTGGATGCTGGTGACCACGGAGGCCAGCCTGAGAGGCTGGGGAGCAGTCACACAGGGAAAAAATTTCCAGGGAGTGTGATCAAGTCTGGAGACTTTTCTCCACATAAATATACTGGAGCTAAGGGCAATTTATGATGCTCTAAGCTTAGCAAGACCTCTGCTTCAAGGTCAGCCGGTATTGATCCAGTGGGACAACATCACGGCAGTCGCCCACGTAAACAGACAGGGCGGCACAAGAAGCAGGAGGGCAATGGCAAAAACTGCAAGGATTTTTCGCTGGGCGGAAAATCATGTGATAGCACTGTCAGCAGTGTTCATTCCGGGAGTGGACAACTGGGAAGCAGACTTCCTCAGCAGGCACGACCTCCACCCGGGAGAGTGGGGACTTCATCGGGAAGTTTTCCACATGATTGTGAACCGTTGGGAAAGACCAAAGGTGTACATGATGGCGTCCAGCCTGAACAAAAAACTGGACAGGTATTGCGCCAGGTCAAGAGACTTTCAGGCAATAGCTGTGGACGTTCTGGTAACACCGTGGGCGTACCAGTCGGTGTATGTGTTTCCTCCTCTGCTTCTCATACCCAAGGTATTGAGAATTATAAGACGTAGAGGAGTAAGAACTGTACTCGTGGCTCCGGATTGGCCAAGAAGGACTTGGTACCCGGAACTTCAAGAGATACTCACAGAGGACTCATGACCTCTGCCGCTAAGAAGGGACTTGCTTCAGCACATACCATGTCTGTTCCAAGACTTACCGCGGCTGCGTTTGACGGCATGGCGGTTGAACGCCGGATCCTAAGGGAAAAAGGCATTCCGGAAGAGGTTTTTCCTACCATGGTCAAAGCCAGGAAGGACGTGACCGCACAACATTATCACCACATGTGGCGAAAATATGTTGCGTGGTGTGAGGCCAGGAAGGCTCCACGAAGAAATTTCAACTCGGTCGATTCCTGCATTTCCTGAAAACAGGAGTGTCTATGGGCCTCAGATTGGGGTCCATTAAGGTTCAAATTTCGGCCCTGTCGATTTTCTTCCAGAAAGAATTGGCTTCAGTTCCTGAAGTCCAGAAGTTTGTCAAGGGAGTACTGCATATACAACCCCCTTTTTTGTGCCTCCAGTGGCACTGTGGGATCTCAACGTAGTGCTGGGATTCCTCAAATCACATTGGTTTAAACCGCTCAAATCTGTGGATTTGAAATATCTCACATGGAAAGTGACCATGATGTTGGCCCTGGCCTCGGCCAGGCGAGTGTCAGAATTGGCGGCTTTGTCTCACAAAAGCCCATATCTGATTGTCCATTCGGACAGGGCAGAGCTGCGGACTCGTCCCCAGTTTCTCCCTAAGGTGGTGTCAGCGTTTCACCTGAACCAGCTTATTGTGGTACCTGCGGCTACTAGGGACTTGGAGGACTCCAAGTTGCTAGATGTTGTCAGGGCCCTGAAAATATCGGTTTCCAGGACGGCTGGAGTCAGGAAAACTGACTTGCTGTTATCCTGTATGCACCCAACAAACTGGGTGCTCTTGCTTCTAAGCAGACGATTGCTAGTTGGATGTGTAGTACAATTCAGCTTGCACATTATGTGGCAGGCCTGCCACAGCCAAAATATGTAAATGCCCATTCCACAAGGAAGGTGGGCTCATCCTGGGCGGCTGCCCGAGGGGTCTCGGCATTACAACTCTGCCGAGCAACTACGTGGTCGGGGGGAGAACACGTTTGTAAAATTCTACAAATTTGATACCCTGGCTAAAGAAGACCTGGAGTTCTCTCATTCGGTGCTGCAGAGTCATCCGCACTCTCCCGCCCGTTTGGGAGCTTTGGTATAATCCCCATGGTCCTGACGGAGTCCCCAGCATCCACTAGGACGTTAGAGAAAATAAGATTTCTCTGACGTCCTAGTGGATGCTGGGGACTCCGTCAGGACCAAGGGGATATAGCGGCTCCGCAGGAGACAGGGCACAATAATAAAAGCTTTAGGATCAGGTGGTGTGCACTGGCTCCTCCCCCTATGACCCTCCTCCAAGCCTCAGTTAGATTTTTGTGCCCGACGAGAAGGGTGCAATCTAGGTGGCTCTCCTGAGCTGCTTAGAATAAAAGTTTAAGTTAGGTTTTTTATTTTCAGTGAGTCCTGCTGGCAACAGGCTCACTGCTACGAGGGACTTAGGGGAGAGAAGAAAACTCACCTGCGTGCAGGATGGATTTGCTTCTTAGGCTACTGGACACCATTAGCTCCAGAGGGAGTCGGAACACAGGTCTCACCCTGGGGTTCGTCCCGGAGCCGTGCCGCCGACCCCCCTTGCAGATGCCGAAGTTGAAGAGCTCCAGAGGTCCAGAAACAGGCGGCAGAAGACTTTCAGTCTTCATAAGGTAGCGCACAGCACTGCAGCTGTGCGCCATTGTTGTCAGCACACTTCACCAACAGTCACCAACTGTCACTGAGGGTGCAGGGCGCTGGGGGGGGCGCCCTGGGCAGCAATGTATAATACCTTTTTATGGCTAAAATACATCACATATAGCCCTTGAGGCTATATGGATGTATTTAACCCCTGCCAGATCTCACAAACTCCGGGAGAAGAGCCCGCCGAAAAGGGGGCGGGGCCTATTCTCCTCAGCACACGGCGCAATTTTCCTGCTCAGCTCTGCTGTGAGGAAGGCTCCCAGGCTCTCCCCTGCACTGCACTACAGAAACAGGGTTAAAACAGAGAGGGGGGGCACTTATTTGGCGATATGATTACATATATAAAAATGCTATAAGGGAAAACACTTGTATAAGGGGTTGTCCCTGTATAATTATAGCGTTTTTGGTGTGTGCTGGCAAACTCTCCCTCTGTCTGCCCAAAGGGCTAGTGGGGTCCTGTCCTCTGTCAGAGCATTCCCTGTGTGTGTGCTGTGTGTCGGTACGTGTGTGTCGACATGTAGGAGGACGATGTTGGTGAGGAGGCGGAGCAAATTGCCTGTATTGGTGATGTCACTCTCTAGGGAGTCGACACTGGAATGGATGGCTTATTTAGGAATTACGTGATAATGTCAACACGCTGCAAGGTCGGTTGACGACATGAGACGGCCGGCAAACAAATTAGTACCTGTCCAGGCGTCTCAGACACCGTCAGGGGCTTGTAAAAACGCCCATTTACCTCAGTCGGTCGACACAGACACAGACACGGACACTGACTCCAGTGTCGACGGTGAAGAAACAAACGTATTTTCCTTTAGGGCCACACGTTTCATGTTAAGGGCAATGAAGGAGGTGTTACATATTTCTGATACTACAAGTACCACAAATAAGGGTATTATGTAGGGTGTGAATAAACTACTTGTAGTTTTTCCTGAATCAGATAAATTAAATGAAGTGTGTGATGATACGTGGGTTTCCTCCGATAGAAAATTATTGGCGGTATACCCTTTCCCGCCAGAAGTTAGGGCGGGTTGGGAAACACACCTTAGGGTGAATAAGGCGCTCACACGCTTATAAAAACAAGTGGCGTTACCGTCTCCAGATACGGCAGCCCTCAAGGAGCCAGCTGATAGGAAGCTGAAAAATATCCTAAAAGTATATACACATATACTGGTGTTATACTACGACCAGCAATCGCCTCAGCCTGGATGTGCAGCGCTGAGGGGGCTTGGTCGGATTTCCTGACTGAAAATATTGATACCCTTGACAGGGACAAGATTTTATTGACTATAGAGCATTTTAAGGATGCATTTCTATATATGCGAGATGCGCAGAGGGATATTTGCATTCTGGCATCAAGAGTAAATGTGATGTCCATATCTGCCAGACGACAGTGGTCAGGTGATGCAGATTCCAGACGGCACATGGAAGTATTGCCGTATAAAGGGGCGGTCCATCGGACCTGGTGGCCATGGCAACAGCTGAAAAATCCACCTTTTGTTACCCCAAGTCACATCTCAGCAGAAAAGGACACAGTCTTTTCAGTCTCAGTCCTTTCGTCCCCATAAGGGCAGGCGGGCAAAAGGGCCAGTCATATCTGCCCAGGGGTAGAGGAAAGGGAAGAAGACTGCAGCAGGCAGCCCATTCCCAGGAACAGAAGCCCTCCACAGCTTCTGCCAAGTCCGCAGCATGACGCTGGGGCCGTACAAGCGGACTCAGGTGCGGTAGGGGGTCATCTCAAGAGTTTCAGCACGCAGTGGGCTCACTCACAAGTGGACTCCTGGATCCTACACGTAGTATCCCAGGTGTACATTGGAAATTCGAGACGTCTCCCCCTCACAAGTTCCTGAAGTCTGCTTTACCAACGTCTCCCTCCGACAGGGAGGCAGTATTGGGAACAATTCACAGGCTGTATTCCCAGCAGGTGATAATCAAAGTACCCCTTCTACAACAAGGGAAGGGGTATTATTCCACACTATATTGTGGTACTGAAGCCAGACGGCTAGGTGAGATCTGAAATATTTGAACACTTACATACAAGCGTTCAAATCAAGATGGAGTCACTCAGAGCAGTGATAGCGAACCAGGAAGAAGGGGACGATATGGTGTCACTGGATATCAGGGACGCTTACCTACATGTCCAAATTTGCCCTTCTCACCAAGGGTACCTCAGGTTCGTGGTACAGAACTGTCACTATCAGTTCAGACGCTGCCGTTTGGATTGTCCACGGCACCCCGGGTCTTTACCAAGGTAATGGCCGAAATAATGATTCTTCTTAAAAGAAATATGGACGCTTTCCTGATAAGGGCAAGGTCCAGAGAACAGTTGGAGGTCGGAGTAGCACTATCTTAAGTAGTTCTACGACAGCACGAGTGGATTCTAAATATTCCAAAATCGCAGGTTTTTCCGACGACACGTCTACTGTTCCTAGGGATGATTCTGGACACAGTCCAGAAAAGGATGTTTTCTCCCGGAGAAGAAAGCCAGGGAGTTATCCGAGCTAGTCAGGAACCTCCTAAAACCAGGAAAAGTATCAGTGCATCATTGCACAAGGATCCTGTGAAAAATGGTGGTTTCTTACAAAGCGATCCCATTCGGTAGATTTCACGCAAGAACCTTTACGTGGGATCTGCTGGAAAAATGGTCCGGATCGCATCTTCAGATGCATCAGCGGATAACCCTGTCTCCAAGGACAAGGGTGTTTCTTCTGCGGTGGCTGCAGAGTGCTCATCTATGAAAGGGCCGCAGATTCGGCATTCAGGACTGGGTCCTGGTGACCACGGATGCCAGCCTGAGTGGCTGGGGAGCAGTCACACAAGGAAAAAATTTCCAGAGAGTGTGATCGAGTCTGGAGACTTCTCTCCACATAAATATACTGGAGCAAAGGGCAATTTACAATGCTCTAAGCTTAGCAAGACCTCTGCTTCAAGGTCAGCCGGTATTGATCCAGTGGGACAACATCACGGCAGTCGCCCACGTAAACAGACAGGGCGGCACAAGAAGCAGGAGGGAAATGACAGAAACTGCAAGGATTCTTCGCTGGGCGAAAAATCATGTGATAACACTCTCAGCAGTGTTCATTCCGGGAGTGGAAAACTGGGAAGCAGACTTCCTCAGCAGGCATGACCTCCACCCGGGAGAGTGGGGACTTCATCGGGAAGTCTTCCACATGATTGTAAACCGTTGTGAAAAACCAAAGGTGGACATGATGGCGTCCCGCCTGAACAAAAAACTAGATATTGCGCCAGGTCAAGGGACCCTCAGGCAATAGCGGTGGACGCTCTGGTAACACTGTGGATGTACCAGTCAGAGTATGTGTTCCCTCCTATGCCTCTCATACAAAAAGTACTGAGAATCATAAGAGGGAGATGAGTAAGAATGATACTCGTGGTTCCGGATTGGCCAAGAAGGACTTGGTACCCGAAACTTCAAGAGATGTTCACGGAAGACCCGTGGCCTCTACCTTTTAAAAAAAGGACCTGCTCCAGCAGGGGCCTTGTCTGTTCCAAGACTTACCGCGGCCGCGTTTGACGGCATGGCGGTTGAACGCCGGATCCTGAAAGGGCATTCCAGATGAAGTCATCCCTACCCTGGTCGAAGACAGGAAGGATGTAACCGCAAAACATTTTCACCGCATTTGGCGAAGATATGTTGCGTGGTGTGGGGCCAAGAAGGCCCCTACAGAGGAATTCCAACTGGGTCGTTTCCTACATTTCCTGAAAACAGGACTGTCTATGGGCCTAAAATTAGGGTCCATTAAGGTTCAAATTTCGTCCCTGTCGAATTTCTTCCAGAAAGAACTGGCTTTAGTGCCTGACGTTCAGATGTTTGTAAAAGGGGTACTGCATATACAGCCTCCTTTTGTGCCCCAGTGGCACCTTGGGATCTCAATGTGGTTTTGAGTTTCCTAAAGTCACATTGGTTTGAACCACTCACCACTGTGGACTTAAAAATATCTCACATGGAAGGTGACGATGCTATTAGCCCTGGCTTCAGCCAGGCGTGTGTCAGAATTGGCGGCTTTATCATATATAAAGCCCTTACTTAATTTTTCATTCTGACAGGGCAGAATTGAGGACTCGTCCTCAATTTCTCCTTAAGGTGTTTTCTGTTTTTCACATGAACCAACCTATTGTGGTACCTGCGGGTACTAGGGACTTGGAGGACTCCAAGTTACTTGACGTTGTCAGGGCCCTGAAAAATATGTTTCCAGGAAGGCTGGAGTCAGAAAATCTGACTCGCTGTTTAGCCTGTATGCACCCAACAAGATGGGTGCTCCTGCTTCTAAGCAGACGATTGTTCGCTGGATTTGTAATACAATTCAGTTTACACATTCTGTGGCAGGCCTGCCACAGCCAAAATCGGTAAAAGCCCATTCCAAAAGGAAGGGGGCTCATCTTGGGCGACTGCCCGAGGGGTCTCGGCTTTACAACTTTGCCGAGCAGTTACTTGGTCAGGGGAAAACACGTTTGCTAAATTCTACAAATTTGATACCCTGGCTGAGGAGGACATGGAGTTCTCTCATTCGGTGCTGCATGGTCATCCGCACTCTCCCGCCCGTTTGGGAGCTTTGGTATAATCCCCATGGTCCTGACGGAGTCCCCAGCATCCACTAGGACGTCAGAGAAAATAAGATTTTACTTACCGATAAATCTATTTCTCGTAGTCCGTAGTGGATGCTGGGCGCCCATCCCAAGTGCGGATTGTCTGCAATACTTGTACATAGTTATTGTTACAAAAATCGGGTTATTCTTGTTGTGAGCCATCTTTTCAGAGGCTCCTTCGTTGTTATCATACTGTTAACTGGGTTCAGATCACAGGTTGTACGGTGTGATTGGTGTGGCTGGTATGAGTCTTACCCGGGATTCAATATCCTTCCTTATTATGCACGCTCGTCCGGGCACAGTATCCTAACTGAGGCTTGGAGGAGGGTCATAGGGGGAGGAGCCAGTGCACACCACCTGATCCTAAAGCTTTTATTATTGTGCCCTGTCTCCTGCGGAGCCGCTATATCCCCTTGGTCCTGACGGAGTCCCCAGCATCCACTACGGACTACGAGAAATAGATTTATCGGTAAGTAAAATCTTATTTTTACTTACCGATAAATCTATTTCTCGTAGTCCGTAGTGGATGCTGGGCGCCCATCCCAAGTGCGGATTGTCTGCAATACTTGTACATAGTTATTGTTACAAAAAAATCGGGTTGTTATTGTTGTGAGCCGTCTGTTCAGAGGCTCCTACGTTGTCATACTGTTAACTGGGTTCAGATCACAAGTTGTACGGTGTGATTGGTGTGGCTGGTATGAGTCTTACCCGGGATTCAAAATCCTTCCTTATTGTGTACGCTCGTCCGGGCACAGTATCCTAACTGAGGCTTGGAGGAGGGTCCTAGGGGGAGGAGCCAGTGCACACCACCTGATCCTAAAGCTTTATTTGTGTGCCCTGTCTCCTGCGGAGCCGCTAATCCCCATGGTCCTGACGGAGTCCCCAGCATCCACTACGGACTACGAGAAATAGATTTATCGGTAAGTAAAATCTTATTATTACTGTTCCCATATTATGGTGCCCCCCCTTTCATTTTCTTCTGGATCCGCCCCTGACTAGCACGTTCTCAGAGATAGTTACAGTATCACTATCTATTGTGTATTCAAGAGGTTGGAACCTCTGTTTCTTTTAAATTGCTACATATATATATTAACTGCTGTTTGTTTTGTGTGTCTTTTTCAAACATTAACATTTTGATAAAACAATCGTTTTCTAAAAGTTGAGTTTCATTGAGTCAATTATTCTCCTTGCTAGACTGCACGTAATCAATTAATTAATCAATTTAAAGTGATTTCTGGAGCGCAGAGCATTCCTCCCTTTTGTTTATTATATAATCTGTATTTCAGCCTAGCCAGCTGTTTTGCTCAGCAGCCCCATCACTCACGGGGTATCCGGACTCCAGGTCGACAACAAAAAGGTCGACACACCTTAGGTCGACGCCAATTGGTCGACACACCTTAGGTCGACATGGACAAAAGGTTGACATGTACAAAAGGTCGACAGGAACAAGGTCGACATGGAAAAAGGTCAACATGAGTTTTTCACAATTTTTTTCTTATTTTGAACCTTTTCATACTTAACGATCCACGTGGACTACGATTGGAACGTTAATCTGTGCCGAGCGAAGTGGTAGCGGAGCGAAGGCACCATGCCCGAAGCATGGCGAGCGAAGCGAGCCATGCGAGGGGACGCGGTGCACTAATTGGGGTTCCCGGTCACTCTACGAAGAAAACGACACCAAAAAACATTAAAAACTCATGTCGACCTTTTTCCATGTCGACCTTGTTCCTGTCGACCCTTTGTCCATGTCGACATTTTGTCCATGTCGACCTAATGTGTGTCGACCAATTGGCGTCGACCTAAGGTGTGTCGACCTTTTTGTTGTCGACCCTGAGTCCCAGACCTCACTCACGGTTATTATTAATTTTTGGAAAGCCATTAATTGGTATATTTATTACTACATACAGCGCCAGGTTCATACAGTTTGAGATTATTCTCCAACTGTATTTGTATATTTTCACGGGCGTTTCTGGGTGGCAACTGACCATTTTCTGGGAGTGGTTGGAAAAATGCAGGCGTACCAGGAAAAACGCAGGTGTGGCTGGGCAAACGCAGGGCATGTTTGTGACGTCAAATCCGGAACTGAATAGTCTGAAGTGATCGCAAGCGCTGAGTAGGTTTTGACTTTTAAGCTACTCTGAAACTACACAAAATTTTTTTGCAGGCACTCTGCGATACCGTTTGCACTTCTGCTAAGCTAAAATACGCTCCTAGTGGGCGACGGCATAGTGTTTGCATGGCTGCTAAAACCTGCTAGCGAGCGATCAACTTGGAATGACCCCCTATATCTATACTGTGGGTTTTTTTTTCACCAAGGTGACTATTTTTGTATTGCATGCTGAATATACTTGTATAGGTTTATTATAGTAGTACTAAGTCATATCTGATTTATAGGAGCCCAAAAGCGATACTGTTTAATTTGTTACCGAAATAAAATTGTGGCTACATGCTAATTCATTAGGAATTATATTATTATACTTACCGTGGAGTTGATGATCTATTAAAACATTTATCAAAGATCCTGAAATAGAGAGCAAGCAGAGGTAAATACATTAGGCAGTTAGAGGTATAACACCATCTTTATTATTACTACCTAGAGCAGTGATTTTCAACCTTTTTTACTCGCGGCACACCGAACAATATTTTAAAATTGCCAAGGCACACCATCAGTTCCCCACAGGAAAAATAAAAAAACACACATTGGCCCTCATAGTAAAAAAAAATCCACACATCCATTAGCCTACAAAGAAAAAAACAATCACATTGCTCCCTACATAAATCCTATTGCTCCCCACATGAATTATTCACATTGTTCCCCCCATAAATCCATAAGTCCTTATTCTCCCCACATAAATCCTATTGTTCCCCACAGGAGAAAAAAAATAACAACAAATATTAGCCCTTACCG
This sequence comes from Pseudophryne corroboree, assembly GCF_028390025.1. NCBI lineage: Eukaryota > Metazoa > Chordata > Amphibia > Anura > Myobatrachidae > Pseudophryne > Pseudophryne corroboree. The sequence continues at coordinate 24,602,713 of NC_086453.1, read as the reverse complement.
GTCAGCTGTCCTCCTCCCTGTCCCTCAGTGGCAGGGATTGTTCATAGTGGAGTGCTGCGAATACTGAGCAGCGGGCGGTTGGTCAAGTGTGGATGTGGGTGGGCAAGGAAAGCTGTGTATGCAGCCAGGAACTGGAAGATGTGTCTGCAGGCGGGTGGGCTGGCTGGGTGGTGAGACGCGGCGGCAGTGGCCTACGATATCACACCGCTGTGTCTTCAAGGCATACGTCGCGGCCAGAGCACGACTAATGCTCTAAGAAGAACCCGGGCCAACAGTTCTCTCTGAAGGTGCAGGAAGCTGCACTGGCTCCGCGGCACACCTTGCAACTGATCGCGGCACACAAGTGTGCCACGGCACACTTGTTGAAAAAGCCTGACCTAGAGGCTTAACCAAGCAAGCCTAGGTGATACACAGCTTGGGTGGAGACACACATAATACTTAGCTACTTTAGTGACCCCTACGAATGAAAAAGGGGTTACACCAGTGCACGCATGTTGAAATGGTCAGTTCTGTGCTGAGGACTTGGTTACCTCAAAAACTTCTTGATTGTACAGGACTTAATGGTTTCTACTTGGTAACTGTTACCTTAACTTTGAAATTTATGTATTAAGGTGACCATATATTAGGACGACCAGCGTCATTACGATTTCCCCCGCAGCTCTCTCGGAACCACCCAGGCCACTCCAGGCGTACGATCGATCATTAGGTCATCAAAATCTATCATACAACCTGTGAATCACCGCTACCCCGATTGCCTGATCTTATGTGCAGCACATAAGATCAGAGGATCAAGCATATGACCCGCGGGAGTGTGCTTCGGATCGGCATCATTAGTGAAATGCAAATGATTTGCACTTTCTCTAATGATATATCGATCCAATATATCGATATCGCGCGCGTAGGCAAAAAGGTCTTTCTGGTGTGTGTGGGGCTTTATAGGGGTACATAAGAATTAGGCCTCCATGAACTGTAGAACCACACATCCCAGCATGCCATGACAGTACAAAGTATTGTGAATGGTGAAAGTGTGTCAGGGTATGCTGGGATATGTTGTCTCACAACAGCAGGAGGTGTGCTTATTGGTGAGGCTTGGTCTATTTGCAAGCACAAACTTAATATATTAGTTACAGATAATATTGTTTAGATACTCACCAGATGGGTCCAGGGTTGGTGGTCTGTCTGTGTCCACTGTGCGGACCCCTGGGAAGACTCGAGGCAGAATTATTTGTTTAAAGAGTGGATGGGTAATTGCCTGCCACCCAGAGCCGGCCCTAGCCAATTTGATGCCCTAGGCAAAATTTTGTCTGGTGCCCCCTAGCTCCGCCGCTAGTTCTGCATCTGTACCTGCAACGCTCAGGTAGTGGGGCCCACCGGGGGGTTACCCTGTGGGCCAGTTCAACTCTGCACAATGCCACACAGTAATGACCATAATACATATAATTCCACACAGTAAAGGTACCTTACACATATGCCCCACATTAGTAATGCCCATAATACACATAATGCCACACAGTAATGCACCTTACACATATGCCCCACATTAGTAATGCCCATAATACACATAATGCCACACAGTAATGCACCTTACACATATGCCCCACATTAGTAATGCCCATAATACACATAATGCCACACAGTAATGCACCTTACACATATGCCCCACATTAGTAATGCCCATAATACACATATACTGCCACACTTGCTGGTTATACAAAAAGATCAGTATCAAACATGTAGAAACTGTCCATTCTCTTCACTGTTCAGTGTGTTTGCTGGTGTCTGTTACTGCATGCCCTTTACTTTATACTGTGGGAGTGATATGCTCTGCCCTCCAGTCTGATGTTTCCGAAAGTCACGCTGCACTGATGTTTCATATAGAAATAGCACAACGCAACTTACTGACCACGTTACAGTGCTGGGTGGCAGGGGAATTTTACGGTATGGACTGACTAGGAAATAAAGTGTGGGGAGAACACTGCCCATGTTATGTCCCTGCAGACACCTGGGGTTTGCACAGGGATAAGGGACACACACAGGATGGCAGGGTCCCCCTCCCCCATGTGCACAAGCAGTATAGGTGATGTCAGGTTTCTGTGAAGCAGTCTTCCAAAATACACATGTGTTATCATAAGAAGCCATCCAGTAATAACCTTATATGGTCAGTAAAAATGTCACAGGTCCAGGAATTGCATTTACTGGGCTTCTGCTGTCTGTCTGAGGTCTCACAAGTCAGGGGCATTCAAGCATGTCAGAGGAAGTTTAAGGCACAGTGTGCATTTTTTTTGACAAATGTAAACAGCAGTGTATACAAGTACTGATTGAATACATTTGGAAAGTAACAGTTAGTTTGCGGACTGTCCCTCTCAGCATGAGATGCTGCAGGGACATGCTTGGATGCCCCTAGACATGCTTGAATGCCCTAGGCAAATGCCTAGCCTGCCTATAGCTAAGGCCGGCTCTGCTGCCACCCCCTGTCCTGCTTCTGCTCATCTGACAACTTCTGCTTTATACATGATTTACATTGTTGAATCTTTTGTTTAGATTGGCAACATCATGCTGGATGGAGCGTACTGCATTCCCAGCGTTGGTGATGTCCTGCCACTTCTCTGTTCCTTGCGGGCAAGGGGAGTGCCTGGTCTCCTAATAGGCGGTGGAAAACACACACCATGGCACGCACTAGTGCACAATTTTCCTCATATGTGAATCTGACATTTCTGCCAGTGCAGATTTTCCCTGGTAATGGTGCGCCAGCCTCTTCATCCTCATCCTCCACCCTCTGCACCTCACTACCTCCCTCATCATTCTCACTCTCTGGGTCAGCCATTACCACCTCCTCCTCCTCCTTCTCCTGCTCCTTTGTCACCACCTCCACCCTCTGCACCTCACTACGTCCCTCATCATTCTCACTGTCTGGATCAGCCATTACCACCTCCTCCTCCTTCTCCTGTGTCACCACCTCCACCCTCTGCACCTCACTACCTCCCTCATAATTTTTACTGTCTGGATCAGCCATTACCACCTCCTCCTCCTTCTTCTCTTGCTCCTCTTTCTCCTCCTGTGTCATCACCTCCACCCACTGCACTTCACTATCTCCCTCATCATTCTCACTGTCTGGGTCAGCAATTACTACCTCCTTCTCCTGCTCCTGCTCCTCCTCCTCCTCCTGTGTCACCACCTCCACCCTCTGCACCTCACTACCTCCCTCATCATTCTCACTGTCTGGGTCAGCCATTACCAACTCCTCCTCCTCCTACTTCTGCTCCTCCTCCTCTTTCTGTGTCATCCACCTCCACCCCCTGAACCTCACTACCTCCCTCATCATTCCCACTGTCTGGGTCAGTCATTACCACCTCCTCCTCCTTCTCCTGTGTCATCACCTCCTCTCTCTGCATCTCACTACCTCCCTCATAATTCTCACTGTCTGGGTCAGCCATTACCACCTCCTTCTCCTGCTCCTCCTCCTGTGTCATCACCTCCACTCTCTGCATCTCACTACCTCCCTCATCATTCTCACTGTCTGGGTCAGCCATTACCACCTCATCCTCCTCCTTCTTGTTACAATCTGAATATCTACTCTAGCGTCTGACTCTGTTATTCCCCCAAGTGGTCAGTTGGCGTCTGCAAAACTAGTCTTCTCCGATAGCAGCTGCATTTGAATGGGCGAATTAGGTCTGCCCAGACTCCGATGCCCCAAGGTCTTAAGAGATAACAAGGCACCAACTGAGACAGAGAGTGAACAAGAGGAAACCCAAACTAAGATTGTAAAAGCAACAATGCTCAAAGATGTTATAAGAAACTTAATAAACTGGGAAAGCAACAATGCTCAAAGGTGTTATAAGCTACTAAATAAACTGTGAAAGCAACAATGCTCAAAAGGTGTCACAATACAGAGATGCAGGCAAGCAGTCTCTGTGTGGAAACTCCACAAAAACCTGAATACAAGGCCAGCTGGTTCTGGTCAGGTACCAATCTGACAAGGTCTCTGGATTATGGGTCCAACACAGGCAGACAGGATCTCATATGAGCTGACAGGTTCTAACTGAAGCAGGAACTCAGGCGACAGGTAATGAATTTAGGATTCTGTCAGGACAGGGTACACAGGATTCCAACTGGACAGGATATCACAAGTAGTATTACAGTACCGATTGCACAGGTTCAAGATTCCACAATAGGACAGGGCCCGGACACAAGTACAAACAGGAACATGTATCTATCACCGGAGTCAGGTGAAGGACAGGCTGGGTAATAAAGAAAGCAAGCCCTAATCAGGATGGCTGGAAGCCAGACACAAGGTAATGGCCTAATTATCTGACAGGTGACATTGCACAGACCACACATACAGGAGACAGGCTGCAATTACACAGACTCACCACATAATGGCCTAATTATTTGACAGGTGAGACTACACAGGCCACACAAAAATGAGACAGGCTGCAGTTACACAGACTCACCACATAATGGCCTAACAGGTACATGAGAAAACCTGGAATGCGAACATAAAAACATAAACAGAATGCAAACAGGAATTTATTTTTACATAAAGGCTATCAACTCCCATCCACTGCCCACGGATGGGCGGGGACAGCCTCAGGCTTCACCCCTGGCCCTTGGGTTGCTGGAGGGGGGGACCCCTTGATTTAAGGGGCCCCCACTCCTCCAGGGTACCCCAGCCAGGAGTGACTAGTTGGGGAGGGGTAATGCCACGGCTGCAGGGACCAGTATAAAAGTATCCCCCAGCTGTGGCATTATCTCTCTGGCTAGTGGAGCCAGGTACTGGTTTAAAAAATACGGGTGACCCCTACATCTTTTGTCCCCCGTATTTTTTGAACCAGGACCGGACGCAGAGCCGGTGCTGGTTGTTTAAATATGGGGAGACCCTACACTATTTCCCCCCAGTATTTTTACAACCAGGACCGGCTCAAAGAGCCCGAGGCTGGTTATGCTCAGGAGGGGGGACCCCACACAATTTTTTTGGACTTTTTTAACCCTTTAAACACTTCTCATAAAGCACACCATAAAGCCCTGCACGGATCTCACTGAACCGGCCGGGATTCATTGTGTTATGTCCGGCAGTGTTTTACTACTCACTCCCGTAAAACACTGGCCGACAATACGAATCACATCGACATCGGAAAATACGAAAGAAGACAACTCGGCAGCTTAGTAAATTACATGCAATTTATTCAAAAAGTTGCAAAAAAACACGAACGATACAAATCGAGATGAAACTCCAACCAAATCGACACAAATACGATTCTTAGTAAATATACCTCCTGGTGTGTAATCTTGCGAGGCATTGCATGCGAGCTATGTTTGTGATTGTAAACATGCACTCTACTACATTTGTGAGTTGTAAAGTAAACTTGCACATTTAAAAAGTGCGAGAAGGTGCAAGTTAAATACACACGCCCAACGCGCAACCTATTACATCTAGCCCACGGTGTTCTTTACTTACAGTACGTTAGTTAAAAAAAAAAAAAATATTGGCCTGTATTTGGGATGTAAATATAAGACATCTGGATAACTTGATGTTAAGAATGAGTAAACCCCTTTGGCTCAGTCTTGCAATAAAGAAGCCAAAAGGAAGTATTGTATTTACCATTAGTACAACCACTTACTTTGTGTTTGGCGTTCTGTGAAGCATGTGTACATGTAAATAGAGCGCTTGTAAGTGATATGAGTGTCAAATGCTGAAACACTTAAAAATTCTAAACCAGTTAAAACATGACAGACGTCAAGCACAAAGAAATGTTTATAGCTCTTTAAAGAGAACCGGGTTGGGAGCTGGACAGCGGGGTTGCCGGTAGAGTATGTACAAGCTCCTATATACATATATACATACAGTATATTACCATTTTAATTGAGCAACTATAAACTTAGCACAGACCACATACTTCTGTGAAGCATAATGTACTGTAGTAAACCTTCCAGAGATCAGGATGGGATGAGCGCTCCCTTTAAAGTCGGTTTCCTGCATTTAGAAAATATGAAAACAGCCAAATGTTTCTGTACATTTATAAATAATATCCCTTTCGGACCCCTTATGCCGAGTTGCACCCAGGATTTGTACACGGGTCCTTCCCGGGTGCGACCCAGCAGAGATCCCTTTCAGACTGGTGGCCTGACCCAGCTTATTGGCGGGTTGGATGAGGACACTGCCGATGCATGCAGTGGTGGCACTTGGAAATGAGATGATCTCCAAGTGCCTCATCTTCCCATTGAGTGAACTCGTGCCAGGTCGCATCAACCCGGCTTACTTGTTCAAACTGCACTGTGAGCGGGGTTGAACACGTGTTTAACCCTGCTCCCTATGCGGGCTGAAATGCCGGGTCGCTCGACCAAGGTTATTTTAAGTGGACCTTTTCAGACTGTGCCGCAACCCAGGATATTGCTGGCGGTCTGAAAGGGGTATAACGGAACGTTTCTGTGGGATAGGCAATTCTTTTGTGCCCCATGTGCCTCTGTTGTAATTGATAGGAAATAAATCAACATTTCATATAATTTATAACAGTGGCCCTCATTACGAGTTGTTCGCTCGTTCTTTTTCTTCGCATTGGTGCGATAAGTCGCAAACTGCGCATGCGCAATGTTCGCAGTGCGCCTGCGCCAAGTAAATTAGCACAAAAGTTTGGTATTTTACTCACGGCTTAACGAAGATTTTTCATCGTTCTGGTGATCGGAGTGTGATTGACAGGAAGTGGGTGTTTCTAGGCGGAAACTGGCCGTTTTATGGGTGTGTGCGGAAAAAACGCTGGCGTTTCTGGGAAAAACACGGGAGTGGCTGGAGAAACGGGGGAGTGTCTGGGCGAACGCTGGGTGTGTTTGTGACGTCAAACCAGGAACGAAAAGGACTGAACTGATCGCAGTGACAGAGTAAGTCTCGAGCTACTCGGAAACTGCAAAGAAATTTCTAATCGCTATTCTATTCGCAATTCTGCTAATCTTTCGTTCGCAATTCTGCAAAGCTAAGATTCACTCCCAATAGGCGGCGGCTTAGCGTGTGCAATGCTGCTAAAAGCAGCTAGCGAGCGAACAACTCGGAATGAGGGCCAGTGTTTGGGGTGTTTCTGTAATGTCGTATGAAGAAATGAGTAACGTATGTGTACCACTGGTTACACCCAATGGTTAGGTAGGGTTGTGAAAGTGTAGAGGGTATGGTTTAAGTAGACCAGTAGCTACAGTTTAGAGGAACTGTCCACACAGGTGGACACTTATGACCGTTGAACACTAACTATTTACAAGTAATTACATAGTTCATCCGGAAAGTATTCATAGCGCATCACTTTTTCCACATTTTGTTATGTTACAATCTTATTCTTAAATGGAATAAATTAATATTTTCTTCAAAATTCTACACCCAATACACCATAATGACAACGTGAAAAAGTGTTTTTGAGTTTTTTGCAAATTTATTAAAAATAAAAAAACTAAGAAATCACATGTACATAAGAATTCACAGCCTTTGCCATGAAGCTGAACATTGAGCTCAGGTGCATTCTGTTTCCACGGATCATTCTTGAGATGTTCCTACAGCTTAATTGGAGTCCACCTGTGGCAAATTCAGTTGATTGGACATGATTTAGAAAAGCACACACCGGTTTATAAAAGGTCCCACACTTGACAGTGCATGTCTGAGCACAAACCAAGCATGAATTCAAAGGAATTGTCAGTAGACCTCTGAGACAGGATTGTCTCGAGGAACAAATCTGGTGAAGGGTACAGAAAAATATCTGCTGCTTTGAAGGTCCCAATGGGCACAGTGGCCTCCATCATCCTTAAATGAAAGAAGTTCGGAACCACCAGGACTCTTCCTAGAGCTGGCCGACCAGTCAGCGAGGTGACCAAGAACCCGATGGTCATTCTGTCAGAGCTACAGCAGTCCTCTGTGGAGAGAGGAGAACCTTCCAGAAGGACAACCAGCAATCCACCAATTGGGCCTGTATGGTAGAGTGGATAAAGTGTGGGCTACAAATGTTGGGAGTCAATTTGTGGAAAACTGAAATCAGGTGCAAAAAATACTTAACGGTCAAGAAAAAAGTCTTCTAATAAACACTAATGGTCATACCACAGATATACAATATACTTATCTACTGAAATAAAACACATGACAACAGCAGTTACCTGGAAATGTGTCTGAAACCCACTCAAGCAAGTTATTATCATTAAAAGGCACCTTTGGGATAGAAATCCAGAGAGACCATGGGCATTTCTATAATGGGTGCAGGGAGTGCACACACTGCACCCATATATTATACTTACCCTTCTGGAGTACCGCAGTGGCCATTTCCGAGTGATTTGCACATGCACACTGGAGAGGTCTCCAGGAACAAGGCACGGCCGCCATGTTCCTGGAGACCTGCGCCTGTGCAGTAGGCACTTGCATTATGTCAAAGTCTACTAACTGCCAGAGAGGAGGGGGTTCGCAGCGGAGGCTACACGCAGGTCCCCACCTCTCTTAAATCACGCCTGAGAGACACCCTTATATTATAATGTGCTTTGCTGAACTTAGGGTTTACCGGCATTTAATTACTTGTTTATTACATGTATGTAAATTAGATTTATTTCTAAATAAAAAGGAAAATGTATGACAAGCCAGCGGGCACCTATCAGAGTTTAAATACTCTGTGCAGCTATAGGAGGATACACAAAACAGATTTTCCCCAGAACACCAAGGGGCATTAGCAATACGATTTGAAAAATGACATGGTAGTAAATAACAGACACAAAGGGGGAGATTCAAATGTTTGAAAAGTCGGTTGGGTGTCTGTCTGTTAGATAGGAAAAAACAGACTCCCAACTGACTTTTCAAACATTTGAATCTCCCCCAAAGGTTGAGTATCTGCACAGAATCCCTTACTCTGTTTCCAATACTCCAAATTATATAACGGTATTGGAGAATACAGTAGAGAACAAGGTATATGTGCAAACCAACTACCTCAATTTGTAGATACAGAAGATATATTGGTTTCAGATGGGTTGGTGGCGCTCCCTGGAGTCAGCAGGCAAACAATTCATAGGACAGAGAGAAGAAGACTCCTTTTGGGGGGCACTCTTTCATAAGAAAATATATTTATCCCGTACACAAGCAAACTGAAGAGAATTTAACTTTTGATATTGTTGTCAAGTAAAATATGTATAGTCAAGACATTATCACCAAGTTAGTAAAGCTCCTGAAACAAATATGATAACCAAAATATGTAATAATAAGCCTTACAATAGACTCAGTTGACACCTTGTGCGCTGATTCGTATAATTTTTGCTGAGACCAAAAAAAAAAGGGTGGTGTATATCGACAGTAATGCTTAATATAGAACAAATTAAGTCAGAAAGATTATAGGATGTACAGCTCGACCAGATTCCTATTGTGCTAATCTGAATAACAGACTAAATAGTGAAGCAGTATAATCAGACAGATACAGTTGTGCTCATAAGTTTACATACCCTAACAGAATTTGTGATTTTCTGGCCATTTGTCAGAAAATATGAATGATAACTCACAAACTTTTCTTTCACTCATGGTTAGTGGTTGGGTGACAGAAACTACCCAAATGACCCTGATCAAAAGTTTACATACCCTGGAGATTTTGGCCTGATAACATGCACACAAGTTGACACAAACGGGTTTGAATGGCTACTAAAGGTAACCATCCTCACCTGTGATCTGTTTGCTTGTAATCAGTGTGTGTGTATAAAAGGTCAGTGAGTTTCTGGACTCCTGAAAGACCCTTGCATCTTTCATCCAGTGCTGCACTGACGTGTCTGGATTCTGAGTCATGAGGAAAGCAAAATAATTGTCAAAGGATTTGCTGGAAAAGGTAATTGAACTGCATAAAACAGGAAAGGGATTTAAAAAGATATCTGTCACGATCCGGGTATCTGGACGCCATTTCTTACCCATCAGATGCCTCCTAAGGCTGGCTCAGCGCTCCAGGACCGGATCCCATCTGTTATCCTGATGTGTACATTCCTGTATCCTCTCCTGTCACTCTGGGACGCTGTCACAGTAAACGCCATATTACACCTGGCATGGCGTCTCCCGCGGCCTCCGCCGCCGTCCCTGAACTTCTGCATGCAGAGTGTCTGAGTGGCGATTACGTCAGCCGTGGCCTCCGCTGTGTCCGCGTGGTTGGATGTGCATCTGTCAGCCTGGCGCCTCCTGTCTCCGGTGGCCGGCGCCGCCATTACTGTTTTCATTACCACATGGATTACAAACCAAACTTCCCTCCAAGTGTCTGCATGGGCGCAGCCATCTTGGATTCTGTCAGCTGATCATTTCCACCAATCTGTTCTCAGTATTGATAATCTGCATAATTGCCTAGCCAATCCCTTCCTTGCTGCAGGTATAAATACACTGTGCCTGAGCAAGGAAGGCGTCAGTGCTTTGGTTGTCAAACCTAGTTCCTGTTTGTCTCTCTCCTGTGATTGTCTTCCAGGTTCCAGCTCCTGTCTCAAGACTTCCACCATAGAGACCCGCACCAGCATTCCACCTGCGGTGTAGCCTGACTCTCCAATCCATTGTGGATTCATCTGTTTCCAGCTACAACATTACCTGCTTCCAGCTCAGCTTCCAGCAGAGTACAGCTTCCCTTAAAGGGCCGGTGTCCTTTCTACACTTTACCACTCTCCACCGGTATTATTATTTCTCCGCTCTCAAGTTCTACATTTCAGTTCATATTTCATCGCTCCCAAGTTCATTTATTATTTAACTGGTTCCAGCCAGTATCCACTCCGTGCTAACAACAGTCTGGTTCCAGCCAGTATCCACAGCAGCTGTTTTATCTTCAGCAACCCAGCTTTTCCTGGAACACCAGCTGGCACAATTCTGGGTTATCTCCATTGCTACAGTCGGGCCTGGTAAGGACTTTCCATCTAGAAGATCATAAGAACTATCTCACACTACCAGTGCCCTGTGGCTCCTGCCATCCTGTAGTACCCAGGAACTGTATTTATTATTTGCTGACTTTTACGTTTTCTTTTACTGCTGCTGTGTTGCGGAGTTGTCATAATAAACATCATTGACTTTTATCCAAGTTGTCGTGGTCACGCCTTCGGGCAGTTATTATTCATGTTACTTACATGTCCAGGGGTCTGATACAACCTCCCAGGTTCCGGTACATCTCAGCCCCTACAACTGAGGCTGCCTCCCGTCAGCTCAGGCCCTCAGTTGTGACAGTAAGCACTGACCTAATGAATCCAGCCGGAGACCAGGATCAAGCGGCCAGGCCGATGCAAGAACTGGCAGCCCGACTAGAACATCAGGAGGCTGCACAGGGCCACATCATCCGCTGTCTCCAGGATCTCTCTACTCGGCTGGATGGGATTCAGACAACTCTCCGTGGATCAGGCGCGTCTGGTGCGTCAACCACAGTGACTCCAGCTATAACCCCACCCACCTTACCCATTTCTGCTCCACGTCTTCATCTTCCAACGCCAGCAAAATTTGACGGATCTCCAAGATTCTGCAGGGGATTTCTCAACCAGTGTGAGATTCAGTTTGAGCTACAACCTGGCAATTTTCCCAGTGACCGTACAAAAATTGCCTACATTATTTCTCTTCTCAGTGGCTCAGCCCTTGATTGGGCATCACCGTTATGGGAGAGGTCCGACACCCTGCTATCTTCCTACACTGCCTTCGTGTCAACATTCAGGCGCATCTTCGACGAGCCAGGCCGGGTAACCTCAGCTTCATCCGAGATTCTCCGTTTACGCCAGGGGTCACGTACTGTAGGACAATATCTGATACAGTTCCAGATCCTGGCATCCGAACTGGCATGGAACGACGAGGCCCTGTATGCTGCATTCTGGCATGGCTTATCTGAGCGTATTAAAGATGAGTTAGCTACCAGAGACTTACCTTCTAAGTTAGATGAGCTAATCTCACTCTGCACGAAAGTTCATTTACGTTTCAGAGAGAGAGCAACTGAGCGTGGAAGATCATCTGCTCCAAAATCTTCTGCTCCTCCTCCTCGTCAACTGTCACCATCTAAAGATGAGCCCATGCAACTTGGCCGTTCCCGTTTAACTCCTGCTGAGCGCCGAAGACGTCTCTCCGAGTTTCTCTGTCTCTATTGTGCAGCTCCGTCTCACACCATTAATGCCTGTCCCAAACGTCCGGGAAACTCCAAATCCTAGCTCGCCAAGGAGAGGGCCGGCTAGGAGTAATGATCTCCTCTCCATCTCCTCAAGATTGTAATCTCCCAGTCTCGCTTCAAGTTGCTCAACGTTATCGGAACGTCATTGCCCTCCTTGATTCCGGAGCAGCTGGGAACTTTATTACCGAAGCCTATGTTAAACGGTGGTCCCTACCCACCGAGAGACTTCCTTCGTCCATTTCTTTAACTGCCGTGGATGGCAGCAACATTTTTGATGCAGTTATTTCTTTAAGGACTCTACCAGTTCGTCTGAGAGTGGGAGTTCTTCATTCCGAACTTATTTCTTTTTTAGTGATTCCAAGAGCCACACATCCTGTGGTCCTGGGCCTTCCATGGCTCCGTCTTCACAATCCTACAATTGATTGGACGACTACGCAAATCCTGGCATGGGGTTCCTCCTGTGCTGAGACATGTTTGTTTAAAGTATTGCCTGTCTGTTCTTCCTCCCCCAGGTCGTCTGATGTTCCACCTCCTCCATATCAAGATTTCACGGATGTGTTCAGTAAAGCTTCTGCTGATATCCTTCCTCCTCATAGAGAATGGGACTGTCCGATTGATCTCGTTCCAGGGAAGGTTCCACCTCGAGGCCGAACTTATCTGTTGTCTCTGCCTGAGACGCATTCTATGGAGGAATATATTAAAGAGAACCTAGCAAAGGGGTTCATTCGACCTTCTTCTTCTCCAGCCGGCGCAGGCTTCTTTTTTGTAAAAAAGAAAGATGGTGGTCTGCGGCCGTGCATCGACTACAGAGGTTTGAACGACATTACCATCAAGAACCGTTATCCTTTACCCCTGATTACTGAGCTCTTTGACAGAGTTAGCGGAGCTACCATCTTTACAAAGCTGGACTTGCGAGGTGCATACAATCTCATCCGGATCCGTGAGGGTGACGAGTGGAAGACCGCCTTTAACACCCGTGACGGACATTATGAGTACCTCGTCATGCCCTTCGGATTGAGCAATGCTCCAGCTGTCTTCCAGCATTTTGTCAATGAGATCTTCAGAGACATTCTATACCGTCATGTCGTGGTCTATCTAGACGATATCCTCATTTTTGCCAACGATTTAGAGGAACATCGTTTTTGGGTTAAAGAGGTTCTGTCCCGTCTCCGTGTCAATCATCTCTATTGCAAATTAGAAAAATGCGTCTTTGAAGTCAAGTCCATTCCGTTTCTAGGGTACATTGTGTCCGGTTCCGGACTAGAGATGGATCCTGAGAAACTACAAGCAATCCAAAATTGGCCGGTACCCTTAACCCTCAAAGGGGTCCAAAGGTTCTTAGGGTTCGCCAACTATTACCGAAAGTTTATACGAGACTTTTCCACCATTGTGGCGCCTATTACTGCTTTCACTAAGAAGGGTGCTAACCCGTCCAAGTGGTCTGAAGAAGCCATGCAAGCATTTCATCTTTTAAAACAAAGGTTCATCTCTGCGCCTGTTCTGAAACAGCCTGACATCGACTCTCCTTTCATCTTAGAGGTGGATGCCTCCTCCGTTGGAGTAGGAGCGGTGTTATCTCAGAGGGCTAAAGATGGCCATTTACACCCTTGCAGTTTCTTCTCCCGGAAGTTCTCCCCAGCTGAGCGCAACTATGCCATTGGCGACCAGGAGTTGCTAGCCATCAAGCTCGCTCTAGAAGAGTGGAGGTATCTGTTGGAGGGAGCTTCTCATTCAATCACCATACTTACAGACCACAAGAACCTTTTATACCTGAAGTGCGCACAATGTCTCAACCCTCGTCAGGCCAGATGGGCACTTTTCTTTTCCAGGTTCGACTTTAAACTCCAGTTCTGTCCGGGCTCTCAGAATCGCAAGGCCGATGCCCTTTCCCGCTCATGGGAGCAAGAAAATGAGTCAGAGTCTTCAGACAAGCATCCTATTATAAATCCGTTGGCATTCTCCACGGTAGGGATGGACTCTACGCCCCCATCAGGGAAAAGTTTTGTGAAGCCGATGCTAAGGAAGAAGCTCATGCATTGGGCCCATGCTTCCCGTTTTGCCGGACATACAGGTATCCAAAAAACCCTGGAGTTTATCTCTAGGTCCTATTGGTGGCCAACTCTGAAAAAGGACGTCTTGGAGTTTATTGCATCTTGCCCAAAGTGTGCCCAACATAAAGTATCCCGCCAGTCGCCTGCGGGGCAACTGGTTCCACTATCCGTTCCCCGTCGACCATGGACCCACTTGTCGATGGATTTCATTACAGACTTACCCATGTGCAACAAGTTTAATACCATCTGGGTGGTAGTTGACCGGTTCACCAAGATGGCACACTTCATTCCTCTCACCGGTCTTCCGTCAGCTTCCAAGTTGGCTCAAGTATTCATACAAGAGATCTTCCGACTCCACGGTCTTCCTGAAGAAATTATCTCAGATCGAGGAGTTCAATTCACAGCCAAATTCTGGCGAAGTTTATGTCAAGTCCTCCAAGTCAAGCTAAAGTTTTCCACGGCTTACCATCCTCAGACCAATGGTCAAACCGAGAGGGTGAATCAGGACTTGGAGGCCTTCCTCCGCATCTATGTGTCCTCCTCTCAAGATGACTGGGTTCAATTACTTCCCTGGGCCGAGTTCTGTCATAACAACCAGTATCATTCTTCATCTGCTTCAACACCATTCTTCACTAACTTTGGATTCCACCCTAAAGTCCCTGAGTTCCAACCGCTTCCAGCAACTTCTGTTCCCGCAGTGGATATCACCTTGCATCAGTTTGCCAATATCTGGAAGAGCGTACGATCAGCTCTGCTCAAGGCATCGTTCAGGTACAAGAAGTTTGCGGATAAGAAGCGTCGAGCAGTTCCTGCTCTCAAGGTGGGTGATCGGGTATGGTTATCCACGAAGAATTTGAGGTTAAGAGTTCCCAGTATGAAGTTTGCACCTCGCTATATCGGTCCTTTCAAGATTGAACAAGTCATCAATCCTGTTGCTTACAGACTCCAGTTGCCTCCCTTCTTAAAAATACCCAGGACATTCCATGTTTCCCTGTTGAAACCGCTGATCTTGAATCGGTTTCATTCCTCACTTCCTCCAACTCCGAAAGTCCAAACTCAACGAGGCGTTGAGTATGAAGTGGCCAAGATCCTGGACTCACGTCACCGTTACGGTCAACTACAATATCTTATTGACTGGAAGGGTTATGGTCCTGAGGAACGTTCATGGACCAATGCCTCTGATGTCCATGCTCCTGCCTTGGTCCGGAGATTCCATTCCAAGTTTCCTCAAAAGCCAAAGAAGTGTCCTGGGGCCACTCCTAAAGGGGGGGGTGCTGTCACGATCCGGGTATCTGGACGCCATTTCTTACCCATCAGATGCCTCCTAAGGCTGGCTCAGCGCTCCAGGACCGGATCCCATCTGTTATCCTGATGTGTACATTCCTGTATCCTCTCCTGTCACTCTGGGACGCTGTCACAGTAAACGCCATATTACACCTGGCATGGCGTCTCCCGCGGCCTCCGCCGCCGTCCCTGAACTTCTGCATGCAGAGTGTCTGAGTGGCGATTACGTCAGCCGCGGCCTCCGCTGTGTCCGCGTGGTTGGATGTGCATCTGTCAGCCTGGCGCCTCCTGTCTCCGGTGGCCGGCGCCGCCATTACTGTTTTCATTACCACATGGATTACAAACCAAACTTCCCTCCAAGTGTCTGCATGGGCGCAGCCATCTTGGATTCTGTCAGCTGATCATTTCCACCAATCTGTTCTCAGTATTGATAATCTGCATAATTGCCTAGCCAATCCCTTCCTTGCTGCAGGTATAAATACACTGTGCCTGAGCAAGGAAGGCGTCAGTGCTTTGGTTGTCAAACCTAGTTCCTGTTTGTCTCTCTCCTGTGATTGTCTTCCAGGTTCCAGCTCCTGTCTCAAGACTTCCACCATAGAGACCCGCACCAGCATTCCACCTGCGGTGTAGCCTGACTCTCCAATCCATTGTGGATTCATCTGTTTCCAGCTACAACATTACCTGCTTCCAGCTCAGCTTCCAGCAGAGTACAGCTTCCCTTAAAGGGCCGGTGTCCTTTCTACACTTTACCACTCTCCACTGGTATTATTATTTCTCCGCTCTCAAGTTCTACATTTCAGTTCATATTTCATCGCTCCCAAGTTCATTTATTATTTAACTGGTTCCAGCCAGTATCCACTCCGTGCTAACAACAGTCTGGTTCCAGCCAGTATCCACAGCAGCTGTTTTATCTTCAGCAACCCAGCTTTTCCTGGAACACCAGCTGGCACAATTCTGGGTTATCTCCATTGCTACAGTCGGGCCTGGTAAGGACTTTCCATCTAGAAGATCATAAGAACTATCTCACACTACCAGTGCCCTGTGGCTCCTGCCATCCTGTAGTACCCAGGAACTGTATTTATTCTTTGCTGACTTTTACGTTTTCTTTTACTGCTGCTGTGTTGCGGAGTTGTCATAATAAACATCATTGACTTTTATCCAAGTTGTCGTGGTCACGCCTTCGGGCAGTTATTATTCATGTTACTTACATGTCCAGGGGTCTGATACTACCTCCCAGGTTCCGGTACATCTCAGCCCCTACAACTGAGGCTGCCTCCCGTCAGCTCAGGCCCTCAGTTGTGACAATATCCAAGCAATTGAGAATGCCAATCAGCAGTGTTC
Source organism: Pseudophryne corroboree (assembly GCF_028390025.1). Lineage (NCBI taxonomy): Eukaryota > Metazoa > Chordata > Amphibia > Anura > Myobatrachidae > Pseudophryne > Pseudophryne corroboree. Next base: position 24,585,945 of record NC_086453.1, on the reverse strand, counting down.
AAACTCTAATTAAGAAGTGGAAAATGAGTGATTCTGTAGAAACCAAATCACGGTCAGGTAGACCAACAAAAATTTCAGCCACAACTGGCAGGAAAATTGTTCGGGATGCAAAGAAAAATCCACAAATAACTTCAGCTGAAATACAGGACTCTCTGAAAAAAAGTGGTGTGGTTGTTTCAAGATTCACAATAAGGAGGCATTTGAAGAAAAATGGGCTGCATGGTCGAGTCGCCAGAAGAAAGCCATCACTACGCAAATGCCACAAAGCATCTCACTTACAAAACTCCAAACAGCACAGAGACAAGCCTCAAAACTTCTGGAACAAAGTCATTTGGAGTGATGAGACCAAAATTGAACTTTTTGGCCAAGGGGCGTAAGTTCAAACCAGACGCCCGGAGGCAAATTAGGCAATGGTGTGCCCCCCCCCCACCTCATTTGCAGCCACATATGCGCACACACACAGCCACATATACACAGCCACATACAAACATAGCCACATATGCAGACAGCCACATCTACAGTCACATATACACGAACAGCCACATACTGTGTACACACACACCCACTTATACACAGACACGCAAACAGCTACATATACAGACAGCCTCCTCACCTACAGTATAGCAGATATAAATGCAAGGCATCTTCCAAGAGAACCTTCCTAAGCAGCATGTGCCAGTGCGAGGGGGGTGGCGGCAGAAGAAAGCTGGTGGGCTGTGGGAAACGAGCAGCAAGGCTGTCGGGAGGTGGGCGTATTGCCTGATACTACCAGCAAACCTCACCTCCTCCCAGCCACTGAGATTCTATAATGATGCTGCTGTGCACTGCCACTGAGATTCTATAATGATGCTGCTGTGCACTGCCACTGAGATTCTATAATGATGCTGCTGTGCACTGCCACTGAGATTCTATAATGATGCTGCTGTGCACTGCCACTGCAGCGCTGTTCATACACATACTGTAGTGGCTGGCGCACAGAGACTGGGGGAGCTCAACAGAGGCAATGGAGAAGGTCTAGATGCCCCTTTCAGAACTGGCACCCAACTCCATTGTCTCCGATACTTTCGCTACTGCACACAGCCACATATGCACAAACATCTCCATACTTGCACAGTCCCATACATGCACATTCACAGCTCCATACGCACACACAGCCTCATATACAGAACAAACACACACAGCCCCGTATACATACACACACACAGCCCCACATACATACATACATACATACATACATAGATACATACTGTACAGTGTACACACATACATACTGTACACACACACAGCCCCATATATATACATACTGTATACACACACAGCCCTACATACATACATACATACATACGTACGTACGTACGTACATACATACATACTGTACATATACATACTGTACACACACAGCCCCATATACATACATACTGTACACACACACAGCCCCACATACATACATACATACATACATACTGTACACACATACATACTGTACACACACAGCCCCATATACATACATACATACATACTGTACACACACACACAGCTCCATATACATACATACTGTACACATACACAGCCCCATATACATACATACTCTACACATACACACACAGCCCCATATCAGGGACGTGCAGTCAGGGGAGGCAGTGCCTCCCCTGTGATTAATTATTAAAATAATAAAAAGAAGATACTTATGACACATATTCTGTGTCATAAGTATCTTCATTATTGAATTCTAATCATTTTACGGCTTTAAAGCAGTTTGGGAGGCACTGACAGCAGGTGCCTCCCGTGGATAATGGGAACGGGACAGTGCGGGGGGCGGAGCCTAGCACTGGGCTGTAAAAGCCCATGAAAAAACGTTGGGAAAGCGGCACTGTTCCAAGTGCCTCGCTGACAGGGACACCACCCCCATGTCAGCGAGGCACCTGTGATTGGACAGCGGATCCAGGGCTGGATCCGCTTGTCCAATCACCCACATGCTCCAGCGGCGGGTCCCGGTGTTAATGATAGCCGGGAGTAGCGGTGGGCAGTGTGTCTGCGGCTTCCCCCCCCCCCCCCTTCCCGTCCTCCGGCTCCCGCTCACCTTACCAGCGGCGGCGGTCCTGCGGAGTGTGCAGCTCTCCCCCCCTGGCTCCGTCCTCCCGGCTCCCGATCACCTGACAGGCAGCAGCGGAGGCTTGTGCGGCTGTCCTCCTTCGCCGGCTCCAGCAGCAGCAGCAGCAGCAGCAGCAGGTTAGTTCCGTGTCTCTCTTCTCTTTTGCTCCTTTCTCTTTTCTCTCTCTCTCTCTCTCTCTCTCTCTCTCTCTCTCTCTCTCTCTCTCTCTCTCTCTCTCTCTCTCTCTCTCTCTCTTCTTTCCCCCTCCTGTGGATCATATGTAAGTATAATGTTCATTTTTACAGGTACCCCTTTGGATTCTACTGGACAAGTGGACGTGATCGGCGTGGGATGTAGGTAAGTAATCTCTCTCTTATTTTTACAGGAACCACCTATTGGATTCTACTGGACAAGTGGACGTGACCGACGTGGGATGTAGGTAAGTATGTGTGAGTGTGTCAGTGTGTTTTAATAAAATTTTACTGTCACGGTGTGTGTGTTGTGTTTTTATTTGGGTATTTTTGTTGTTGTAGAACTACAGGTACCAGCGAGCCCGTTATTTCCCCGCCTGCTGGTACTTGAGGTTCTCCAAGTACCAGCAAGCAGGGGAGGCTTGCTGGGCCTTGTAGTTCCACAACAAAAAACAATATTCTTTTTTTACACACATGGCTATTAGCCCGGCACCCACCGCCCAGGGGTGCTGGGGACAGCCTCGGGCTTCACCCCTGGCCCTTGGGTGCCTGGAGGGGGGGACACCCCTTGATTTAAGGGGTCCCCACTCCTCCAGGGTACCCCGGCCAGAGGTGACTAGTTGGGGGGGTAATGCCACGGCCGCAGGGACCAATATAAAAGTGTCCCCCGGCTGTGGCATTATCTCTCTGGCTAGTGGAGCCCGGTGCTTGTTTTAAAAATACGGGGGACCCCTACATCTTTTGTCCCCCGTATTTTTGGAACCAGGACCGGACTAAGAGCCCGGTGCTGGTTGTTTAAATATGGGGAACCCCTATCCAATTTTTTTCCCAGTATTTAAACAACCAGGACTGGCTCAAAGAGCCCGAGGCTGGTTATAATTAGGAGGGGGGACCCCAGGCATTTTTTTTTAACCCATTCAGACCCTTCTCCATTAAGTTAATGGAAGCCCTGGACAACAAAATTGCATTCATGTCCTCCTCCCACTCCCTTCCCAGTCCCAAACACTAATTTTATTTATTTTTCTATAAAAATGTACACTATATCACAAGTATGATGAGCAGGCCGCGGGCATTGGCGGCATCGGACTGAGATAGAAATTAGTGGCAGAGGGCTGGGTCAGTTGATTGTGGGTGAGTTTGTAAGCCATTGGCGGTGGCAGTGGGTACCGGCTCAGAGGCAGTAGCGGGCATTGGCTCGGCGGTGGTAGGGGTCATCGGCAGGATTTGGCGGACATTATGGCTGCAGTGCCTCACTAGCCACTGACCTCACCGCACGCCACTGCCCCATATACATACATACTCTACACATACACACACAGCCCCATATACATACATACTGTACACATACACACACAGCCCCATATACATAATGTACACATACACACACAGACCCATATAAATACATACTGTACACATACACAGCCCCATATACATACATACTGTACACATACACAGCCCCATATACATACATACTGTACACATACACAGCCCCATATACATACATACTGTACACATACACAGCCCCAAATACATACATACATACAGTACACATACACAGCCCCATACAATATATTTCTCTATCGTCCTAAGTGGATGCTGGGGTTCCTGAAAGGACCATGGGGATAGCGGCTCCGCAGGAGACAGGGCACAAAAAAGTAAAGCTTTACTAGGTCAGGTGGTGTGCACTGGCTCCTCCCCCTATGACCCTCCTCCAGACTCCAGTTAGATTTTGTGCCCGAACGAGAAGGGTGCAATCTAGGTGGCTCTCCTAAAGAGCTGCTTAGAGAAAGTTTAGTTTAGGTTTTTTTCTTTACAGTGAGTCCTGCTGGCAACAGGATCACTGCAACGTGGGACTTAGGGGGAAAGTAGTAAACTCACCTGCATGCAGAGTGGATTTGCTGCTTGGCTACTGGACACCATTAGCTCCAGAGGGATCGAACACAGGCCCAGCCGTGGAGTCCGGTCCCGGAGCCGCGCCGCCGACCCCCTTGCAGATGCTGAAGCGTGAAGAGGTCCGGAAACCGGCGGCTGAAGACTCCTCAGTCTTCATAAGGTAGCGCACAGCACTGCAGCTGTGCGCCATTTTCCTCTCAGCACACTTCACTGGGCAGTCACTGAGGGTGCAGAGCGCTGGGGGGGGGCGCTCTGAGAGGCAAATATAAACCTTATACAAGGCTAAAAATACCTCACATATAGCCCATAGGGGCTATATGGAGATATTTAACCCCTGCCTGACTGGAAAAATAGCGGGAGAAGAACCCGCCGAAAAAGGGGCGGGGCCTATCTCCTCAGCACACGGCGCCATTTTCTGTCACAGCTCCGCTGGTCAGAACGGCTCCCAGGTCTCTCCCCTGCACTGCACTACAGAAACAGGGTAAAACAGAGAGGGGGGGCACATTAATGGCTATATATATATATATTAAAGCAGCTATAAGGGAGCACTTAATATAAGGATATCCCTTGTATATATAGCGCTTTGTGGTGTGTGCTGGCAGACTCTCCCTCTGTCTCCCCAAAAGGGCTAGTGGGTCCTGTCTTCATTAGAGCATTCCCTGTGAGTTTGCGGTGTGTGTCGGTACGTGGTGTCGACATGTATGAGGACGATATTGGTGTGGAGGCGGAGCAATTGCCAAATATGCAGATGTCACCCCCCAGGGGGTCGACACCAGAATGGATGCCTTTATTTGTGGAATTACGTGATGGTTTATCTTCCCTTAAACAGTCAGTTGAGGACATGAGGCGGCCGGACAATCAATTAATGCCTGTCCAGGCGCCTCAAACACCGTCAGGGGCTGTAAAACGCCCTTTGCCTCAGTCGGTCGACACAGACCCAGACACGGGCACTGATTCCAGTGACGACGGTAGAAATTCAAACGTATTTTCCAGTAGGGCCACACGTTATATGATTTTGGCAATGAAGGAGACGTTACATTTAGCTGATACTACAGATACCGTAAAACAGGGTATTATGTATGGTGTGAAAAAACTACAAACAGTTTTTCCTGAATCAGAAGAATTAAATGACGTGTGTGAGGAAGCGTGGGTTGCTCCTGATAAAAAGTTGATAATTTCAAAAAAGTTATTGGCATTATACCCTTTCCCGCCAGAGGTTAGGGCGCGCTGGGAAACACCCCCTAAGGTGGACAAGGCGCTCACACGCTTATCCAAACAAGTGGCGTTACCCTCTCCTGAGACGGCCGCACTTAAGGATCCATCAGATAGAAAGATGGAAGTTATTCAAAAGAATATATACACACATGCAGGTGTTATACTACGACCAGCTATAGCAACTGCCTGGATGTGCAGTGCTGGAGTAGTTTGGTCAGAATCCCTGATTGAAAATATTGATACCCTAGATAGGGACAATGTTTTACTGTCGTTAGAACAAATAAAGGATGCATTTATCTATATGCGTGATGCACAGAGGGATATTTGCACACTGGCATCTCGGATGAGTGCTATGTCCATTTCAGCCAGAAGAGCCTTATGGACACGACAGTGGACAGGCGATGCGGATTCAAAACGTCACATGGAGGTTTTGCCGTATAAAGGGGAGGAGTTATTTGGAGTTGGTCTATCAGACTTGGTGGCCACGGCTACTGCCGGGAAATCCACTTTTTTACCTCAAGTCACTCCCCAACAGAGAAAGGCACCGACCTTTCAACCGCAGCCTTTTCGCTCCTACAAAAATAAGAGAGCAAAGGGCTTGTCGTATCTGCCACGAGGCAGAGGAAGAGGGAAGAGACACCAACAGGCAGCTCCTTCCCAGGAACAGAAGCCCTCCCCGGCTCCTGCAAAAACCTCAGCATGACGCTGGGGCCTCTCAAGCGGACTCGGGGACAGTGGGGGGCCGTCTCAAAAATTACAGCGCGCAGTGGGCTCACTCGCAGGTAGACCCCTGGATCCTGCAGATAATATCTCAGGGGTACAGGTTGGAATTAGAGACGGATACTCCTCATCGTTTCCTGAAGTCTGCCTTACCAACCGTCTCTTCCGAAAGGGAGAGGGTGTTGGAAGCCATTCACAAGCTGTACGCTCAGCAGGTGATAGTCAAAGTACCCCTATTACAACAAGGAAAGGGGTATTATTCCACTCTATTTGTGGTACCGAAGCCGGATGGCTCGGTAAGGCCTATTCTAAATCTGAAGTCCTTGAACCTCTACATAAAAAAGTTCAAGTTCAAGATGGAGTCACTCAGAGCAGTGATAGCGAACCTGGAAGAAGGGGACTTTATGGTATCCTTGGACATCAAGGATGCGTATCTACACGTTCCGATTTACCCCGCACACCAGGGGTACCTCAGGTTCATTGTTCAAAACTGTCACTATCAGTTTCAGACGCTGCCGTTCGGATTGTCCACGGCGCCTCGGGTCTTTACCAAGGTAATGGCCGAGATGATGATTCTTCTTCGAAGAAAAGGCGTATTAGTTATCCCATACTTGGACGATCTCCTAATAAGGGCAAGGTCCAGAGAACAGCTGGAGACAGCTTTAGCACTATCTCAAGAGGTGCTAAGACAACACGGGTGGATTCTGAATATTCCAAAATCCCATTTAATCCCGACAACTCGTCTGCTGTTCCTAGGAATGATTCTGGACACGGTTCAGAAAAAGGTTTTCCTTCCAGAGGAAAAAGCCAAGGAGTTATCCGATCTGGTCAGGAACCTCCTAAAACCAGGAAAAGTGTCAGTACATCAATGCACAAGAGTCCTGGGAAAAATGGTGGCTTCTTACGAAGCAATTCCATTCGGCAGATTCCATGCAAGAATATTCCAAAGGGATCTGTTGGACAAATGGTCAGGGTCGCATCTGCAGATGCACCTGCGAATAACCCTGTCACCAAAGACAAGGGTGTCACTTCTGTGGTGGTTGCAGAAGGCTCACCTATTAGAAGGCCGCAGATTCGGCATTCAGGATTGGATCCTGGTGACCACGGACGCCAGCCTGAGAGGCTGGGGAGCAGTCACACAAGGAAGAAACTTCCAGGGAGTATGGACGAGTCTGGAAAAGTCTCTTCACATAAACATTCTGGAACTAAGAGCAATCTACAATGCTCTAAGCCAGGCGGAACTTCTCCTGCAAGGAAAGCCGGTGTTGATTCAGTCGGACAACATCACGGCGGTCGCCCATGTAAACAGGCAGGGCGGCACAAGAAGCAGGAGTGCAATGGCAGAAGCTGCCAAGATTCTTCGCTGGGCGGAGAATCACGTGATAGCACTGTCAGCAGTGTTCATCCCGGGCGTGGACAACTGGGAAGCAGACTTCCTCAGCAGACACGATCTTCATCCGGGAGAGTGGGGTCTACATCCAGAAGTCTTCAACATGTTAATAGACCGTTGGGAAAGACCAATTGTAGACATGATGGCGTCTCGCCTCAACAAGAAACTGGACAAATATTGCGCCAGGTCAAGAGATCCACAGGCAATAGCTGTGGACGCACTGGTAACTCCTTGGGTGTACCAGTCAGTGTATGTGTTTCCTCCTCTGCCGCTCATACCAAAGGTATTGAAGATCATACGGCAAAGAAGAGTAAGAACAATACTAGTGGTTCCGGATTGGCCGAGAAGGACTTGGTATCCGGAACTTCAAGAGATGCTCACGGACGAACCGTGGCCTCTACCTCTGAATAGGGACCTGCTACAGCAGGGTCCCTGTCTTTTTCAAGACTTACCGCGGCTGCGTTTGACGGCATGGCGGTTGAACGCCAGATCCTAAAAGGGAAAGGCATTCCAGAAGAAGTCATTCCTACCTTGATTAAGGCACGGAAGGAAGTCACCGTGAAACATTATCACCGCATTTGGCGAAAATATGTAGCGTGGTGCGAGGATCGGAGGGTTCCGACGGAGGAATTCCAACTGGGTCGTTTCCTACATTTCCTGCAATCAGGATTATCTATGGGTCTCAAATTGGGATCCATTAAGGTTCAAATTTCGGCCCTGTCAATATTCTTCCAAAAAGAATTGGCCTCTGTCCCTGAGGTCCAGACTTTTGTCAAGGGAGTACTGCATATACAGCCTCCTGTGGTGCCTCCGGTGGCACCGTGGGATCTAAATGTAGTTTTAGATTTCCTCAAATCCCATTGGTTTGAACCATTGAAAAAGGTGGATTTGAAATATCTCACATTGAAAGTGACTATGTTACTAGCCCTGGCCTCTGCCAGGAGAGTATCTGAATTGGCGGCTTTATCTTATAAAAGTCCTTATCTGATCTTCCATTCGGATAGGGCAGAACTGCGGACTCGTCCGCATTTTCTCCCTAAAGTGGTATCAGCATTTCATCTGAACCAACCTATTGTGGTGCCTGCGGCCACTAGCGACTTGGAGGACTCCAAGTTGTTGGACGTTGTCAGAGCCTTAAAAATATACATTGCAAGGACGGCTGGAGTCAGAAAATCTGACTCGCTGTTTTTATTGTATGCACCCAACAAGTTGGGCGCACCTGCTTCTAAGCAGTCGATTGCTCGTTGGATTTGTAACACAATTCAACTTGCACATTCTGTGGCAGGCCTGCCACAGCCTAAAACTGTAAAAGCCCACTCCACAAGGAAGGTGGGCTCATCTTGGGCGGCTGCCCGAGGGGTCTCGGCATTACAACTCTGCCGAGCAGCTACGTGGTCGGGGGAGAACACGTTTGTAAAATTTTACAAATTTGATACCCTGGCAAAGGAGGACCTGGAGTTCTCTCATTCGGTGCTGCAGAGTCATCCGCACTCTCCCGCCCGTTTGGGAGCTTTGGTATAATCCCCATGGTCCTTTCAGGAACCCCAGCATCCACTTAGGACGATAGAGAAAATAAGAATTTACTTACCGATAATTCTATTTCTCGGAGTCCGTAGTGGATGCTGGGCGCCCATCCCAAGTGCGGATTATCTGCAATACTTGTACATAGTTATTGTTAACTAATTCGGGTTATTGTTAAGGAGCCATCTTAAGAGGCCCTTTCTGTTGTCATACTGTTAACTGGGTTTAGATCACAAGTTGTACGGTGTGATTGGTGTGGCTGGTATGAGTCTTACCCGGGATTCAAAATGCCTCCCTTATTGTGTATGCTCGTCCGGGCACAGTACCTAACTGGAGTCTGGAGGAGGGTCATAGGGGGAGGAGCCAGTGCACACCACCTGACCTAGTAAAGCTTTACTTTTTTGTGCCCTGTCTCCTGCGGAGCCGCTATCCCCATGGTCCTTTCAGGAACCCCAGCATCCACTACGGACTCCGAGAAATAGAATTATCGGTAAGTAAATTCTTATTATATATATATATATATATATATATATTTATTTACTTATTATTTTTATTTGGGGGGGGGGGTAGCTTTATTGTTTGTTTTTATATACACACTTAGATCCCCAAACATTGCAGGCTCCGCTGCCACTCCTCACCTGAAATCAGCCATCCAGCAGACTCCAGGACAGCAGGGAGCAGGTAAAGAGTGCGCTCTGCAGAGTCCTGCTACTTCCCGCCCGGCATGAGCCACTCTGGGGAGGAGAGAGCTGGCGGGAGATGGACTGCAAGACTGTCAGGAGGCAGGGCACATTGCCGGACACCGACGGCAAACCCCGCCTCCTGCCCGCTGAGATTCTCGTGTGAAGCTGCAGCCGCAGCGCTGCTCCTCGGGATCAAAATGTGGTTAGCACATTCCAATTCCGAGTAGCTGTCCGCTGGCGCACAGAGGCTGCAGTACTCGAGTCGGAAGTAACACAAGGCAATGGAGACGGTCAGGCCGAGTGCCCCCTTAGGAGCTGGAGCCCGGCGGCGACCGACTCCATTGACACCGGAACTTCCGGCACTGTTTTGGCCACAACCATAAACGTTACATCTGGAGAGGAGTCAACAAGGCCTATGATGAAAGGTACACCATTCCTACTGTGAAACACGGAGGTGGATCGCTGATGTTTTGGGGATGTGTGAGCTACAAAGGCACTGGAAACTTGGTCAAAATTGATGGCAAGATGAATACAGTATGTTATCAGAAAATACTGGAGGAAAATTTGCACTCATCAGCCCGGAAGCTGCGCATGGGACGTTCTAGGACATTCCAACATGACAATGGTCCAAAACACAAGGCCAAGTCAACCTGTCATTGGCTACAGCAGAATAAAGTGAAGGTTTTGGAGTGGCCATCTCAGTCTCCTGACCTCAATATCATTGAGCCACTCTGGGGAGATCTCAAACGTGCAGTTCATGCAAGACAGCCCAAGAATTTACAGGAACTGGAGGCTTTTTGCCAAGAAGAATGGGCAGCTTTACCATCTGAGAAAATAAAGAGCCTCATCCACAACTACCACAAAAGAATTCAAGCTGTCATTGATGGTAAAGCGGGCAATACACAGTATTAAGAACTGGGGTATGTAAACTTTTGATCAGGGTCATCTGGGTAGTTTCTGTTGTCATTATGTTTTAAAAAGAGTAAACACAGTTGTTTGACAATAAATGGCTTCACCCAACCACTAACCATGAGTGATAGAAAAGTTTGTGAGTTATCATTCATATGCTCTGACAAATGGCCAGAAAATCACAAATTCTGCTAGGGTATGTAAACTTATGAGCACAACTGTATGAGTAAAAGCAGTTACTTATGGTCACAGAGGGTATCTGTAGACATAACTGAACAGGAAAGTTGATATCCTGCCCTTGTGAATCAATTAGGCAGTTTGCTGCAAGAGAAATAAATGCACTGCTACAGTGTTGTAAAATGAGGCTTGTGTCAAGTGAAATTGATACAAGACAGAAACAGAGTTTTAAAAAATGTAGCACGTTGCTGTTAGTACATAACTCAGAGATCTTAGTTACATGTATTTGCAAAGATATGGTAAGCCTCCAGGCCAAACATCAAGGCTTCTCTGATACAGCATGATAACAGTACCCACTCTGGGCCATATAATTGTCTTTTGTAATGCTACATGATAATAGCACATACAAAAATATCTCTAAATTGAAAACCAGCTCACCAGGAGTCACTCCCAGGTCCTCCAAATGGCACTGTAGGAACCAGCATGCTCTCCAAATGCTGGTACCATACATGCCGCTCCAAACTGATGTTACAATGAAAGCTTCTGGGTCAATGGTTGAAGTCATCATGGTCAAAAGGTCAACATGTAAAAGGTAGACAGTAGAAAAGGGCAACAGGTTGAAAAGGTCAACATGATATTGGTCTACACACATATGGTCGACACTAGTTTTTTTATTTCTTTTTTTTTTCATCTTTTTTATACTTTACCATCCACATGGACTACGATTGGGAATGGTAACCTGTGCCGAGCGCGGCGGTAGCGGAGTGAGGCAAGTCGGCCCAAAGTTTTCTCCCCATGTGAGGTGACCCCGTACACTAATGGAGCTTTGTTTGTGGCAGGAAAGTGACAAAACATCCCAGAAAACAGAAAAAAGAGTGTCAACCTTTATTTGTGTCGACCGTTTCCATGTTGACCTTTTGACTGTTGATCTTTTCACTGTCAACCTTTTCAACAGTCTATCTATTCCATGTGGACTTTTTACCCTGTTCACCTTTCGACCCTGTCGGCCTTTTGCATGTCGACCATTTGGGGTAGACCTTTTAAGTGTAGATCTTATAATCCACACCCACTCAGGAGAGAGGAAAGTTTCAGATGTAGCAATATTAACATTGTAAATATGACAGCTAGCACCTAAACAAAGCATTACATAGAGCCAGGGCCGTTTCTAGCGGCGGGCGAGCCGTGCAACCGCACGAGGTGCCCACCGTTGCACTTCTTGTGCTTTTTGATTCCCCCTCCTCCCGAGTACCCAACTCGGTGGGCGGAGTTTCACGTCATTCCGCGAAACTCCGCCCCCGAGCTGGATTCTCGGGAGGAGGGAGGAGAGGGAGCCAAGCTGCAGCAAGGGCCGGCGCGGCGAAGACAAGGGAGAGGCGGCCGAAGAGCGAGAAGAACCGCTTCAAACTTAAGTCAGCCTCTCTCTCTCTCTCTCCCCCCTCTGCCACCTGCCGTAATGTGTAAGATGGGGACTCTTGCCTGCCATCATGTGTAAAATGGGGACTCTTGCCTGCCGTAATGTGTAAAATGGGAACACTTGCCTGCCGTACTGTGTAAAATGGGGACTCTTGCCTGCGTAATGTGTAAAATGGGGACACTTGCCTGCCGTAATGTGTAAAATGGGGACTCTTGCCTGCGTAATGTGTAAAATGGGGACACTTGCCTGCCGTAATGTGGAAAATGGGGACACTTGCCTGCCGTAATGTGGAAAATGGGGACTCTTGCCTGCGTAATGTGGAAAATGGGGACTCTTGCCTGCCGTAATGTGTCAAATGGGGACACTTGCCTGCTGTAATGTGGAAAATGGGGACTCTTGCCTGCCGTACTGTGTCAAATGGGGACACTTGCCTGCTGTAATGTGGAAAATGGGGACTCTTGCCTGCCGTACTGTGTCAAATGGGGACACTTGCCTGCGTAATGTGTAAAATGGGGATTTAAAAATAAAGCAGACTGGTAAAGCGGGCAATACACAGTATTAAGAACTGGGGTATGTAAACTTTTGATCAGGGTCATCTGGGTAGTTTCTGTTGTCATTATGTTTTAAAAAGAGTAAACACAGTTGTTTGACAATAAATGGCTTCACCCAACCACTAACCATGAGTGATAGAAAAGTTTGTGAGTTATCATTCATATGCTCTGACAAATGGCCAGAAAATCACAAATTCTGCTAGGGTATGTAAACTTATGAGCACAACTGTATGAGTAAAAGCAGTTACTTATGGTCACAGAGGGTATCTGTAGACATAACTGAACAGGAAAGTTGATATCCTGCCCTTGTGAATCAATTAGGCAGTTTGCTGCAAGAGAAATAAATGCACTGCTACAGTGTTGTAAAATGAGGCTTGTGTCAAGTGAAATTGATACAAGACAGAAACAGAGTTTTAAAAAATGTAGCACGTTGCTGTTAGTACATAACTCACAGATCTTAGTTACATGTATTTGCAAAGATATGGCAAGCTTCCAGGCCAAACATCAAGGCTTCTCTGATACAGCATGATAACAGTACCCACTCTGGGCCATATAATTGTCTATTGTAATGCTACATGATAATAGCACAAACAAAAATATCTCTAAATTGAAAACCAGCTCACCAGGGGTCACTCACAGGTCCCCCAAATGGCACTGTAGGAACCAGCATGCTCTCCAAATGCTGCTACCATACATGCCGCTCCATGAAAGCTTCTGGGTCAATGGTTGAAGTCATCATGGTCAAAAGGTCAACATGTAAAAGGTGGACAGTAGAAAAGGGCAACAGGTTGAAAAGGTCAACATGATATTGGTCTACACACATATGGTCGACACTAGTTTTTTTATTTCTTTTTTTTTTCATCTTTTTTATACTTTACCATCCACATGGACTACGATTGGGAATGGTAACCTGTGCCGAGCGCGGCGGTAGCGGAGTGAGGCAAATTGGTCCAAAGTTTTCTCCCCATGTGAGGTGACCCCGTACACTAATGGAGCTTTGTTTGTGGCAGGAAAGTGACAAAACATCCCAGAAAACAGAAAAAATAGTGTCAACCTTTTTTTGTGTCGACTGTTTCCATGTTGACCTTTTGACTGTTGATCTTTTCACTGTCAACCTTTTCAACAGTCTATCTATTCCATGTGGACTTTTTACCCTGTTCACCTTTCGACCCTGTCGGCCTTTTGCATGTCGACCATTTGGGGTAGACCTTTTAAGTGTAGATCTTATAATCCACACCCACTCAGGAGAGAGGAAAGTTTCAGATGTAGCAATATTAACATTGTAAATATGACAGCTAGCACCTAAACAAAGCATTACATAGAGCCAGGGCCGTTTCTAGCGGCGGGCGAGCCGTGCAACCGCACGAGGTGCCCACCGTTGCACTTCTTGTGCTTTTTGATTCCCCCTCCTCCCGAGTACCCAACTCGGTGGGCGGAGTTTCACGTCATTCCGCGAAACTCCGCCCCCCGAGCTGGATTCTCGGGAGGAGGGAGGAGAGGGAGCCAAGCTGCAGCAAGGGCCGGCGCGGCGAAGACGAGGGAGAGGCGGCCGAAGAGCGAGAAGAACCGCTTCAAACTTAAGTCAGCCTCTCTCTCTCTCTCTCTCTCTCCCCCCTCTGCCACCTGCCGTAATGTGTAAGATGGGGACTCTTGCCTGCCATCATGTGTAAAATGGGGACTCTTGCCTGCCGTAATGTGTAAAATGGGAACACTTGCCTGCCGTACTGTGTAAAATGGGGACTCTTGCCTGCGTAATGTGTAAAATGGGGACACTTGCCTGCCGTAATGTGTAAAATGGGGACTCTTGCCTGCGTAATGTGGAAAATGGGGACACTTGCCTGCCGTAATGTGGAAAATGGGGACACTTGCCTGCCGTAATGTGGAAAATGGGGACTCTTGCCTGCGTAATGTGGAAAATGGGGACTCTTGCCTGCCGTAATGTGTCAAATGGGGACACTTGCCTGCTGTAATGTGGAAAATGGGGACTCTTGCCTGCCGTACTGTGTCAAATGGGGACACTTGCCTGCGTAATGTGGAAAATGGGGACTCTTGCCTGCCGTATAGTGGAAAATGGGGACACTTGTCTGCCGTTTTGTGGAAAATGGGGACACTGGTCTGCCGTATTGTGGAAAATGGGGACACTTGCCTGCCGTAATGTGGAAAATGGGGACACTTGCCTGCCGTAATGTGTAAAATGGGGACTCTTGCCTGCTGTAATGTGTAAAATGGGGATTTAAAGTATCAAGGGCATTGCGGTGTATGGCATAATATATATATATATATTTTTTTTTTCCTGTGCTCGCCGTGATCTGTCGGTGCAAGGTAAAAAACTGGGGTGTAAGGAAGTCTTTTCCGATGAGGTCACACCCATTTTACCAAGACCACGCCCATTTTATCGAGGCCACACCCCCTTTCCGGGAGCGCATTCCTTTTACTTTTTATATCTATGGGGGGGGGGGCGCATTTTTTTGTTATGTCAATGGGGGTGGGGGGGGCACATTTTTAAATCTCGCACTGGGAGCCAAATTGGCTAGAAACAGCCCTGCATAGAGCTATTTGTTGGATGGGTGCCCGGACTTTGAGGTTTTATAGCCAGTAATTATTTTGCAACTGTTAAACTGGACGACTGACATAAATTAGACGCAGCTCCTCCTTTAGGAAAAAAACCCAACAACATTAGTTCTCCCCTACAACCAAAACCGAGGTTCATCACAGTTCTGACAGTCAGCTATATATTCAGAATACACATCAATAAATCAGAATAGAAATCTGTGCACCAACGAGGGTAATCCATGTTAATATTTCAAGACACTCCCAACAGCAGACAGGGTTTATACTACTAACAAGTATTTGGGAAGGAAAACAGATGTTTAAGTTGAAGTTTCTACCATTTTTCATGCCTGTATTAGTTGAGTTTTTTATATCAGTAATTGTGTACTAGATGTTTTTATTGAATCAGATCCTTGCCATATGGATTTATAGAATTCTCGTCAAAAAAGTGAATGCACTTTTTATTCTGCAAGACAATTTACGGAAGTTGTGTATTTATATAACCCTGGGTCACCTTCACTTAACTGTGATTCTTTCTAGGCCAGGGGGATATCCTGATAGTATTAGTATCCAAGCAATGGTGCCTCCACACAAGCCTCAGATGAATGTGGACTCACTGAAGGGGACTTGGAAACACTTCACTAGATGAATAATACAAGTATTCCCCTTTATGTTAACTTCAGTTACTTATACCACCTTTTCCTTGTATGGTATTCTGATCACATTTTCCTTGTATGGTATTCTGATTCTAGTTCACATTTATTCAACATACTGTATAGTCAACAAATGAAACAAAGGATCATATCTTTATTAGGCTGGAAATCACCTTCTCGTCAGACCTTGGAATTACCTTTCACCCAGAAAGAGGGTGACGGTGTTTACAGATGTTACACACCAAAAAGGTTACTCGTTTTTACTAACTGAGATATTGATCTCTAATGCAGTGACAATGGGGGTAATTCAGACCTGATCGTAGCAGCAAATTTGTTAGCAGTTGGGCAAAACCATGTGCACTGCAGGGGGGAGGGGGCATATGTAACATGTGCAGAGAGAGTCAGATTTGGGCGGGGTGTGTTCAAACTGAAATCTAAATTGCTTTGTAAAAAATAAAGCAGACAGTATTTACTCTGCACAGAAACAAAGTACCAAGTGGGAGAGTGCTGAGACCCCTGCAAAACCGCCTGACCAAACTGAAGGTCATCCTTGGCCAAGGTATCGAACCTATAGAATTTTAACAAACGTGTTCAAACCAGACCAAGTTGCAGCACGGCACAATTGCAGGGCCGATACACCTCGGGCAGCCGCCCAGGAAGATCCCACCGACCTTGTCCAGTGGGCCTGAATAGACATCGGCATAGGCAGAGCCACCGAAGTATAGGCCTGTTGAATAGTCAACCTGAGCCAACGAGCAATAGATTGCTTAGAAGCCAGGATTTGCTTCTGTTTGTCCACATGTTTTACGATTGGCAGCCACCAGCGTTGGTTTTGCCTATTACTTTGACTATAAATAATATGAATTGGTACTGGACCACCAATACAAGGCACCCCTGCAAGTGTCCCGGGCAGGGCCGGCTCCAGGCCTACTAGCACCCTGAGCGAAAACATGTAAAAGCGCCCCCCCCCCATGCGTGCGCCGAAGGCATGGGCGCCCCAGGAAAAGTGGGCGTGGCCTCTTTGAAAGTGGGCGTGGTCTCATAACTTCATATTATTAGACTATAAATAAATATGTTTTCACACCCCCTCCACGCACACAATTAGCAGCCTTACACATAACAGCCACAGTAGTGTTCCTTACACACAATGTCTCCAGTATAGTGTCAGATACACATAATGTCTCCAGTATAGTGCCAGATACACAATGTGCAGTGCCAGATAGACATGATATGCCCCCCAGCAGTGCCAGCTACACACAATATGCCCCCCAGCAGTGCCAGCTACACGATAGTGTTCACTTTTTAGGGCAGGGAGGGCACATTTTTAAGTTAGGAGGGCAAAATGATGTACATACTGTAATGCTTGGTGCTCATCTACCTACATGGCAAAGCATGGACAGAGCGCGCCGAAGGCGCGCTGCAAAAATTTAGGGGCGTTGCTTCGTGGGGAAGGTGCGTGGCCACATAATAGTGGCAATTCGCATTACACCACACAGAAGTGCAGTTAATACACACTGCACCAGGTAGAACCTCCTAGACACTTTGCGCCAGGCAGAGCACGTTAGACACTTTGCGCCAGGCAGAGCACGGTAGACACTTTGCGCCAGGCAGAGCACGTTAGACACTTTGCGCCAGGCAGAGCACGTTAGACACTTTGCGCCAGGCAGAGCACGTTAGACACTTTGCTCCAGGCAGAGCACGTTAGACACTTTGCGCCAGGCAGAGCACGTTAGACACTTTGCGCCAGGCAGAGCACGTTAGACACTTTGCGCCAGGCAGAGCACGTTAGACACTTTGCGCCAGGCAGAGCACGTTAGACACTTTGCGCCAGGCAGAGCACGTTAGACACTTTGCGCCAGGCAGAGCACGTTAGACACTTTGCGCCAGGCAGAGCACGTTAGACACTTTGCGCCAGGCAGAGCACGTTAGACACATTGCCTAGCCACAGACGCCTAGCGGGAACACTACATGATATGCTCCCCAGCCGTGCCAGCTCCACATGACATGCCCCCCAGCAGTGCCAGCAACACATGACATGCCCCCCAGCAATGCCAGATACATAAATGGCCACACAGTGCCAGATATGTAGATACAGAAAAGCCCCCACAGTGCTAGATAAATGTCCCCACAGTGCCAGATAAATGTCCCCACAGTGCCAGATAAATGTCCCCAGTGCAAGATATGACCCCACAGTGCTACATAAATGCCCCCACAGTGCTACATAAATGCCCCCACAGTGCCAGATAAATGCCCCCACAGTGCCAGATAAATGCCCCCACAGTGCCAGATAAATGTCCCCACAGTGCCAGATAAATGCCCCCACAGTGCCAGATAAATGCCCCCACAGCCACAGTGCCAGATAAATGTCCCCACAGTGCCAGATAAATGCCCCCACAGTGCCAGATAAATGCCCCCACAGCCACAGTGCCAGATAAATGTCCCCACAGTGCCAGATAAATGTCCCCACAGTGCCAGATAAATGTCCCCACAGTGCCAGATAAATGCCCCCACAGTGCCAGATAAATGCCCACAGTGCAAGATAAATGTCCCCACAGTGCCAGATAAATGCCCCCACAGTGCCAGATAAATGCCCCCACAGTGCCAGATAAATGCTCCCACAGTGCCATCCATAAATTATTCACTCAGCCCCGCCACCCCCCCCCCAAATACCTGCGGCGTTGGAGGGGGAGGAGTACTGTTGTCCGAGTGCGGCAGTGCAGGTCCGGGTGCGGAGTGCGTGCAGGGGTGTGTGCGGGGGTGTGGGCGGGCGGCCAGGAAGCCTCCAAGGCGCTTGAGTGCGCTGTGCGCGCTGCCGGCGTCTGACGTTAGACACCGGCGCCGCTCAGCACGTATAGCGCACTCAAGTCACACGATGCTGCAGTGCACAGGGCCGGCTCCATGTTCGAATATGGCGGCGCCCATTAAGGGTGGCGCCCTGCACGGCCGCTCTATTCGAACATGCCTAGAGCCGGCCCTGCATTACACCACAGTAGAGCCACTTATACTGTACATGTTACACCACAGTAGAGTCACTTACACACATTACGGCATAGTAGAGCTCCTTATACACCACAGTAGAGCCGCTATGGAAGTAGCTGTGAATTGTGGACAATTACCAGAAAGAGAGAGAGAGAAAGAAAGAGAGGTGAGGCAAGAGAGAGAGGGTGAGGACGAGTGAAGGAGGGGGAGTGAGGACAAAATAGAGAGAGTGAGTGAGGACAAAAGAGAGAGGGGTTAGGAAAAGAGAGAAGAGAGGGGGTGAGGACAATAAAAAGAGATGTGAGGACATCAGGGAGAAGGATGCAGACAAGAGAGAGAGGTGAGGACAAAAGAGAGAGAGAGGGTGAGGACAAAAAAAAAAAAAAGAGAGGGGGAGTGAGAACAGAGGAACAGAGAGAGTGTGCGTGAAGACAGAGAGAGTCAGCCGGGACATGTATACATCCACACTCACCCTGGCTAGGGGGGCAGCACTCTCCCTGCAGTGCTGCTGCTGGCTGTGTGCTGTGCTGGGATCCCGGAATGCATGGTTGGCTAGACTCCTCCTCAGGACCAGGGTCTCAGGCAGGCTGCAGATCGGGTGCTTGTGGGCGGCCAGCCGCATATAGTACCACGCGACATCGCTCAACGCCGTGCTGCTGCTCCTAGGACTTTTCTCCCTGCTGAATGCTACGATGAGAGAGAGAGAGAGGGGTAAGGATGAGAGAGAGAGGGAGGTGAGGGCAAAATGGGGGGTGGGGTGAGGACAAGAGAGAGACAGAGGTGAATACAATAGAGAGCAGAGGTGAGGACAAAAGGGGGGGGGGTGAGGACAAGAGAGAGAGGGTGAGGACAAAAAAGAGGGAGTGAGGATGAGAGCGGGGGAGATAGATCAAGAGAGGGTGGTGAGGATGAGAGAGATAGAGGTGAGGTGAGGACAAGATGAGAGAGAGGTGAGAAGAAGAGAGAGAGGGTGGGATAAGGACAAAGAGAGAGTTTGGGATAAGGACAAAAGAGACAGAGGGGGGTAATGACAAAAGAGACAGAGGGGGGTAATGACAAAAGAGACAGAGGGGGTAACAATAAAAGAGAGGGAGGTAAAGACAAAAGAGAGGGGTTAAGGACAAAAGAGTGAGAGGGGGGTAACGACAAAGAGACGGGGGTAACGATAAAGAGAGAGGGGGTAACGACAAAGAGACGGGGGTAACGATAAAGAGAGAGGGGGTAACGACAAAGAGAGGGGGTAACGACAAAGAGAGGGGGTAACGACAAAGAGAGAGGGGGTAACGATAAAGAGAGGGGGGGTAACGACAAAGAGAGAGGGGGTAACGACAAAGAGAGGGGGTAACGACAAAGAGAGGGGGTAACGACAAAGAGAGGGGGTAACGATAAAGAGAGGGGGTAACGATAAAGAGAGGGGGTAACGACAAAGAGAGGGGGTAACGACAAAGAGAGAGGGGGTAACGACAAAGAGAGAGGGGGTAACGATAAAGAGACGGGGTAACGACAAAGAGAGAGGGGGGTAACGACAAAGAGAGGGGGTAACGACAAAGAGAGGGGGGTAACGATAAAGAGAGAGGGGGTAACGACAAAGAGAGGGGGTAACGACAAAGAGAGGGGGTAACGACAAAGAGAGGGGGTAACGATAAAGAGAGAGGGGGTAACGATAAAGAGAGAGGGGGTAACGACAAAGAGAGGGGGTAACGACAAAGAGGAGGGTTAGTATAAGAGAGAGACAGGGTCTGAGTACAAAAGAGAGATACGAGGACAAAAGAGAAAGAGGGGGGAGTAAATACAAAAGAGAAGGGGGGGTGAGAACAAGTAAAGAGAGAGAGGGGGTGAGGACAGAGAGTCAGCCAGGGCATGTATACATCCGGACTTACCCTGGCTGGGGGCAGCACTCTCCCTGAAGTGCTCATGCCGGCCGTGTGCTGTGCTGCTTCCGGGATCCTGGTCTGACAGGATGCCTCCACGGGGCCAGGGGCTCATGCAATACATGATGCACCGTCACTGGGGATGCCGCTGCTCCTCACTCTTCCCGCTCCTCGGTCCTCTCTTCTCCCACCAACGCTTCCTCTCCCAGACAGCCGTGCGCAATGACGTTGTGCCTGCACCGGCATTCTGGGGAGGTGAGGGGGATGAGGAGAGCACTGTGGCTGGTGATAGGCGGTGCGCGGTGGGTGTGTCGAGAGGGAGGCAGGGCTGCTCGGGCTGGCCAGGCGCCGCACACAAATTCACTGAGCCTGGCCTTGGCCCGCCCACAACACTCCCCCATCACTGCGGCCTCTGCTGAGAGACGGGGCGAAGAGCTGTGATCAGGGCAGAGCCGGCTCCAGGTATGTGGACACAATATGACAGCCCCAAATAGCGGCGCCCATTAAGGGTGGCGCCCTGCGCGGCCGCTCGACTGGAACATGCCTGGAGCCGGCCCTGGTCCCGGGGCACCCCAGGAAGCCACAGCACACAGTTTGAGAACCACTGTACTAAATCTTTATGCTTGCTACAATTTTTATGCAGTGCTGCTGCTGCTGTAGATATCAGTATGTCCATAAGGACAGCAACAATTAGCTATATACCTTGTTCAGATAAGCTTCTCTTTTTCAGTAGATGACATACAGTAGGCCCAGGGCAGTCGAGAGCTGGGATGGGCCGAGGTACTTTTCAAGGGGCGTGACCTAATCGCAGGAGGTGTGGTCATGTACCCTTAGAAAAAAATACTGAAAAAAATTGTATTTTAAACACCTCTATGGCCACACTGCAGCGCAGTACACAGCAGAGTGTGCTGGGTTGAGGAGAAGAGCTGCAGCTGCTGCTGCCAGGTAAGGGGGAGGGGGCATGGGCCCCTACTGGACCCTCACTGGGCCCCTCCATCAGACCTGGCCCAGGTAATTTGTACCCTCTCCCCCCCACTCTCAACACCACTTCGTAGGCCTGTAGGCTTCTGTGTCATAATATTCTTCTGAGAGTGATCCTTTGGTTTCATCTTCTCAGCTTGCGTGCATTAGGCGTACTGGATCCAGTAGCTGATCTTGCCACGGGCAAGCAGGACTTTTGCCCGGGGCGCCGCCAGGGCCGTCTTTTCGTATGGGCTCAATGGGCTCTTGCCCAAGGGCCCCAGCAGTTTAAGGGCCCTATGCTGATAGCTGATGGTCCCCTCTTTCCAGGGGTACCAGATTTTTGAAAATCGGCCCTGGGGAACCGGAGATATCCGACTTGAAACCAGTGGTCCCCATCCAAACCTGTTAATTGCTCTTCCCAGCCAGATATCTCAGGTTCTGTCTGATTTAGAGTTTTTCCAAGGGTATAATCCAAAATCTGTGACTCTCCCCTTTCGGTGAACTCTGGCAGCTTGTCTCTACTATGCCCAGAACCAGAGATATCAGCCTTCCAGCAGCTGGTCCCTGCTTCAGCTCCACACGCCTAATATGCAGTTTTAGATTTTCGTTGGTGAATTGCTCTGGCTCCTGAACTCTGATCCCCAAGTCCCCAGAACCATCTGAAAGGTGGGACTCTCTAGATTTTTTATCCCGTAAAGCTAAGAAATATATTTTCAGGAACTTGAGATATCTGCAGTCAAGCAAGCTGCCCTCCCACACAAAAATAACAAATATTAAGCCTACTCCACTATGCACCCCTTCCCTACGTATTAAACACCCCATACCACCCCAGAAGTCATGTACCAGGGCTTCTTCATTCAGCCCAATGCCCCCTTCTACAGTTTAGCACCATCTGTGCAGTAAAGGTGAAATTAGCAGAAATTACTGCTCCAGGTCCTACATACTGAGCAGAAGATAGAACACCCCCTACCGCCCGCGGGACATCAAAGCTGCCGCTGATAGCACCCCCACCCCTACCTCTGAAGGATGGGTAGGGGGCCCAGCGCATTGCTGTGCCCAGGGGCCTACACTACTGTTAAGACGGCCCTGGGCGCCGCCTTCCGGAGGGCGCTGGCGCCATCCGGAGGGCGCCGCACCATGGCAAGATCCGCCACTGCTGCCCGCTGTGTCCCCCGTCCGCTGTGTCCCCCGTCCGCTGTGTCCCCCGTCCGCCTCCGCTGCCCGCTGTGTCCCCCGTCTGTGCCTCCTGAGAGTACCTTTGCTGAGCGGTGCGTGATGACGTCATCGCGCACCGCTCAGCATTCAAGCGGCGCTACTAATGTACAGGGGGCGTAGCTGACCACGCCCCCTGTATTAAGCCACGCCCCATTTCCTGCCCGGGGCGCAGAGCGGGCTCGAACCGGCCCTGACTGGATCTGTAACTGGAAGAGATACAGTAATGTGTAAATTACCAGTTTACCTTTTTACACTTCGCTTGGAAAAGATACTGGTGGTCATTTCGAGTTGTTCGCTCTGTAAATTTTTTTGCATCGCAGCGATTTTCCGCTTAGTGCGCATGGGCAATGTCCGCACTGCGACTGCGCCAAGTAAATTTGCTATGCAGTTAGGTATTTTACTCACGGCATTACAAGGTTTTTTCTTCGTTCTGGTGATCGTAATGTGATTGACAGGAAGTGGGTGTTTCTGGGCGGAAACTGGCCGTTTTATGGGTGTGTGCGAAAAAACGCTGCCGTTTCTGGGAAAAACGCAGGAGTGTCTGAAGAAACGGAGGAGTGTCTGGGCGAACGCTGGGAGTGTTTGTGACGTCAAACCAGGAACGACAAGCACTGAACTGATCGCAGATGCCGAGAAAGTCTGGAGCTACTCAGAAACTGCTAAGAAGTGTGTAGTCGCAATTTTGAGAATCTTTCGTTCGCAATTTTAAGAAGCTAAGATTCACTCCCAGTAGGCGGCGGCTTAGCGTGTGTAAAGCTGCGAAAAGCAGCTTGCGAGCGAACAACTCAGAATGAGGGCCATTGTCCACCCACCCCCCTAATCCCAAATAGGACAAGATATTATCAGAGTTTATGTCCCAGCCACTAAAATAAATTTGTATAGTCGCAATATATTTGTTAAACTGAGCAGAAGGTTTCAGAATTTCTTGTTGGTTAGTATACTCCATGCAAAAATGCACCAGGTGGCAGTGATGTTCTATTTTATTAAGGAAACTATGGGGGTCATTCCGAGTTGATCGCTCGCTAGCAGTTTTTAGCAGCCGCGCAAACGCTATGCCGCCGCCCTCTGGGGGTTTATCTTAGCAGAAGTGCGAACGAAAGGATCGCAGAGCGGCTACAAAAAAATATTGTGCAGTTTCTGAGTAGCTTCTGACCTACTCAGCGCTTGCGATCACTTCAGACCATTCAGTTCCGGATTTGACTTCACAAACACGCCCCGCGTTCGGCCAGCCACGCCTGCGTTTTTCTTGGCGTTTTTTCGAACACTCCCTGAAAACGGCCAGTTGACACCCAGAAACGCCCACTTCATGTCAATCACTCTGCGGTCAGCAGTGCAACTGAAAAGCTTCGCTAGACCTTGTGTGAAAATACATCGGCCATTGTGAAAGTACGTTGCGCATGCGCACTGCGCCGCATACGCATGCGCAGAAGTGTAGGTTTTTTCCTTTATCGCAGCGCAGCGGACATTTTCAGCTAGCGATCAACTCGAAATGACCCCTATGGCAGTGCAGCGTGATCCTGCTGAAAAATAATAATAATATATCTATATAGGACTGTACAAAAGTATCATGCAGGTGTGAAAAAATGCTGCAAAGTAAGATTGCTTTCAAAAACAGAAGTGTGAATTGTTTATTTTTATCAATTAACTAAAGGCAAAGTGAATGAACAGAAGAGAAATCTAAATCAAATCAGTATTTGGTGTGACCGTCCTTTGCCTTGAAAACAGCATCAATTCTTCTAGGTACACTTGCACACAGTTTTTGAAGGAACTCGGCAGGGAGGTTGTTCCAAACATCTTGGAGATCTAACCACTGATCTGTGGATGTAGGCTTGCTCACATCCTTCTGTCTCTTCATGTAATCCCAGACAGTCTCAATGATATTGAGATGAGGGCTCTGTGGGGGCCAGATTATCATTTCCTGGACTCCTTGTTCTTCTTTACGCTGAAGATAGTTCTTAGTGACATTGGCTGTCTGTTTTAGGTCATTGTCACACTGCAGAATAAATTTGGAGCCAATCACATGCCACCCCGATGGTATTACATGATGGATAAGTACCATATACAGTACAGGAACCAGCACTGGTATCATGCAGTGTAGGGACTGTTGATAATGAAGGGGCTTGGCAGCTTGCCATGTATTTGCAAATATATGCAACAAATATCTCTGAATTTCTGTTACCATATAGTTATCAAGTATTGTTGCAAGTACCATTAACTGCTCCTGGACTTTCCTCTTAATCTATGATTGCCGGCACCTGTGTTGAACCGGGTAATGGATAAGAAAGGTGTTTCAGCACAGGTGATGGCAATCATACATTAAGAGGGAAGTCCTGGAATAGAGCATGCTGTTCCTCCTGGAGAGGATCATGTTGGGAGGTATGTGAGAGGCATTTTATGGGCTCGGCATATGGAAGTCATGCTGGTTCCTGTAGTGTTACTTGGAGATCCCAGGGGTGGCTCCTAGGTAAGTGAGTCTTCAATCTGGATATATTTCTGTATGGGTGTTACAGTAGACAATTACATGGCCCTGAGTGGGCACTGGTATGCAGTGTAGGGACTGCCGATAATCAGACAAGCCATGAAGGGGCCTGGCAGCTTATCATGTATTTGCAAATATATGTAACAAATATCTCTGAATTTCTTTTACCATATAGTTCTCAAGTATTGTTGCAAGTACTATTTAGTGTGCAGGGGGATACCAGGGGGGAAAAAGCACCCCCTTTTCTGTTTTCTGTTTGCTGTGACCCCTCCCTTTCATGCACCTGATAAGTGCTGCCACACTGATTAAGCAGCTTCCACTGTGTGTGCAGCTGCCTAATGATAGGGCCGACACGGACACTAGGGCATTACGTTGAACCATGCAGCCATCTACATAAGAGGCTAACTAAGGCTCTGCAATTGCACGTCCCAGCATTCTCTGCCGGATTATTGTTGATAGGGTAGGCTGGCAGCTACAGTTCCACAAGAGCTGGATAGTTGCAGAATTCCTAGCTCTGATCTACCTGAAGAGAACATTGTGACTATACAGTATATTATAACTATTTTAACAAAAAGTCAAACATACAGTATACAGTCTCACGCCTATTATTTGTACATAAAACTTCCACACTCACGTTATTTATATACATTCCTATATTCCCTATCCCTCTCTTAAATCCCCTCCCTTCTTCCTTATCTTTCTCTATCTTGTCTCACACTACCCTATCCTGCCAAACATTGGGGCAGATTTATTAAGCCTGGAGACGCATAAGGAAGTGATAAACCAGTGATAAGTGCAAGGTGATAAATGCACCAGCCAGTCAGCTCCTAGCTGTTAATTTACATATTGAGGCTGATTGGCTGATGCATTTATCACCTTGCACTTATCACTGGTTTATCACTTCCTTATGCCTTCTCCAGGTTAATACATCTGTCCCATTCTGCCACACATTATCCTGTGTCTGTTACACTGCTCAGCGCCGCCTCCTGCCAGTGGGACGGGAGGCGTCAGGACTGGGAGGCAGGACAGGAGGTGACGACAGTGGGCAGGAGGCCGCAGGCATAGGTGACATCACAACGCTGGTAGATTGCGCCCTTGCAACTTGGCACCGTATGCAGCTGCGTAGCCAGTGTAATGGGCCAGCCGGCCCTGTCTGAACAGTGCCATCTTCCTGAAGATGTCATTGGGAAGATGGTGCCGCGGAGGAGAGACATGCTTGCTGGAGTCAGGTAAGTATGCTCTGGGCAGTAATGGATAGGCAGATGTGTTTAATCACAAAGAAGGGGTTATGAGAAACAGCTCATATATATATCGTTGCTGAAGTCTGGAAATTGTGTGAAAGCAGTATAATAGCTGTGTATGTACATAGGGGGTAATTCAGATCTGATCGTAGGTGTGCTAAATTTAGCACCTCTACAATCACTTACTCAGACATGCGGGTGGACGCCCAGCACAGGTCTAGTCCGCCCCGCATGTCAGGCCCTACCCCCCTCGCAAGGGTGCAAAAACATCAATGCTTTTGCACCCTCTGAGTAGCTCCCTGTCAGCGCAGCTTCTGCGCGCTGGCAGGCTGCTACTCGCTATTCGCTACTCGCGACGCCACGCAGCCACCGCGGGCCACTCCACAATGGTCCAGACACACCTCCGTTGTCCAGACCATGCCCCGCCAATGGCATTCTAATGCCAATGGCTCCTCCCACCCCGTGACCGCAGCCCAGAGATGCTTTTAGCATCTCACTTGGCTCCCGGGGTGCGCACACTCAGTGTCCCCCACGATTGCTGCCGCCGCAGTGATCCAGTCTGAATTAGGCCCATAGTTTGGCAGGGAGCTGGCTGCAGGTCAAGCTGGAGACACACAGTCTGCAGGGGATGGGATAGGCGTGTGCCCAGCTAAAGAGCTTGATATGGACCAGAACCTGAAGATTGTACAAAGGAAAAACTGCTGTGGCACATACTGGTTTCTAATTCACGGCAAAGTGTTGCAAGACTAATTCCAGGAAAAGGAGATAGGAGACTGGAGACATAACAACACCTGTTGCTGACTGATGCTGAATCATAGGTAAAAGAACAGACAGAATATAAATGTGGAAGGAAAGCCTTTATATGGTGCAAGGGGAAAATAAGCACTTCTAAAGCTAGGTACAATAAACAGCTTCAATCGTTCCTGCAACTGTCTGATCGAGAGTTTGGGACTTTTACTCCTGCTTATAAGAACTGTGATCCCTGAGCTGCTGATCCCCTTGAAGAAAGCACACACTGGGCTAAAAACAGCGCAGTGTGTACAGAGTGCGCACTGACCCAATAATCACTCCGAGGAGCATTTATCTGACCCACAGAGATTGAGAAGGCTTATCACATCTCCCCCTAAGTGTTTTTGAGTTGTAAGAAACTGAAGAGACTAGAAGGTGTTTGATCAATTGCTCAGTGAAGAGTAAAACTGTGTTCTTGATCAGGACCATTTCTAGAAAATTTGGCTCGGCGTGCGTACACTAAAAAAATACGCCCCCACCATCAATATTCAGATGTACAGTCGTGGCCTCACTGTCATGGGCGTGACTTTGCTGCAATGGTTGTGGCCTTGCAGGAAAAGGCTTCTTTTCACCGACATAGTGTCCCTTACACCATTTTGTGCCCCACACAGTAATGCCCCTTGCACCATATTATGCACCACACAATATAATGCCCCCACTGTAATGCCTCGTCACCAAATTATGCCCCCACTGTAATGTTCCTGACACCATATTATACCATACTTGCCTACTTTTGAAAACTGCTTTCAGGGAGATTGCAGGTGTTAGCAGAATACGCTGCACAAATCGTGTCGTTGAGAAGGCGTGTCATGTTTGACCCAAGGGGCGTGTCTAGCTCCACCTATTGGCGTGTCTGTTGCCACTCAGTGGTGAAAACTATAGTATGAAGAGCAACATACCACCAGAGCGGGTTTATGTTATGTATTAAATGCTGTCTCTGGTGGGTGGAGAAGCCAAGTTTTCCTGCTTCTGCCAGGACACCTGGCTGCCAATCATTATGATGGATAGGGCTTACAGGCACATTCTGTGTGCGATAAAATTACAGTATAAGGATGAATGTTTCTAACTGTGAAGATTCTTGGGTAAACCATAACAGTTTAGTTTTCTCATTTATTGGGTGGGATGTACTAACGGGAAAATGTGGTAAAAACCCCTTTTCAGGTTTTTACAGCATTTCTTGTATGTCCTAAGACCCAGACGCCGGGTTTCCGATGCGGAGGGTAACATCAGCTATACCTGGCATTATCCTATAAAAGCCTATGGGCTTCTTTCCACATCGGTGCTGTCAGAGGGAGAAGATCGGATCCCTCCCAGCATCCCCCACGGCCGTCACGTCACTCTATGCAAGAGCAGACGGAGTCCCGGGTCATAATCCCAGAAGTCCAGGGACCGGTAGGAGAGCTGCACTTTGTGTTACTAATCACGTATGTTAGTACATATGCGAGTAATAACACTGTGGTAAGTGGCGGGATGTACCGCATATGATTGGTACATCCCGTCCACTGTCTCTTCCTGTGCTGTGATTGACAGTGCCAGCCTCCTCCCAGGGCTCTTGTTTCCTATGCAGAGGGCCTAATTAGCTATGCCGCAGCAGGTTAAATAGTTCTGCTGGCTACGTTTAACCTTAGTAGTCCTTGAGGTAATGGCTTTTAACAAATAAAGGCGAGAGTTGCCATTGTAAAAAAATAAAAACTTTGTGTCAATGATTTACGGGATTGGAAAGCGTTGTGTTATTTCCCACTGGATATGTGACAAGAGCAGGTCTGCCTGTCCCTTTAAAGTTTTTTAAATATAAAAATTGAGGGTACACATTAGTACATTGCATCAAATTGCATCCAATTAGTAGGATATACAATTAGTAGAACACATTATACACATTACACCAGGCAGAGAACAGTATACACACTACGCCAGGCAGAGCACATTGTACACACTACGCCAGGCAGAGCACATTGTACACACTACGCCAGGCAGAGCACATTGTACACACTACGCCAGGCAGAGCACATTTTACACACTACGCCAGGCAGAGCACATTGTACACACTACGCCAGGCAGAGCACATTGTACACACTACGCCAGGCAGAGCACGTTGTACACACTACGCCAGGCAGAGCACGTTGTACACAATACGCCAGGCAGAGCACGTTGTACACACTACGCCAGGCAGAGCACGTTGTACACACTACGCCAGGCAGAGCACATTGTACACACTACGCCAGGCAGAGCACGTTGTACACACTACGCCAGGCAGAGCACGTTGTACACAATACGCCAGGCAGAGCACGTTGTACACACTACGCCAGGCAGAGCACGTTGTACACACTACGCCAGGCAGAGCACGTTGTACACAATACGCCAGGCAGAGCACGTTGTACACAATACGCCAGGCAGAGCACGTTGTACACACTACGCCAGGCAGAGCACGTTGTACACACTACGCCATCCAGAGCACGTTGCACACACTACGCCAGGCAGAGCACGTTGCACACACTACGCCAGGCAGAGCATGTTGTACACACTACGCCAGGCAAAGCACGTTGTACACACTACGCCAGGCAGAGCGCGTTGAACACACACTACACTAGGTAGAGCACATAGTACACACTACGCCAGGCAGAGCATGTTGTACACACTACGCTAGGTAGAGCATGTTGTACACACTACGCCAGGCAGAGCACGTTGTACACACTACGCCAGGCAGAGCATGTTGTACACACTACGCTAGGTAGAGCATGTTGTACACACTACGCCAGGCAGAGCACGTTGTACACACTACGCTAGGTAGAGCACGTTGTACACACTACGCCAGGCAGAGCACGTTGTACACACTATGCCAGGTAGAGCACGTTGTACACACTACGCTAGGTAGAGCACGTTGTACACACTACGCCAGGCAGAGCACATTGTACACACTATGCCAGGCAGAGCACGTTGTACACACTACGCCAGGTAGAGCACGTTGTACACACTACGCTAGGTAGAGCACGTTGTACACACTACGCCAGGTAGAGCACGTTGTACACACTACGCCAGGCAGAGCACAGTATATAGATTATGCAAGGTAGAGTCCCGCAGTACAGGATGAGGGGAGGGCAGAGCACACATTTCCCGATGCCCTTACTGCTGCTTTGCTCAGATGGCGCCTGCCCACTCCTCTGCGGCGTCCCCTAATAACTCCGCAGGGTACTAAGGTGACGTCATGAAACAGCAGCGTAATTTCGCAAAACACCGCCCAGCAAACGGAGTACTATGGATGGGACTCGGAGATGGATGTTATCTGTGCAGGGAGTGCCAGTAAAAATGGCCCTGCAGCCATCACTCTGTTCCTGAACACATTTTCATACAGGACCTTGCCCCCCTCTCCAGATTACTGGGAAACCCTGCTGTCACACATAATTACCAGCTTTTGAGTAGTGTTCCAGCCAGGCACCTGAGCAGAGGAGTCACCTCCGTGAAACACAGTGCAGAAGCAGCTCCTCCTGCAAAAGGGGGCGTGGCCGTGTTGTGAGGGGGCGTGGCTTTGCAACCCGACCCCGTTTACAGTTACACCAGGTCCCGGAGATGCGGGCTGGTACACCCGCTGACACTTCTCACGCCTCCTTTATACCTGACGTCACCTGCTAGTGAGGAGCTGCCAGCCAGTGAGACAGAAAAGGAGGAGGAGAGCTACGTCAGCAGCAGAGAACATGTACCACGGGAGAACATTGGCAGAGGCAGCAGGTAACCAGCCTCCCTGTGCATGCGCAGTCCGGACTCCAATGGGGGCCGGAGAGTGTAGTGGAAATCCGGGATCTGCAGCTCTATTTGCGGGGCAGCGGGGGACTTCTGCAAAAAACGGGAGCCTCCCGCTAAATGCGGGAGGGTAGGAAAGTCTGTATTATACCCCTAAATTCCCTTCCGCACACTGAAAATTACCTGTAACCATCCCTGAAATGCCATGCCTTCCAAATGCTGCTCCCATTCAATGCCTCTTGCACACAAGCAGACAAACAATTTGGAAGCTGCTCAATCATATCTGGAGGTAATTATATATCAGGTGCTGGAAGGAGGAGGGAGCTTTCAAATTGTTTTTCTGCTTGTGTGCGAGAGGCATTGAATGGGAGCAGTATTTGGAAGGCATGCTGTTCCTTGTAGTGCCAATGGGAGATCCTGGGGGTGGCTCCCGGGTAAGTTAACTCTCTGTCTGGAAGTGGTTTAGTAATAGCCTGTATCATGAGGCATACTGTGACAAATTACATGGCCCTATGTGGGCACTGCTATCAAGTAGTGTTAGGACTGCTGTATCAGAGAACCGTGAAGTGGCCAGCAGCTAAACATGTGTCATACCCTCCAACATTTTACACATGAAAATCGGTACAAATTCGAAAAGGGAGCGTGGCAATGCATAAAGGGGGCGTGGCCACGCCCCTTTTCCTATACTTTCAATGGACGTTTGGAGAGCCAAAAATTGGTACAGACCAAAAAAAAAAGGTACTGTACCTGCCAAAAAGGTACAGTTGGAGGGTATGATGTGTTTCCAAACATTTGTGACTAATTCTCTGAATTTTATTACCAGATAGGTTCAGGGATGGTTACAGTTAATTTTCAGTGTGCGGAAGGGAATTTAGGGGTGGGGATTTGCACCCCACTTCCTCTTTGTCTGTTGACCATATTATACCCCCAAATGCTCCTGTCACTATATTATGCCCCTACTGTAATACCACAGTACCTGCTCATTGTCAGGGGATCCCCCCGGCTGCTGCTGCCGCCGGTGCTCTGGGGACAGATGTTCGCACCTGCCCGCAGTTCAAAGTGTTGAAAATGACCTTCTCAAAATGGCCGCATTCTCCTCTAGCATACTTAAAATCTGTCTTCTATGAGGAGTCCATTTTGGGAGGGACACTTTCAATTGCATTACAGACGGAATACTGCAACATGCAGTTGCCGTGGCCATGGCTCCCGTGCGACCGCACGGCTCACCAGACCCAAGAAATGGCACTGGTTTTGATTCTGAGGTGGAAATTTACTAAGCTACTGAATCCATTATAGTTTGCTTTTTTTTTTCTAAGTGTCATCTCAGGAATTTACTAAACACAAATCTCGGCAGTGTTGGGGCTATTTGTATTGAGATCCACGGCTGTCCACAAAAATACGAATCAATAGACCATCAGTCAAACACAGCTGTTATTTTATACAACACGAGAATTTACTAAGAATTTGTATTCTCAATCACTGCCGACAATGGCCCTCATTCCGAGTTGATCGTTCGCTGCCGTTTTTCGCAGCATAGCGATCAGGCAAAAAATCATCTGTTCTGCGCATGCGTATCGTTCGCAGGTCGCACGCGCCAAGTAATTTCACACAAAACTATGCAATTTTACACAGGTCCGAGCGACACTTTTCAGTCGCACTGCTGATCGGTGAGTGAAGTGGGTGTTTCTGGGCGGAAACTGAGCGTTTTCCGGGAGTGTGCTAAAAAACGCAGGCGTGTCAGGCTAAAATGCAGGAGTGGATGGAGAAACGGGGGAGTGGCTGGCCGAATGCAGGGCGTGTTTGTGACATCAAAGCAGGAACTAAAAAGATTGCAGTCATCGCAACATAGGAGTAGGTCTGGAGCTACTCAGAAACTGTAGGAAAAGATTTATGAGCTAAGATACACTCACAGAGGGCGGCGGCCTAACGTGTGCAATGCTGCTAAAAGCAGCTAGCGAGCGATCAACTCGGAATGAGGGCCAATAGCCAAACACTGCCGGGAAATCATAGAATTTGTACAAAAATGCAGCTTTCAAATCTCTCTTGTCAGGGGCATAGCCAGAACTTAATGGGCCCCATAGCAAAATTTGAAGGGCCCTTGTCCCAATGCGTCTAGAGAGACCATACCAGCAAGTGTTTTATTTGACCAGTGTTAGCAGGGAAGGGAAGCTTCCCTCCACTGCTGCCTCCCTGTACCCTCCCCCAGTGTTTGCCGTGCTGCCGAGCCATTCTGATCAGTCAGCATGGCAGTACCCCCCACCCAGCGGCTGCATACAATAGCAGCCTATGGGAAAGTGTAAACCAAGCCACCCCCCCCCCCGCACACACACAACCACCACCACCACCCCTGTGTGTACCTGGCAGCTGGCTGGGGTGTAAACAGTAACGTCGCGATGGTCGCAATGTTACCGATGGTCCGATGTTACCAATCTTCCCGACCGATGTTCCGATATTTGAAAAAATATATTATTAAAACAGTACCCCCAACTCCCATTATGACATACAGTTCATATTATGCTATGTTACACTGCCCCCAGTTCCTAGTATGCCACACTATAGTTGTGCCACATTACAGTGCCCCAGTTTATATTTTGTAACATTATAATGCCCTCCAGTTCATTGTAGACTACATTACAATGAGCAGGTCCAGTGACATAACTAGATATATTGTAGCCCCAATGTACTAGTTTGTAAGGGTCCCAATGTATCTACCAATAGAGAAAAATGTTTACTGTATGACACATGTAACTTTGACCGGAAAGTGGGCCCCTCTCAGGTCCGGGACCCATAGCAGCTGCACTACCTGCACCCATGATAGCTAGTCCCTTGTCTCTTGGAGAACTTGTGGTTACCAGTATGCAGGGAAGGCTTGCTGGGACTTGTAGTTCCACAGCAAAAGACAATAATTTTTTTACACACTTAAAGGTTATCAGCCCCCCTATCCACCGCCCAGGGATGGGGGGGACAGCCTCGGGGTTCACCCCTGGCCCTTGGGTGCCTGGATGGGGGGGACCCCTTGATTTAAGGGGTCCACACTCCCCCAGGGAACCCCGGCCAATGGTGAATAGTTGGGGGGAGTTATGCTTTGGCCGCAGGGACCTATATTAAAGTTTCCCCTAGCTGCGTCATCTCCTCCCTGGCTAGTGGAACCCGATGCTGGTTTAAAAAAAAATGGGGGACCCCTACAGCTTTTGTCCCCCATAATTTTGGAACCAGAACTGGCCCAAGAGCCCGGTACTGGTTGTCTAAATACGGGGAACCCTACGCAATTTTTCCCTGGTATTTAAACAATCTGGACTGTCTCAAAGAGCCCGAGGCTTGTTATGCTTAGGAGGGGAACACCATGCAAAAAAAATTCCGGCCGGGCTTCATTGTGTTGAGTCCGGCAGTGTTTTACTATTTTTTCCCATAAAACACTTCCAGCAATACAAATTACACTGACATTGGTGAATTTGAATTGAAAAAACACGGTAATTCAGTAAATTACCGTGCTTTTTCACAAAAAGTTGCATTCTCACACTGCCGATGTCAGCTGAGATTGGGGGTAATTCCAAATTGATCGCAGCAGGAATTTTGTTAGCAGTTGGGCAAAACCATGGGGGTCATTCCGAGTTGTTCACTCGCTAGCTGCTTTTAGCAGCATTGCACACACTAAGCTGCCGCCCTCTGGGAGTGCATCTTAGCTTAGCAGAATTGCGAACGAAAGATTAGCAGAATTGCAAACGAAAGATTAGCAGAATTGCAAATAGAAATTTCTTAGCAGTTTCTGAGTAGCCCGAGACTTACTCACAAATAGCGATCAGTTCAGTCAGTTTCGTTCCTGGTTTGACGTCACAAGCACGCCCAGTGTTCGCCCAGCCACTCCCCCGTTTCTCCAGACACTCCCGCGTTTTTCCCTGAAACGCCTGTGTTTTTCCGCACACTCCCAGAAAACGGTCAATTTCCGCCCAGAAACACCCACTTCCTGTCAATCACACTACGATCATCAGAACGATGAAAAAACTTTGTTACGCTGTGAGTAAAATACCAAACTTTGTGCTAATTTACTTGGCGCAGGCAGGGCCGGTGCAAGGTTTCGTGTCACCCTAGGCAAAACTTCAGCCTACTGCCCCCCCCCACCCCCCCCCACTCCAGGTGGCATCTTATAAGTACAGCTGCCGCTTGCTTGCATGGAATACATCAATACCCTTTTTTTTATTGCATTTTTTTTATTACCTAAATATAAATAAATGAGGGCAGTCTGGATACATCTTTTTTATGTGTGTAAATTGTGTCCAGTTCTATGAGTCCTGCTTAGGGGTTAATCCAATTAGCCACGATGATATCGCAGGAACAAATCATCACGGCAGCGGCCGCACTTTACAGTGGACCAAACTCGCTGAAAAGTGCTCGCTGTCCCATACGGTAACGAGCAATATATGCCTTAAATTTGATAATTTATGTGAGCATATTCGATTGGGTGTGCAAATTTTGCGCTAAAAATTACCACGGCTATCGCAACCTTTTTTTCGTTGCCGCAGGTATGGAAAACCTTGATACCTGTGGTATCCAATTGAAAAAAAAACTTGTGGTAATATTTACAGCAAAGATCCATGGGGGAATTTTAATTTTTTGAAGTCAGCCTGTACTTTCCCCACCCCAAAATAAATGAATAAAGAAAACATTGCTGCCCTCTCCTTGCTGACCCAGCTCCGTTTCATTCAATAATCAGATGCAGCACTGCCGGACCTGGAGAGGACCAATGCTGAATCCACCTGAGAGAGGAGGAATAGGGGAAGACAGTTGAGAGAGAGAGCAGGAATAGGGGGAGATGGGAGAGAGAGCGGAAAAATAGGGGGAGACAGGGAAGAGAGGAGGAATAGGGTGAGAACGGAAAGAGAGGAGGATGGGGGAAATAAGAAAGAGAGGAGGAACAGAGGGACAAAGGAAAGAGGAGAAATAGGGGGAGAAGGGAAAGAGAGGAGGAATAAGGGGAGAAAGGAGAGGAGAAATAGGGGGAGAAAGGAAAGAGAGGAGGAATAGGGGGAGAAGGGAGAGGAGGAATAGGGGGAGAAAGGAGAGGAGAAATAGGGGGAGAAAGGAAAGAGGAAGAATAGGGGGAGAAGGGAGAGGAGAAATAGGGGGAGAAAGGAAAGAGAGGAGGAATAGGGGGAGTAGGGAGAGGAGGAATAGGGGGAGAAGGGAAAGAGAGGAGGAATAGGGGGAGAAGGGAGAGGAGGAATAGGGGGAGAAGGGAAAGAAAGGAGGAATAGGGGGAGAAGGGAGAGGAGGAATAGGGGGGAGAAGAGAGAGGAGAAATAGGGGGAGAAAGGAAAGAGAGGAGGAATAGGGGGAGAAGGGAGAGGAGGAATAGGGGGAGATGGGAAAGAGAGGAGGAATAGGGGGAAATAGGAAAGAGAGGAGGAATAGGGGGAGATGGGAGAGAAGTACAAGGAGGAGATGGCAGAGAGAGATACCAAGTCAGAGTAGAAGACAGGAAGCTATTTCTGTACCTTTCTGTCTTCTGTCTGTAGTGTATTTCTGTTTGAATGTAATGCACAGATAATGAAGTTACTTATAGTACAGAGATGAGTCCCTAGGTAGCAGATGCTATCTGGGATCCAAAACTTTCCTCCCTGCAGCTGCAGCCCCATCACTGCTGGGTGGAAATGTCCAGAAATTTGTGGAGCATCGATGGCTGTAACAGACGCAGTCGTGCTGGCCTCGGCAGCCATGTTTCAAAGGACATTCTGCTCTGCCATAGGGGGTGTCCGATAGTTGGACTGATGGTACATTGATACTGCAATTTGCATTGCGGGTGGGTCTCGCAGTAGGAAACTATAGATTGTGTCATTGGCATAATGTTGCAGTGTATACATATGTACAGTACATATATGTATATAAGGCCATAGTATGTAAAAAAAAAAAAAAAAAATCTATATCCGCACGAGAAGGCCGGTCAATGAATGAATATATATATATATATATACACACACACACACATACACCCCCCCCCCCCAAATACATATGAGCGGCGGGAACCCCCCTTTTCCCATCCACAACAGTGGCAATGTCACGATCCGGGTATCTGGACGCCATTTCTTACCCATCAGATGCCTCCTAAGGTTGGCTCAGCGCTCCAGGACCGGATCCCATCTGTTATCCTGATGTGTACATTCCTGTATCCTCTCCTGTCACTCTGGGACGCTGTCACAGTAAACGCCATATTACACCTGGCATGGCGTCTCCCGCGGCCTCCGCCGCCGTCCCTGAACTTCTGCATGCAGAGTGTCTGAGAGGCGATTACGTCAGCCGCGGCCTCCGCTGTGTCCGCGTGGTTGGATGTGCATCTGTCAGCCTGGCGCCTCCTGTCTCCGGTGGCCGGCGCCGCCATTACTGTTTTCATTACCACATGGATTACAAACCAAACTTCCCTCCAAGTGTCTGCATGGGCGCAGCCATCTTGGATTCTGTCAGCTGATCATTTCCACCAATCTGTTCTCAGTATTGATAATCTGCATAATTGCCTAGCCAATCCCTTCCTTGCTGCAGGTATAAATACACTGTGCCTGAGCAAGGAAGGCGTCAGTGCTTTGGTTGTCAAACCTAGTTCCTGTTTGTCTCTCTCCTGTGATTGTCTTCCAGGTTCCAGCTCCTGTCTCAAGACTTCCACCATAGAGACCCGCACCAGCATTCCACCTGCGGTGTAGCCTGACTCTCCAATCCATTGTGGATTCATCTGTTTCCAGCTACAACATTACCTGCTTCCAGCTCAGCTTCCAGCAGAGTACAGCTTCCCTTAAAGGGCCGGTGTCCTTTCTACACTTTACCACTCTCCACCGGTATTATTATTTCTCCGCTCTCAAGTTCTACATTTCAGTTCATATTTCATCGCTCCCAAGTTCATTTATTATTTAACTGGTTCCAGCCAGTATCCACTCCGTGCTAACAACAGTCTGGTTCCAGCCAGTATCCACAGCAGCTGTTTTATCTTCAGCAACCCAGCTTTTCCTGGAACACCAGCTGGCACAATCCTGGGTTATCTCCATTGCTACAGTCGGGCCTGGTAAGGACTTTCCATCTAGAAGATCATAAGAACTATCTCACACTACCAGTGCCCTGTGGCTCCTGCCATCCTGTAGTACCCAGGAACTGTATTTATTCTTTGCTGACTTTTACGTTTTCTTTTACTGCTGCTGTGTTGCGGAGTTGTCATAATAAACATCATTGACTTTTATCCAAGTTGTCGTGGTCACGCCTTCGGGCAGTTATTATTCATGTTACTTACATGTCCAGGGGTCTGATACAACCTCCCAGGTTCCGGTACATCTCAGCCCCTACAACTGAGGCTGCCTCCCGTCAGCTCAGGCCCTCAGTTGTGACAGTAAGCACTGACCTAATGAATCCAGCCGGAGACCAGGATCAAGCGGCCAGGCCGATGCAAGAACTGGCAGCCCGACTAGAACATCAGGAGGCTGCACAGGGCCACATCATCCGCTGTCTCCAGGATCTCTCTACTCGGCTGGATGGGATTCAGACAACTCTCCGTGGATCAGGCGCGTCTGGTGCGTCAACCACAGTGACTCCAGCTATAACCCCACCCACCTTACCCATTTCTGCTCCACGTCTTCATCTTCCAACGCCAGCAAAATTTGACGGATCTCCAAGATTCTGCAGGGGATTTCTCAACCAGTGTGAGATTCAGTTTGAGCTACAACCTGGCAATTTTCCCAGTGACCGTACAAAAATTGCCTACATTATTTCTCTTCTCAGTGGCTCAGCCCTTGATTGGGCATCACCGTTATGGGAGAGGTCCGACACCCTGCTATCTTCCTACACTGCCTTCGTGTCAACATTCAGGCGCATCTTCGACGAGCCAGGCCGGGTAACCTCAGCTTCATCCGAGATTCTCCGTTTACGCCAGGGGTCACGTACTGTAGGACAATATCTGATACAGTTCCAGATCCTGGCATCCGAACTGGCATGGAACGACGAGGCCCTGTATGCTGCATTCTGGCATGGCTTATCTGAGCGTATTAAAGATGAGTTAGCTACCAGAGACTTACCTTCTAAGTTAGATGAGCTAATCTCACTCTGCACGAAAGTTGATTTACGTTTCAGAGAGAGAGCAACTGAGCGTGGAAGATCATCTGCTCCAAAATCTTCTGCTCCTCCTCCTCGTCAACTGTCACCATCTAAAGATGAGCCCATGCAACTTGGCCGTTCCCGTTTAACTCCTGCTGAGCGCCGAAGACGTCTCTCTGAGTTTCTCTGTCTCTATTGTGCAGCTCCGTCTCACACCATTAATGCCTGTCCCAAACGTCCGGGAAACTCCAAATCCTAGCTCGCCAAGGAGAGGGCCGGCTAGGAGTAATGATCTCCTCTCCATCTCCTCAAGATTGTAATCTCCCAGTCTCGCTTCAAGTTGCTCAACGTTATCGGAATGTCATTGCCCTCCTTGATTCCGGAGCAGCTGGGAACTTTATTACCGAAGCCTATGTTAAACGGTGGTCCCTACCCACCGAGAGACTTTCTTCGTCCATTTCTTTAACTGCCGTGGATGGCAGCAAAATTTTTGATGCAGTTATTTCTTTAAGGACTCTACCAGTTCGTCTGAGAGTGGGAGTTCTTCATTCCGAACTTATTTCTTTTTTAGTGATTCCAAGAGCCACACATCCTGTGGTCCTGGGCCTTCCATGGCTCCGTCTTCACAATCCTACAATTGATTGGACGACTACGCAAATCCTGGCATGGGGTTCCTCCTGTGCTGAGACATGTTTGTTTAAAGTATTGCCTGTCTGTTCTTCCTCCCCCAGGTCGTCTGATGTTCCACCTCCTCCATATCAAGATTTCACGGATGTGTTCAGTAAAGCTTCTGCTGATATCCTTCCTCCTCATAGAGAATGGGACTGTCCGATTGATCTCGTTCCAGGGAAGGTTCCACCTCGAGGCCGAACTTATCCGTTGTCTCTGCCTGAGACGCATTCTATGGAGGAATATATTAAAGAGAACCTAGCAAAGGGGTTCATTCGACCTTCTTCTTCTCCAGCCGGCGCAGGCTTCTTTTTTGTAAAAAAGAAAGATGGTGGTCTGCGGCCGTGCATCGACTACAGAGGTTTGAACGACATTACCATCAAGAACCGTTATCCTTTACCCCTGATTACTGAGCTCTTTGACAGAGTTAGCGGAGCTACCATCTTTACAAAGCTGGACTTGCGAGGTGCATACAATCTCATCCGGATCCGTGAGGGTGACGAGTGGAAGACCGCCTTTAACACCCGTGACGGACATTATGAGTACCTCGTCATGCCCTTCGGATTGAGCAATGCTCCAGCTGTCTTCCAGCATTTTGTCAATGAGATCTTCAGAGACATTCTATACCGTCATGTCGTGGTCTATCTAGACGATATCCTCATTTTTGCCAACGATTTAGAGGAACATCGTTTTTGGGTTAAAGAGGTTCTGTCCCGTCTCCGTGTCAATCATCTCTATTGCAAATTAGAAAAATGCGTCTTTGAAGTCAAGTCCATTCCGTTTCTAGGGTACATTGTGTCCGGTTCCGGACTAGAGATGGATCCTGAGAAACTACAAGCAATCCAAAATTGGCCGGTACCCTTAACCCTCAAAGGGGTCCAGAGGTTCTTAGGGTTCGCCAACTATTACCGAAAGTTTATACGAGACTTTTCCACCATTGTGGCGCCTATTACTGCTTTCACTAAGAAGGGTGCTAACCCGTCCAAGTGGTCTGAAGAAGCCATGCAAGCATTTCATCTTTTAAAACAAAGGTTCATCTCTGCGCCTGTTCTGAAACAGCCTGACATCGACTCTCCTTTCATCTTAGAGGTGGATGCCTCCTCCGTTGGAGTAGGAGCGGTGTTATCTCAGAGGGCTAAAGATGGCCATTTACACCCTTGCAGTTTCTTCTCCCGGAAGTTCTCCCCAGCTGAGCGCAACTATGCCATTGGCGACCAGGAGTTGCTAGCCATCAAGCTCGCTCTAGAAGAGTGGAGGTATCTGTTGGAGGGAGCTTCTCATTCAATCACCATACTTACAGACCACAAGAACCTTTTATACCTGAAGGGCGCACAATGTCTCAACCCTCGTCAGGCCAGATGGGCACTTTTCTTTTCCAGGTTCGACTTTAAACTCCAGTTCTGTCCGGGCTCTCAGAATCGCAAGGCCGATGCCCTTTCCCGCTCATGGGAGCAAGAAAATGAGTCAGAGTCTTCAGACAAGCATCCTATTATAAATCCGTTGGCATTCTCCACGGTAGGGATGGACTCTACGCCCCCATCAGGGAAAAGTTTTGTGAAGCCGATGCTAAGGAAGAAGCTCATGCATTGGGCCCATGCTTCCCGTTTTGCCGGACATACAGGTATCCAAAAAACCCTGGAGTTTATCTCTAGGTCCTATTGGTGGCCAACTCTGAAAAAGGACGTCTTGGAGTTTATTGCATCTTGCCCAAAGTGTGCCCAACATAAAGTATCCCGCCAGTCGCCTGCGGGGCAACTGGTTCCACTATCCGTTCCCCGTCGACCATGGACCCACTTGTCGATGGATTTCATTACAGACTTACCCATGTGTAACAAGTTCAATACCATCTGGGTGGTAGTTGACCGGTTCACCAAGATGGCACACTTCATTCCTCTCACCGGTCTTCCGTCAGCTTCCAAGTTGGCTCAAGTATTCATACAAGAGATCTTCCGACTCCACGGTCTTCCTGAAGAAATTATCTCAGATCGAGGAGTTCAATTCACAGCCAAATTCTGGCGAAGTTTATGTCAAGTCCTCCAAGTCAAGCTAAAGTTTTCCACGGCTTACCATCCTCAGACCAATGGTCAAACCGAGAGGGTGAATCAGGACTTGGAGGTCTTCCTCCGCATCTATGTGTCCTCCTCTCAAGATGACTGGGTTCAATTACTTCCCTGGGCCGAGTTCTGTCATAACAACCAGTATCATTCTTCATCTGCTTCAACACCATTCTTCACTAACTTTGGATTCCACCCTAAAGTCCCTGAGTTCCAACCGCTTCCAGCAACTTCTGTTCCCGCAGTGGATATCACCTTGCATCAGTTTGCCAATATCTGGAAGAGCGTACGATCAGCTCTGCTCAAGGCATCGTTCAGGTACAAGAAGTTTGCGGATAAGAAGCGTCGAGCAGTTCCTGCTCTCAAGGTGGGTGATCGGGTATGGTTATCCACGAAGAATTTGAGGTTAAGAGTTCCCAGTATGAAGTTTGCACCTCGCTATATCGGTCCTTTCAAGATTGAACAAGTCATCAATCCTGTTGCTTACAGACTCCAGTTGCCTCCCTTCTTAAAAATACCCAGGACATTCCATGTTTCCCTGTTGAAACCGCTGATCTTGAATCGGTTTCATTCCTCACTTCCTCCAACTCCGAAAGTCCAAACTCAACGAGGCGTTGAGTATGAAGTGGCCAAGATCCTGGACTCACGTCACCGTTACGGTCAACTACAATATCTTATTGACTGGAAGGGTTATGGTCCTGAGGAACGTT
Source organism: Pseudophryne corroboree (assembly GCF_028390025.1). Taxonomy (NCBI): domain Eukaryota; kingdom Metazoa; phylum Chordata; class Amphibia; order Anura; family Myobatrachidae; genus Pseudophryne; species Pseudophryne corroboree. Next base: position 24,543,217 of record NC_086453.1, on the reverse strand, counting down.
CATGGACCAATGCTTCTGATGTCCATGCTCCTGCCTTGGTCCGGAGATTCCATTCCAAGTTTCCTCAAAAGCCAAAGAAGTGTCCTGGGGCCACTCCTAAAGGGGGGGGGGGGTGCTGTCACGATCCGGGTATCTGGACGCCATTTCTTACCCATCAGATGCCTCCTAAGGTTGGCTCAGCGCTCCAGGACCGGATCCCATCTGTTATCCTGATGTGTACATTCCTGTATCCTCTCCTGTCACTCTGGGACGCTGTCACAGTAAACGCCATATTACACCTGGCATGGCGTCTCCCGCGGCCTCCGCCGCCGTCCCTGAACTTCTGCATGCAGAGTGTCTGAGTGGCGATTACGTCAGCCGCGGCCTCCGCTGTGTCCGCGTGGTTGGATGTGCATCTGTCAGCCTGGCGCCTCCTGTCTCCGGTGGCCGGCGCCGCCATTACTGTTTTCATTACCACATGGATTACAAACCAAACTTCCCTCCAAGTGTCTGCATGGGCGCAGCCATCTTGGATTCTGTCAGCTGATCATTTCCACCAATCTGTTCTCAGTATTGATAATCTGCATAATTGCCTGGCCAATCCCTTCCTTGCTGCAGGTATAAATACACTGTGCCTGAGCAAGGAAGGCGTCAGTGCTTTGGTTGTCAAACCTAGTTCCTGTTTGTCTCTCTCCTGTGATTGTCTTCCAGGTTCCAGCTCCTGTCTCAAGACTTCCACCATAGAGACCCGCACCAGCATTCCACCTGCGGTGTAGCCTGACTCTCCAATCCATTGTGGATTCATCTGTTTCCAGCTACAACATTACCTGCTTCCAGCTCAGCTTCCAGCAGAGTACAGCTTCCCTTAAAGGGCCGGTGTCCTTTCTACACTTTACCACTCTCCACCGGTATTATTATTTCTCCGCTCTCAAGTTCTACATTTCAGTTCATATTTCATCGCTCCCAAGTTCATTTATTATTTAACTGGTTCCAGCCAGTATCCACTCCGTGCTAACAACAGTCTGGTTCCAGCCAGTATCCACAGCAGCTGTTTTATCTTCAGCAACCCAGCTTTTCCTGGAACACCAGCTGGCAAATCCTGGGTTATCTCCATTGCTACAGTCGGGCCTGGTAAGGACTTTCCATCTAGAAGATCATAAGAACTATCTCACACTACCAGTGCCCTGTGGCTCCTCCCATCCTGTAGTACCCAGGAACTGTATTTATTCTTTGCTGACTTTTACGTTTTCTTTTACTGCTGCTGTGTTGCGGAGTTGTCATAATAAACATCATTGACTTTTATCCAAGTTGTCGTGGTCACGCCTTCGGGCAGTTATTATTCATGTTACTTACATGTCCAGGGGTCTGATACAACCTCCCAGGTTCCGGTACATCTCAGCCCCTACAACTGAGGCTGCCTCCCGTCAGCTCAGGCCCTCAGTTGTGACAGGCAAGAGACATCCCACATTACACAGGAGTGGCGGCAAACCCCCCCCCCCCTCACCTTCCAGCAGCGGAAGTGGCCGGTGAATCTCCCTTGTCCCACCACACATGGAACATGAGCAGCAACGCCCAGGCACCCCCTCTCTCCATAGCTGCAGCAGCGGTGGCCAGTGCATCCCCCGTACCTGACAATACACGAGTACCCGGCGCCGGCACACTCCTCCGACCCCAGGGACACACTCAGCGGCATCTCTCTCCTACCCCGTCCGACAAGAGACACAGCAGATGGCATTTTCCCCTTACTTTCCTGCCCCGCAGCACACACTCTTTGCAAGTCATCAGTAACCCCGCCTCCGGAGTAGTAGCTGGCCTCTCCCCCCCTCCAGAGGAGAGCAGCGGTAGGTGAGCGGACACCCGCCGTCGCTCCCTCCTCCCTCCATCTCACTCGGCGGTAGCAGCCGTCAGTAACCCAATCCCCCCCCCCCCGCAACACACTCCAAAAGCAGGGATCTAGTGACAGCGTGGCTGTGGATGGTTAGACCCACAGCCGTCGCTGGCAAGCGCAATCTGTGAAAAAAAAATAATTTTTCAGTATGAAAGTTGTAGCGGCGCCCTCAAGTGGCTGGCGCCCATAGGCAGCTGCCTAAAGCTGCCTAGTGGTGGCGCCGGCCCTGGGCGCAGGCGCATGCACATGCGCAGTTTGCAACTGATCGCTCCGTAGCGAAAAAAATAACGAGCGAACAACTAGGGAATGACCCCACATGTGCACTGCAGGGGAGGCAGATATAACATGTGCAGAGAGAGTTAGATTTGGGTGGGGTGTGTTCAATCTGCAATCTAATTTGCAGTGTATAAATAAAGCAGCCAGTATTTACCATGCACAGAAACAAAATAACCCACCCAAATCTAACTCTCTCTGCACATGTTACATCTGCCCCACCTGCAGTGCACATGGTTTTGCCCAACTGCTAACAAAATTCCTGCTGCGATCAACTTGGAATTACCTCCATTGATCTCAGCTGAAATCGGCAGAATTGAGAATCTTAGTAAATATACCCGAGTCTCATGTGATGTTGATGGTCACGCAGTTGACTACATTTTATTACTGTACATTCCTAAAAATCCCTTAAAACTCCCATTTTACATTGTGTACACACAAAGGCTCAGCTGCGATTCAGGCGCATGGTACCAGAAATGTACTGGTGGTAACTGGGAGGTGACTGTCTCCTCCTCCCAGACACGCCCACAATATGCCTGCATCTGGCTAGCCACCCCCCTTCCCCCCTCTGTCACCACCCAGAAACACCCACCAACATTTAATTTCTCTGCACGCAATTTTGATCTGCATCTTAGAGCGATGACCGCCGATACACATGCGCAGACTGAGAACATCAGCCGCTGGCTTGCAGCATTGACACTACGTGCCCCTCAGAATCAGGACTTTATGGGGTATATTTACTAAAGCTTCTAAAACTGAAAAGTTGTGATGTTGCTCACAGCAACCAATCAGATTTTGTCTATCATTTTCTAGGATAATGGTTGCTATGGGCAACATCTCCAGTTTTAATTTTTAGTAGCTTTAGTAAATGTACCCCTATGTGTCTGCAAAACTGCTCCTTTGTCTGTTTGCAGCAAAGGAAGGTGAAGCGATTAAAGTAAAACACAGGGAAGTATTTCATAAGCTGGGCCTCGTTCTCACAGTTGTGCAGCAGCTCCGGGGACAGTGGCAGGTGGGGCGTTTGACTGGGGCGGTACACCTGTCAAACCGTAACGCAGGTGTCCTAAGGAGAGCTCAGGGAGGTCAGAAACCTCCCTTGGAGCAGAATGGCATAAGCTTGGCTCGGGGAATGGTTAAAGGGAAATAGCCCACACCTATTATACTGTATACAGTAGCTGACGTCTGGAAAGTGTGCAGCTCTGCAGCATGTGGCTGGGTGTGGTCCATAGTATCAGATAGTACAAAGAAAAGGTTACCGTTAGGTTTGTAGCAGAAATCAGGAGGTATTTATCGCAAGAATAACAGCACTTATCACTATAATAAATGTTGCACAAACAGAAGAGCTTGTACTGTCTACAACCTGGAAAACAGAACAGAAGGCAGGCATATACAGAATACAGATGGGTCCACCGTTATCTTGACTAGTTTTCTGCACCTAGACACAACATCATTTATTAGCATAAACCTTTCATCTATTGTTCTCAGCTGCAATACAATACAGAGAACAATACAGCAGGGGATTAAGTCATTACAGCAGGGGATTAAGTCCGACTGCCCTGGCTCAGTTAATTCTATTAAAGGTCAAAGATAAATGTGGATACATCTGTACATAACCTATCTTCTATTGAATACTCCCTTCAATTGCACCAAATCCCTCGGTTTTCTGCTGCCCTGATACTTATGTCAGTGTCATCTGCTGATGCAGTTACTTATATACTCTGTACTTGTCCTATATATTGTAAGTGACTGTTTTCTTGTTTGCTCATTTGTTTATGTACTCTGTAATTGGGCGCTGTGAATCCTTTGTGGCGCCATATAAATAAAAGATAATAATAATAATAATAATAATAATAATAATAATAATATATTTGAAAGTTTCTCTCATCTCCCCCCTTTCCCTACTCTGCTCCAAACTATACATATTAATCAGGGGATTGGTATGTGATCCTGACGCATGGGATGCCGAATGTCAGTATTCCGACACCTGTATCCCATGTGGCAGAATGCCGGCAGGGTGGCGAGCGCAATGAAAGCCCTTGTGGAATCGCTGCGCACATCAGGCTGCGTGCTCGGTGGTGAGCTTCGCTCGCACAGGTTCTATTCTCTTTGTGTTTGTCATGGACACCCATAGAAGGGGAATCACTTACCCCGCCGGTATTTCAGCGGTGGTATGTTGACCCTGTCGGGATCCCAGCAATGGTATTAAGACAGCAGGGATCCCGACGAGCTGTATGCTAACCGCATACCTTAATCAGGATCACAATGTCATGTCCTTGCATGTGAACTTGTGACCTTGGTATTCAGCTCTGTTAAGTATAGAGTCATAAATTTGGTCTCTTGATGCACAAGGGAGTGTCACACGCTGGGTCTGAAAAATGATAGTGAGGAGCTGGTTGGTTGGAACTTTATCTCTGTGAAATGTATCATTTTTCCAGGCTTAGTACATCAGCATACATACAAGAGCCAACATTAGATTCATTTTCACTAGGACAGAGGTGGTCATTCCGAGTTGTTCGCTAGCTGCATTCGTTCGCTGTGCAGCGATGAAGCAAAAAAAAAAATGGCACTTCTGCGCATGCGTATGCGACGCAATGCACACGCATGATGTACTATTACAACGAACAATGTAGTTTCACACAGGGTCTAGCGAAGCTTTTCAGTCGCACTGCTGGCGGCAGAGTGATTGACATGAAGTGTGCGTTTCTGGGTGGCAACTGACCGTTTTCAGGGAGTGTTCTGAAAAATGCAGGCGTGCCAGGAAAAACGCAGGCGTGGCTGGGCGAACGCAGGGCGTGTTTGTGATGTCAAAACAGGAACTGAACAGTCTGAAGTGATCGCGAGCGCTGAGTAGGTCTGGAGCTACTCTGAAACTGCACAAAAAAACTTTGTAGCCGCTCTGCGATCCTTTCGTTCGCACTTCTGCTAAGCTAAAATACACTCCCAGTGGGAGGCGGCTTAGCGTTTGCACGGCTGCTCAAAACTGCTAGCGAGCGAACAATTCGGAATGACCACCAGAGGCTGATCTGTTAAGAAAAAAAAGTACTTTAATAGACACAGTACCAGTGAGTATTAACTATAGACAAACATTAAGGAGTTCTCTAACATAAAGTAGTGTTGTATAAAGTCTCTCTTTTTCCTGTAACAAACAATCACCATTAGGCAGAAGCTGGAATATAAAGTATGGTATACTGTATATTAGTGTAGCAAAAGGGTATTAGACCATTAATCACTGAATAGATGAGCAACACGCAAGACTACATCATTATATTTACCCAGATCACCTCAATCCCTCTTTCTGAACAGCCACAGATAAGCTGCGTACATACCTATACAATCATCAGCCCATTCTGATATCAGGTGAACTGGTGACGATTGTATAGGTGTGTATACAGCGCTGATGAAGCTGCACTAACTCATATCTGGTTTATATCACTACTGCAATGTTCAAAATGGGAGGTCACATCTCATGTGCAGCACAGCCGACCTCCCGATTCCCATAGAGGAGCCACTTACCTCACTGCTGCTGCTGCCTCCTCACAGGGGGTCATGACCAGTGGCGGTTTTTACCTATGGACTGCAGCCCCCCCCCAGGTAAAATCCGTCACACAGCTCACTGTCTGTGAGACTGCACTGGCTTCACTGGGACTGGCAGTGACTTCTTATTGGATGTTCTACCTGCCAGTCACAGACACTACAAGTAGTCCCATTGGGAGGAGTTTTCTCCCTCCAGAGCTGCTAGACTGGGCTGCGATAGGCAGAGAGCTGGCTTCCTGTGGGAAGACAGCTCCATGCCTCGTCAGCCCTAGCCAGTTTCTACGGACTGCTTATGATGCAGTCCACAGAAGCCGTGGTTTTTCGCATTAGCAGTAATGATGCCACTACTGCACATGCGATTGGTCCCTGCCCTTGTGAGCTGTACATAGGGTGTCATTCCGAGTTGATCACTAGCTGCATTCGTTCGCTGTGCAGCAATGAGGCAAAAAAACTGCACTTCTGCGCATGCGTATGCGGCGCAATGCATACGCGCAACGTACTATTACAACGAACGATGTCGTTTCACACAGGGTCTAGCGAAGCTTTTCAGTCGCACTGCTGGCCGCAGAGTGATTGACAGGAAGAGGGCGTTTCTGGGTGTCAACTGACCGTTTTCAGAGAGTGTTCGGAAAAACGCAGGCGTGGCAGGAAAAATGCAGGCGTGGCTGGGCGAACGCAGGGCGTGTTTGTGACATCAAAACAGGAACTGAACAGTCTGAAGTGATCACAAGCGCTGAGTAGGTTTTGAGCTACTCTGAAACTGCACAAAAAAAACTTTGTAGCCGCTCTGCGATCCTTTCGTTCGCACTTCTGCTCAGCTAAAATACACTCCCAGTGGGAGGCGGCATAGCGTTTGTACGGCTGCTAAAAACTGCTAGCGAGCGATCAACTCAGAATGACCAGCATAGTACAGGTGTCGGGACCTAGGCAGCGGCGGGTACAAGACGTCGGAGACCTGGCAGAATTGCCAGCGGCAGCCCTCCTCCGCCACCAAGGTAGAAGCCTCCACTGGTCATGACTGGAAACATACCGCTCGGCTGATTAGGTGCGTTAAACCAGATTAGCCGCGGATCGAATATATGTGTCCCCAGCTTTACTGAATACTACTGTAGAACTGTAATGTGGTGAAATAAATACCGAAACAATATAACTAAACTAACAACTGTAGATCTGCAGAATAATACAAAGTAACAATTCATTGAGGACTGTAGGCAGTATATAAACTGCTCAGCCTCAGCCAATCATACCGATCCCCTTATATATATACGATGAGAAACACTATACTGAAACAAAATGACAGTTTATTGTAACTAAAAACAAAAACTTATGTACATATGAACAACGCTGTAAACTTAAGTTTTTTTTTTTTTCTCCCCCAGTGTTCATACAGACTGTAGGTGAAAAGGTGAAATAAACACAAACAAAGGTATTACTTACAAATAAAAGCTTATTGTATCAAATTCACTATCTGCATAAATACAGGAATACAAGCAGCAGCATCATCCTTTTTTCTTTCTTAATGTTCACTTCTATTATTTAAACATTTTGCTTTCAGTGACTGTAACAAGTCGACAAACTGATCCTCTAAGAATCATTATTATTTTTGTTTTTTTTATACATTGATTCTTTGTGCTGACAAATAAAGCGTCATTATGTTTGGAAGTCTATGATATTCCAGATGGAGATTGGTTATTGCAGGTCCAGGTATATAGTGCCTCAGTGTAACCACACAGACAGGCACTTACTGTACTCAGCCAAGTAACAAATGAGTTCAGTTGTCTGTGTCAAGTACAGTAGACATTTTATCTTCAGAAAAACAGAAAGGAAAATGTATCTGGAAACCTGTTCCTTTGTATGATTATTGTAAAGCAAACAAGAGTTAAAAGGGTAAATTTACTAACTAGCGGTTTTGGTTCTGTTTCAATATTGACAGAAGCCGACGCCATGTTTCTGTCTGAAAACATTAGTATTTACTATCCATCAGTTTGCAGTGTCAATTGAAAACCAAGGGACGCTTTGGTCAGTGTTGTATTCGGTTTTGACATGTACAATGAAAACTGCCAACAAAACCAACCAAAAATAAACCACAAATAGACAAACAGTTCATTTTGGTATTCTCTAGGGCAGGGGTTCTCAAACTCGGTCCTCAGGACCCCACACAGTGCACGTTTTGCAGGTAACCCAGCAGGTGCACAGGTGTATTAATTACTCACTGACACATTTTAAAAGGTCCACAGGTGGAGCTAATTATTTAACTTGTGATTCTGTGAGGAGACCTGCAAAACATGCACTGTGTGGGGTCCTGAGGACCGAGTTTGAGAACCTGTGCTCTATGGGAACAAATGCCACATTCACTTTCTACATTACAAGCCCCTTACATAAACCTCACCATACCTCCCAAGCCCATCGTGAGGGTATGGTGATGTGGTCGGATGTAGTTGTTGTTAGAAGAGGTGATTCTGGAGAGCGGTTTGGTGAGTGATTTGGTGAACTCTGCAAGTTGTCATGTCATTTTCAGTGTAGTCTCATCTTATGGCCCCCCATACATCAGAAATATATTGGGTAATTAATTTCCTGATCCCCTGAAGGTCGCAACGAGGAATCCGGGAATCGCAGCTGCTGATTGTGGCCACTGATACAGGGAGACTCAAGTTTAAAGTTTGTCTAATATTTTGTCTGCTGTTATTAGTTTTCCATCTTGTCAGTGTTTATTTGTGTGTACCCGTGGTATATTTGTTAGGAGTATAGGGGTATATGCAATTAGCGACGAATCGCGGCAAATTATCAGCCGTTTTTTAATTCGACACAATTCGACCGTCCAATTTCGGCAAGTGGGAGCCGAAATTGACCATATTCAATAAAAAACGGATTCGACAGTCCCGCGAACGAAAAACGGCCGATTTTACGGATTTTTCCGATTTTTAAAAATCGGGGAAAAATGGGGAAAAAAATTGCGTGGGGTCCCCCCTCCAAAGCATAACCAGCCTCGGGCTCTTCGAGCTGGTCCTGGTTCTAAAAATGCGGGGGAAAAATGGACAGGGGATCCCCCGTATTTTTAAAACCATCACCGGGCTCTGCACCTGGTGCTGTGTAAAAAATATGGGGGACAAAAAGAGTAGGGGTCCCCCGTATTTTATACACCAGCATCGGGCTCCACTAGCTGGACAGATAATGCCACAGCCGGGGGTCACTTTTATACAAGCTGGTACTTGGAGAACCACAAGTACCAGCATGCGGGAGAAAAATGGGCCTGCTGTTACCTGTAGTTCTACTGGGAAAAAAATACCCAAATAAAAACAGGACACGCACACCTTGAGAGTAAAACTTTATAGCACACCTGCCGACACACACATACTTACCTATGTTGACACGCCGACTGGCACATCTCGTCTCCGATGATCCGGGGTACCTGTGAAAAAAATTATACTCACCTGATCCAGTGTCCAGAGATAAATCCTCGTACTTGGCAAAAAAATAAAACGACAAACCCGGACCAGCGGACTGAAAGGGGTCCCATGTTTACACATGGGACCCCTTTCCCCGAATGTGCCGGGACCCCACGTGACTCCTGTCACTGAGGTCCCTTCAGCCAATCAGGAAGCGCTACTTCGTGGCGCTCACCTGATTGGCTGTGCGCGTCTGAGCTCAGACAGCGCATCGCACAGCTCCCTCCATTACTTTCAATGGTGGGAACTTTGCCGTCAGCGGTGGGGTTACCCGCGGTCAGCCGCTGACTGCGGGTGACCTCACCGCTAGCCGCAAAGTTCCCACCATTGAATATAATGGAGAGGCTTTGCGATGCGCTGTCTGACAGCTCAGACGCGCAGCCAATCAGCAGAGTGCAAGGACGTTGCGCTCGCTGATTGGCTTAAGAGACCTTTCAGTGACAGCAGTCACACAGACGGGTCTCTGCATTCGGGGAAAGGGGTCCCATGTGTAAACATGGGACCCCTTTCAGTCCGCTGGTCCGGGTTTGTCGTTTTATTTTTTTTGTCAAGTACGTGGATTATCTCCCGGACACTGGATCAGGTGAGTCTAATTTTTTTCACAGGTACCCCGGATCGTCGGAGACGAGACGTGCCAGTCGGCGGGTCAACATAGGTAAGTATGTGTGTGTCGACATGTGTGAAATAAAGTTTTACTGTCACGGTGTGTCTCCAGTTTTTATTTGGGTATTTTTTTCCAGTAGAACTACAGGTACCAGCGGGCCCGTTTTTATCCTGCATGCTGGTACTTGTGGTTCTCCAAGTACCAGCTTGTGGGGGAGGCTTGCTGGGACTTGTAGTACTACTGGAAAAAACCAATATTCTTGTCATTTTCTCAAGGCTATCAGCCCCCCATCCGCAGCCCTTGGATGGGGGGGGACAGCCTCGGGCTTCAACCCTGGCCCTTGGGTGGCTGGGGGGGAACCCCTTGATTGAAGGGGTCCCCACTCCCCCAGGGTACCCCGGCCAGGGGTGACTAGTTGGATATTAAATGCCACGGCCGCAGGGCACTGTATAAAAGTAACCCCCGGCTGTGGCATTATCTGTCCAGCTAGTGGAGCCCGATGCTGGTGTATAAAATACGGGGGACCCCTACTCTTTTTGTCACCCGTATTTTTTGCACCAGCACCAGGCGTAGAGCCCGGTGCTGGTTTTAAAAATACGGGGGATCCCCTGTCAATTTCCCCCCCGGATTGTTAGAACCAGGACCGGCTCGAAGAGCCCGAGGCTGCTTATGCTTAGGAGGGGGGACCCCACGCAATTTTTTCCGGGATTTTACCATTCCATCTAAAAAATAAAATAAAAAAAAAATATATATATTTTTAAAAATGTATAAATAATACTTGTGCCTCCAAAAAAGACAAACCAAGTACCTAATCCCTTCTAATATAAATAGATATGCTATTACCAATAGTGATGAGCGGGTTCGGTTTCCGAGAAACCGAACCCCCCCGAACGTCACCCTTTTTACACGGGTCCGAGCCATACTCGGATTCTCCCGTATGGCTCGGTTAACCCGAGCGCGCCCGAACGTCATCATCCCGCTGTCGGATTCTCGCGAGATTCGGATTCTATATAAGCAGCCGCGAGTCACCGCCATTTTCACACGTGCATTGAGATTGATAGGGAGAGGACGTGGCTGGCGTCCTCTCCGTTTATAATTGTAGAAGAGACAGTTGATTGCTTGTTTTATTACTAATTGTGGGGAGGATTGGGGAGCAGCTGTTAGGACTCGGAGTAGAGTGCAGAGTTTTGCTGATAGTGACCACCAGTTTTTTTTTATCCGTTCTCTGCCTGAAAAAAACGCTCCATACCATATCTGTGCTCAGTGTGCTGCATGATATATCTGTGCTGAGTGCTCACACTGCTTAATTGTGGGGACTGGGGAGCAGCTATAGCAGGAGTACAGTGCACAGTTTTGCTGACAGTGACCACCAGTATACGTTTGTCTGCCTGAAAAACACTCCTGTGGTGGCTTTTTTTTATACTAGTTTAGCAGTCTGCTGACAGTGTCCACCAGGTCCATTATACTGTATATAGCAGTACGGTAGGCCACTGCTGTACCTACCTCTGTGTCGTCAGTCACTCGTCATCCATTAATAATAATAAGTATACTATCCATCCATCTACATTGTATACCTGTGGTGGCTTTTTTTCTTTATACTAGTAGTACTAGTTTAGCAGTCTGCTGACAGTGTCCACCAGGTCCATTATACTGTATATAGCAGTACGGTAGGCCACTGCTGTACCTACCTCTGTGTCGTCACTCGTCGTCCATAAGTATACTATCCATCCATCTACATTGTATACCTGTGGTGGCTTTTTTTCTTTATACTAGTAGTACTAGTTTAGCAGTCTGCTGACAGTGTCCACCAGGTCCATTATACTGTATATAGCAGTACGGTAGGCCACTGCTGTACCTACCTCTGTGTCGTCACTCGTCGTCCATAAGTTTACTACCATCCATCTACATTGTATACCTGTGGTGGCTTTTTTTTTTTTATACTAGTAGTACTAGTTTAGCAGTCTGCTGACAGTGTCCACCAGGTCCATTATACTGTATATAGCAGTACGGTAGGCCACTGCTGTACCTACCTCTGTGTCGTCACTCGTCGTCCATAAGTATACTATCCATCCATCTACATTGTATACCTGTGGTGCCTTTTAGTTGTGCACATTAAAATATGGAGAACAAAAATGTGGAGGTTAAAAAAATAGGGAAAGATCAAGATCCACTTCCACCTCGTGCTGAAGCTGCTGCCACTAGTCATGGCCGAGACGATGAAATGCCATCAACGTCGTCTGCCAAGGCCGATGCCCAATGTCATAGTACAGAGCATGTAAAATCCAAAACACAAAAGATCAGTAAAATGACCCAAAAATCAAAATTATAAGCGTCTGAGGAGAAGCGTAAACTTGCCAATATGCCATTTACGACACGGAGTGGCAAGGAACGGCTGAGGCCCTGGCCTATGTTCATGGCTAGTGGTTCAGCTTCACATGAGCATGGAAGCACTCATCCTCTCGCTAGAAAAAAGAAAAGACTTAAGCTGGCAAAAGCACAGCAAAGAACTGTGCGTTCTTCGAAATCACAAATCCCCAAGGAGAGTCCAATTGTGTCGGTTGCGATGCCTGACCTTCCCAACACTGGACGGGAAGAGCTTGCGCCTTCCACCATTTGTACGCTCCCTGCAAGTGCTGGAAGGAGCACCCGCAGTCCAGTTCCTGATAGTCAAATTGAAGATGTCAGTGTTGAAGTACACCAGGATGAGGATATGGGTGTTGCTGGCGCTGGGGAGGAAATTGACAAGGAGGATTCTGATGGTGAGGTGGTTTGTTTAAGTCAGGCACCCGGGGAGATGCCTGTTGTCCGTGGGAGGAATATGGCCATTGACATGCCTGGTCAAAATACAAAAAAAAACAGCTCTTCGGTGTGGAATTATTTCAACACAAATGCGGACAACAGGTGTCAAGCCGTGTGTTGCCTTTGTCAAGCTGTAATAAGTAGGGGTAAGGACGTTAACCACCTCGGAACATCCTCCCTTATACGTCACCTGCAGCGCATTCATCATAAGTCAGTGACAAGTTCAAAAACTTTGGGCGACAGCGGAAGCAGTCCACTGACCAGTAAATCCCTTCCTCTTGTAACCAAGCTCCTGCAAACCACACCACCAACTCCCTCAGTGTCAATTTCCTCCTTACCCAGGAAAGCCAATAGTCCTGCAGGCCATGTCACTGGCAAGTGTGACGAGTCCTCTCCTGCCTGGGATTCCTCCGATGCATCCTTGAGTGTAACGCCTACTGCTGCTGGCGCTGCTGTTGTTGCTGCTGGAAGTCGATCGTCATCACAGAGGGGAAGTCGGAAGACCACTTGTACTACTTCCAGTAAGCAATTGACTGTCCAACAGTCCTTTGCGAGGAAGATGAAATATCACAGCAGTCATCCTGCTGCAAAGCGGATAACTGAGGCCTTGGCAGCCTGGGCAGTGAGAAACGTGGTTCCGGTATCCATCGTTAATTCAGAGCCAACTATAGACTTGATTGAGGTACTGTGTCCCCGGTACCAAATACCATCTAGGTTCCATTTCTCTAGGCAGGCGATACCGAAAATGTACACAGACCTCAGAAAAAGACTCACCAGTGTCCTAAAAAATGCAGTTGTACCCAATGTCCACTTAACCACGGACATGTGGACAAGTGGAGCAGGGCAGACTCAGGACTATATGACTGTGACAGCCCACTGGGTAGATGTATTGCCTCCCCCTGCAAGAACAGCAGCGGCGGCACCAGTAGCAGCATCTCGCAAATGCCAACTCGTTCCTAGGCAGGCTACGCTTTGTATCACCGCTTTCCAGAATACGCACACAGCTAAAAACCTCTTACGGCAACTGAGGAAGATCATCGCAGAATGGCTTACCCCAATTGGACTCTCCTGGGGATTTGTGACATCGGACAACGCCAGCAATATTGTGCGTGCATTACATCTGGGCAAATTCCAGCACGTCCCATGTTTTGCACATACCTTGAATTTGGTGGTGCAGAATTATTTAAAAAACGACAGGGGCGTGCAAGAGATGCTGTCGGTGGCCGGAAGAATTGCGGGCCACTTTCGGCGTTCAGGCACCGCGTACAGAAGACTGGAGCACCACCAAAAATACCTGAACCTGCCCTGCCATCATCTGAAGCAAGAGGTGGTAACGAGGTGGAATTCAACCCTCTATATGCTTCAGAGGATGGAGGAGCAGCAAAAGGCCATTCAAGCCTATACATCTGGCCACGATATAGGCAAAGGAGGTGGAATGCACCTGTCTCAAGCGCAGTGGAGAATGATTTCAACGTTGTGCAAGGTTCTGCAACCCTTTGAACTTGCCACACGTGAAGTCAGTTCAGACACTGCCAGCCTGAGTCAGGTCATTCCCCTCATCAGGCTTTTGCAGAAAAAGCTGGAGACATTGAAGGAGGAGCTAAAACAGAGCGATTCCGCTAGGCATGTAGGACTTGTGGATGGAGCCCTTAATTCGCTTAACCAGGATTCACGGGTGGTCAATCTGTTGAAATCAGAGCACTAAATTTTGGCCACCGTGCTCGATCCTAGATTTAAAACCTACGTTGTATCTCTCTTTCCAGCAGACTCAAGTCTGCAGGTGTTCAAAGACCTGCTGGTAAGAAAATTGTCAAGTCAAGCGGAACGTGACCCGTCAACAGCTCCTCCTTCACATTCTCCCGCAACTGGGGGTGCGAGGAAAAGGCTAAGAATTCCGAGCCCACCCACTGGCGGTGATGCAGGGCAGTCTGGAGCGAGTGCTGACATCTGGTCCGGACTGAGGGACCTGCCAACGATTACTGACATGTCGTCTACTGTCACTGCATATTATTCTCTCACCATTGAAAGAATGGTGGAGGATTATACGAGTGACCGCATCCAAGTAGGCACGTCAGACAGTCCGTACGTATACTGGCAGGAAAAAGAGGCAATTTGGAGGCCCTTGCAGAAACTGGCTTTATTCTACCTAAGTTGCCCTCCCTCCAGTGTGTACTCCGAAAGAGTGTTTAGTGCAGCCGCTCACCTTGTCAGCAATCGGCGTATGAGGTTACTTCCAGAAAATGTGGAGAAGATGATGTTCATTAAAATTAATTATAATCAATTCCTCCGTGGAGACATTCACCAGTAGCAATTGCCTCCAGAAAGTACACGGGGACCTGAGATGGTGGATTCCAGTGGGGACGAATTAATAATCTGTGAGGAGGGGGATGTACACAGTGAAAGGGGTGATGAATCGGACGATGATGATGAGGTGGACATCTTGCCTCCGTAGAGCCAGTTTGTGCAAGGAGAGATTGATTGCTTCTTTTTTGGTGGGGGCCCAAACCAACCAGTCATTTCAGTCACAGTCGTGTGGCAGACCCTGTCGCTGAAATGATGGGTTCGTTAAAGTGTGCATGTCCTGTTTATACAACATAAGGGTGGGTGGGAGGGCCCAAGGACAATTCCATCTTGCACCTCTTTTTTCTTTCATTTTTCGTTGCATCATGTGCTGTTTGGGGACAATTTTTTTGAAGTGCCATCCTGTCTGACACTGCAGTGCCACTCCTAGATGGGCCAGGTGTTTGTGTCGGCCACTTGGGTCGCTGAGTTTAGTCACACAGCTACCTCATTGCACCTCTTTTTTTCTTTGCATCATGTGCTGTTTGGGGACAATTTTTTTGAAGTGCCATCCTGCCTGACACTGCAGTGCCACTTCTAGATGGGCCAGGTGTTTGTGTCGGCCACTTGTGTCGCTTAGCTTAGCCATCCAGCGAGCTTGGTGCAAATTTTAGGACTAAAAATAATATTGTGAGGTGTGAGGTGTTCAGAATAGACTGAAAATGAGTGGAAATTATGGTTATTGAGGTTAATAATACTATGGGATCAAAATGACCCCCAAATTCTATGATTTAAGCTGTTTTTTAGGGGTTTTAAAAAAAAAACACCCGAATCCAAAACAAACCCGAATCCGACAAAAAAATTTCGGTGAGGTTTTGCCAAAACGCGTCCGAACCCAAAACACGGCCGCGGAACCGAACCCAAAACCAAAACACAAAACCCGAAAAATTTCCGGTGCACATCACTAATTATCAATAAAAAAAACACCCAAAAAAACATGTTTTAAATTTTTTTTATTAGTTTCACCCACCAAAGTGTGGCGGATTGAAAATGACGAATTTACTGTCTAAAAGCACTGTTGTCGAATTTCCAAACTTCAATTGAATATACTTTTGTCGAATTGCAGCATTTGTATCATTGCAGAAAAGTCGAATTTGTCAAAAGTCAAATTTCAAAAAGTCGAATTTTGAAAGTCCCTTTTTTTGACGGAAAGTACTGAATTGCATTGTCGATTTTTATTTTTTTTTGGCGAAAAAGTCCAGTTTTTTCGACAATTTCGGGAATTCGACCGCAATTGCATATACCCCATAGTGTTAGTTTACAGTAGGGTTTCTTATTCAGTGGTTGCCTCGTCTGACTTTTTTGTGATAATTTTTATTTATTTAAATTGAAGGGGGGAAAAAGATGGACCTGAGCATCCTACGTACCTGTCTCTCATGTCTAATTGAAATGTGCATATTACACCATAAGTGCTTATTGTATTAATGGAGACCATAGCAGTGTATTGATATATATCAATGGAGCGATCTATAGAAATTTAAATAGGTAGAGACTACTGTGATTATTTATCACTGAACTCAGACCGCCCAATATGAGCCAGATTTATATGCAAGGACAGTCTATTCAGTGGAGCGATCTATAGAAATTTAAATAGGTAGAGATTTTTGTGATTATTCATTACTGAATGTAGACCACCTACTACGAGCTAGATGTATATGCAAGGATAGTTTATTCTAAGTATCATAGACAAGGTATCTCATTGCCCAGATGACTACATATAATTTTTAACTGGTTATATACAACGACCGGACCACGTGTAATAGCCAATGGACTCCCAAATATAATAGGGAAACCCACATATGGCTATGTGTACATTTGTATACTAATAAAGAAAAAAGACAGGACTTGGATGTCTTCATAATACCATTTCTGGGCAATGAGCCAAGGTCTTTGACAGGAGTACAAAAGTGATACAGACAATTCTCATTGAGGAGTACAGACAATTCTCATTGTTCCAGATTGGCCACAAAGGGCCTGGTATCTGGATCTGCAGGAAATGCTCACAGAAGTTCCGTGGCCTCTTCCTCTAAGACAGCACCTGTTACAACAGGGGCCCTGTCTGTTCCAAGACTTACCGCGGCTGCGTTTGACGGCATGGCGGTTGAACGCCGGATCCTAGCGGAAAAGGGCATTCCGGAGGAGGTCATTCCTACTCTGATAAAGGCTAGGAAGGACGTGACAGCTAAACATTATCACCGTATATGGCGGAAGTATGTTTCTTGGTGTGAGTCCAGGAATGCTCCTACGGAAGAATTCCATCTGGGCCGTTTCCTTTACTTCCTACAAACTGGAGTGAATTTGGGCCTAAAATTAGGCTCCATTAAGGTTCAGATTTCGGCCCTAACCATTTTCTTTCATAAGGAATTGGCTTCTCTCCCAGAAGTACAGACTTTTTTGAAGGGAGTGCTGCATATTCAGCCTCCTTTTGTACCTCCTGTGGCACCTTGGGACCTGAACGAGGTGTTGAGTTTCCTTAAGTCACACTGGTTTGAACCACTTAAAACGGTGAAGTTAAAATATATCACTTGAAAAGTGGTCATGTTGTTAGCCTTGGCTTCGGCTAGGCGAGTGTCGGAGTTGGCGGCTTTGTCTCACAAAAGCCCCTATTTAGTTTTCCATATGGATAGAGCGGAATTGCGGACCCGTCCTCAATTCTTGCCAAAGGTGGTTTCGTCTTTTCAAATGAACCAACCTATTGTGGTGCCTGTGGCTACGCGAGATTCCGAGTCCCTTGATGTGGTCAGGGCTTTGAAAGTTTACATGGCCAGAATGGCTAGGGTCAGGAAAACAGAAGCACTGTTTGTCCTGTATGCAGCCAACAAGATTGGCGCTCCTGCTTCCAAGCAGACTATTGCTCACTGGATCTGTAAAATGATTCAGCAGGCTCATTCTACGGCTGGATTGCCGTTACCAAAATCAATAAAGGCCCATTCCACCAGGAAAGTGGGCTCTTCTTGGGCGGCTGCCCGAGGGGTCTCGGCATTACAGCTGTGCCGAGCTGCTACTTGGTCGGGTTCAAACACTTTTACAAAATTCTACAAGTTTGATACCCTGGCTGAGGAGGACCTCATGTTTGCTCAATCGGTGCTGCAGAGTCATCCGCACTCTCCCGCCCGTTTGGGAGCTTTGGTATAATCCCCATGGTCCTTACGGAGTCCCCAGCATCCTCTAGGACGTAAGAGAAAATAAGATTTTAACCCTACCGGTAAATCTTTTTCTCCTAGTCCGTAGAGGATGCTGGGCGCCCGTCCCAAGTGCGGACTACTTCTGCAAGACTTGTATATAGTTTTGCTTACATAACGGTTATGTTACAGTTTTCCTCAGTCTCGAGTCGGACTGATGCTGTGTTGTTTCATACTGTTAACTGGTTCGTATATCCCAAGTTATACGGTGTGATTGGTGTGGGCTGGTATGAATCTTGCCCTTAGATTATCTAAAATCCTTTCCTCGTACTATCCGTCTCCTCTGGGCACAGTTTCTCTAACTGAGGTCTGGAGGAGGGGCATAGAGGGATGAGCCAGTGCACACCCATACCTAAAGTTCTTTCTTAGTGCCCATGTCTCCTGCGGAGCCCGTCTATCCCCATGGTCCTTACGGAGTCCCCAGCATCCTCTACGGACTAGGAGAAAAAGATTTACCGGTAGGTTTAAAATCTTATTTTCTTTCTTTTTCCCCCCTATTTTCCACTATAGGTACTCTTAACTGATCTGTGGTAGCACCCCCACTTTCCGTATTATTGATTGTTACGGTATTTAGTTTAGGGGTATTGAACTACATACTTACATGGGATAGATATTATTATTCCAGTGCAACAGTTCCCTTCTTCTTCCCCTTTTCCCTTGCTTAAATTTAAATTGAAGGGGGAAGAATAAGGAGCAGAGGGGATCCACATGTACAACCCTTAAGCACCCATCCCAAGCCTCACTTCCTATAAGGAAATGATAACGTCCAGTTATTTGCTGACATTAAGTTTATATTTCAGCATACTAATCATTACATTGTTTATTTATTTATTGGTTCTGTATAAAAATGTAAACACAACAATGTATTTTGTAAAGGAACACCAAATGTGATACTCACACAACGTTTCAACATGCAGAGGAAAGTTTATTTTGCAAGTTTTCAATTATATCTTTTGTTTTTAAACTATTGCGGTGCAGAAATCCATCAAGCCCCTGCCCAATATTAACGTATTTTTAGTTTTGCATAAAAAAAAAAACCAAAGGATACGCTTACATATGAGAACGTTGTTATAAGTGCTTTGTCCAGTAGAATGTGGTTTAGAACTCAAGCACGCCTGTCAGTTGCTAGAATTGGCGTATCTATAATGGTTGCAGTGTATGCCGCAAGCATGGGCCCCTGGGTCCAGGGGAACCCACACCCATTTAAGTACATTGTAGGCCCTGAGCTAACCAGTGCACTGGGGCCCCTACACACCCATTCACGGAAAAAATTCAAGTCATGCACTGCTTCCATATGGTGGAAGGCTGTTAGTACTTTGATTGGTGGATAACTTCAGCCATCCACCAATCAGCATGATAACAGTCATTCACTGTCTCACTGCAGGCTGGGTGGCAGGAAGAGAACGCTGCCCGGGTGCTCTGATTGTGTGGCTGGGCAGCGTTCTCTACCTGCCTCCCAAGAAGCTCTGGAGATACCAGCCCAGGGGCAAGATGCCCCCCGGCCCAGGCCACCCCTGTTCGAAGGCACCTATAATCATGGGGCCCTGGGCAGCTGCCCACTGTGTCTAAACGTTAAGATGTCCTTGCACATCCTGCACCCATGTTACCTCCCTGGAGTCCTATGTTAGTGCTGCAGCAGCTGCAGAAATCACCCAGAAAATTGTGCAGAGGCCATTTTCCCTGTGATTTGTGTATGAACAAATGACCGAGAATATGGCGGGTGCCACATTCCTAGATCCCTGCACAATGCCAGAATCTACTGCAATGCAGAGCGGAGGGGGTGCACACAGTCTGCACAACCCTCCCCCCCCCCTCTTAACCCTTTCCCTGTTCTGCAACCTATTAATTAAAATAATGCTTAGCATGACTAAATCAGGACTATTGCCTGCTGGACACTGCCCCACCCGCGCTGGGGGAAAGGTAGGACCACTTTTGTTCTTTTACTATTCAGTCAGTTAGGATACCGGTCCCTCACGTCTGAATAAAGTTGGTCCAGCCAATCCCCTTCACGGGTGGTTGCCACCTGCAGCCAATTTTTTATTGTCATATTCATGTTTATATTTTAATTTATAAATATATTAAAAAAAAATTATACCGTCACAAGAGTTCCTATTCGTATTGAAGGAAGACAAAGAAACCTTGATGAGCATAGCACTACGATAACATCCGTGAGTACTGGTACGAATCCATGTTTTATAAAGATACCTTGATGAGAGGATAGCACACTATATTAGTGTAAGTAAGGTACGCACAATAAGGAATTCATTCCGCTACTCCGACATACACATCATCAGGACTGTGATCCTAATATGGGAAATAAGGTCCCCACCTAAAAAGATACCTTGATAGGCTTGTCATCACATTTGCTCTGTGTAAGTGGAGGTATATCCACCATTATACATATTGTCTATGGAGAAAATAGATCCCATCTCTTGAAAAAGCTTCTTCCGAATATTTCCACACATCAGTGGTTAACCACCAGTTATTTTTATGTTTTTCCATGCTGATGAACCCATCGGAAGAACATTAGAATAAGGAAAACCTAAGAAGAATAAGAAAAGCATCCACAGATCCGATCCATCACGATCTTTAGGATAAGTATTGATTCCTAACATTTTCTCAGCGCCAATTCCCCTCACCATTTCCTTTCACTTCACAGTTTGTATACTTGTCTATGCAGGGTCCACCTGGTCCACAGGGATAACCCCCGGTGGGCCTCACTGCTTGAAGGCCTACCCCTTCCTTTAAGAATCAGGTTGTAAACTGTGCAATTGAATTATGCATTATACACAATTTATGTTATATTATACTGAACAGGACTATGGTGTATTTTCTACAGTGCAGTATCTACTATATATATATATATATATATAAAAATCAAGGGGCCCAGATAATGCACTTGCCAAACCTAAACATGGCCCACTTCCACTACATTCTCCCGGTGAGTCTATAATTTGGTCAGCTTTCCATCAGTTGTACCTTTTATTAAAAAGTCGTATTGCAGAACCAATGGAAAATTGCCTCAAAAGCGACAGTAAGTAAGTTTTACCCCAAAGTGGGTAAAGCAAAACACTGGGAAGAATTTCATGAAGGGCTTGGAAAGTCTGAGTTACCAGATGGAGATCCATTACTATCTGTCCCGGTCACCCTCAGCATAACTATGGGAACCCGCTTATACTGTACTCAGGCTGTGCCCCCGCCGCTCCTCACTCATCCCTTACATCTCTCCTGTAATACGGTGCTGCAAGTGTCAGTGGCAAACGCAGGATTTGCATGGGGGGGGGGGTTCCAGAACTGGGAGGAGCCAATGACGGGGGTGGGGACTGAGGTGACCCAGTATATACTGGGTCCGTAAAACTAGTGTGTCTGTGTGTGTGTGTGTGTGTGTGTATATATATATATATATATATATACATATATATATACACATACACACACACATACATATACACATACATAGCATATTAAACATGCATACACACAGATATATATATATATATGTACACACACATACAGTACACATATATATATATACACACACATATATATATATATATATATATATATCATGTGATCGTGTGTGTGTGTGTGTGTGTGTGTTTATATGTATGTATGTATGTATATACATGTGTATATATGTATGCACATGGATATATATGTACTATAATTAAAATAAAGTAAACTTTTATTGCACTTACAAGTGCCACCAGGAAGACAGCAGGCTGCAGAGGATACTAGACAGCCATTAATAATACTCATGCAGCTAAAAAAAAAAATATATATATATAGGGTTTTTTACTTGATGTGATCTCTGAATATCCTATGAGGAAGGATTTAAGATATTGTTTAAAATGGTCTACATTCCTCCACAACTTCATTGATGGATCATTATAAGAGAAATTACATCATAATGTCTATGTAACATGATGGACATGTAATTTTGTTTTTGTAAATTTTAATAAACTTTTATGAAGGAACAGTTCATGCTTTTGTTTTAAAATCAGTAATATTTGTGAAACCCATAGGGTTCTGTACATTCTACGGGTTACACTAATCCCTGGGCGCCAATTTCCCCTCTTTTTCCACATTTCTATACCTAGTTCAGTCTAACAAGGAACTCAGGGAAACAGGCTGCCTTTCTTAAGAAACTTTCTAATCTTACTCTATCTAATACCTATAAAATAGCGCAGAAGGAGAGTATTTGTTTGGTTTGATATATATATATATATATATATATATATATATATATTTAGTGGAGGGGGGTTTCTGGGTGCTCGGAACCCCCCACCCCCCCCCCACCCCCGGGTGCGCCACTGAGTGTAAGATATGAACAGATGTAATATGCATTGTTTGGTGCACATAGCACAGAACATAGTATATTATGCATATGTCACATATGTATGTCCAATTGTACGGGAGCCCCTCAGTATTTAAATCAGAGATAATTGAGTTAGTTAGATCCATTCTATTGTAATTATGCGTAATATGCCGATCTCCATATGCAGAATCTTTACAATCGTGTTCGAATATATTATTTTACATTACTGTATGAATCATTGCGGACTCTCTCTTCTAGAAGGACACAGGTCAGAGGAAGTTACTAAAGTTGCTCATTTTTGGGGGGGGTTTTAAACCAAAGGAAGTGTATATTATGTGTAGCGGATGAGGTTACTTGAATAACTGCAAACTCCTGGAATCATGTGATCACTCTCACAGTGACCTCACCGACACTTAGGTTCCTGTTTCCAAGTATCCTTTTTATTCATGAAAACATTACCAGAAAACAAACATCTTTTCTTTTTTTTTTGCCAGCATACTGCATCAAGGGATTTGGTACGATATACCGATGGACAGGGTGCCGACATTTATCATTCCAACAGCGGCATCCTGACCATCAGAACATCAACAGCCCCCCAGAAAGTACCCTAACCCTCCCCTGCCCCCTATCCTAACCCTCCCCTGCCCCCTATCCTAAACCTCCCCTGCCCCCTATCCTAACCCTCCCCTGCCCCCTACCCTAACTCTCACCTGCCCCCTACCTTAACCCTCCCCTGCCCCCTACCCTAACCCTCCCATGCTCCCTACCCTAACCCTCCCATGCCCCTACCCTAACTCTCACCTGCCCCCTACCTAAACCCTCACCTGCCCCCTACCTTAACACTCCCTGCCCCCTACCCTAACTCTCACCTGCCCCCTACCTAAACCCTCACCTGCCCCCTACCCTAACTCTCACCTGCCCCCTACCTTAACCCTCCCCTGCCCCCTACCCTAACTCTCACCTGCCCCCTACCTTAACCCTCCCCTGCCCCCTACCCTAACTCTCACCTGCCCCCTAACTTAACCCTCCCCTGCCCCCTACCCTATCTTCTCACCTTCCCCCTACCTTAACCCTCCCTGCCCCCTACCCTTACCCTCTCCTGCCCCCTACCCTAACCCTCCCCTGCCCCCTACCCTAACTCTCACCTGCCCCTACCTTAACCCTCCCCTGCCCCTACCCTAATCCTCCCCTGCCCCTTACCCTAACTCTCACCTGCCCCCTTCCTCAATCCTCGGCTGCCCCCTACTCAATCTCTCACCTGCACCCTACCTTAACCCTCCCTGCCCCCTACCCTAACCCGCCCCTGCCACCTACCCTAACCCTCCCCTGCCCCCTACCATAACTCTCCCCTGCCCCCTACCTTAAGCCTCCCTGCCCCTTACCCTAACTCTCACCTGCACCCTTCCTTAATCCTCCCCTGCCCCCTATCCTAACCCTCCCTTGTGGGTGCCTAACCCTATCCCTCCTCACTTGGTGCCTAACCCTAACCTTCCCCTCCCCAGTACCTAACCACTCCCTTCCTTTCCCTATACCCTAATCCTAATCCCCTTCTAATGCCTAAACCAAACCTCCCACCCTCCGCGGCAGGAAGAGAGCGTGTCCCGCTAAAAGAATGTTCGGGACTCCAGGCGTTGGTATTTTGACGCCAGGATAATGAGCTCCATCGAGAATTTGATGCCGGCATTATGCCGCTGTTCAGGTTTCTGACATCGGTATTTCAACCCGCCATGCTCCCATCCGTCGTTATTGCAACTACATCCCGTATCAAGCCTTAAGGCCCGTACACACTGGTCGATATATCGTCCGTTCTCCTGAACGGCCGATATATCGCGGGACCGTCGGCCAGTGTGTACGACCGATACGTCTGTGAACTCCGTCGTTCACAGACATATCGCGTCGGTCGCGCAGCACAGCCGACGGCCAATATATCTACCAATATATTGGCGCGTCGCTGTGTGTGTACGGGGCGGTCGGCCGACCGCCTGTACACATGGTGCGGCGGCCGGCGGTGATTGACAGGTGAACTGGTCAGTTCCCGACGGATCGAGCAATGTGTATGCTGAACACACTGCTCGATCCGTCCATAGATATATTTGCAGATCAATTGATCGGCAGATATATCTACCAGTGCGTACCCACCTTTAGATACAGATACATTTCATAGACTGTGCTAGATAAATGACAGAAACTGATTCTCCACTATAACTCTCTCCAAGGCTTGATACATCTTCCCCCCTGTGTCACATGTATTATGCAGTGAAATAGGTCTGCTGCCATGGGGTAGTTAGCTTGGCAATGAGTGTTCCTATTAGAGATGAGCGGGTTCGGTTTCTCTGAATCCGAACCCGCCCGAACTTCATGGTTTTTTTCACGGGTCCGAGCAGACTCGGATCCTCCCGCCTTGCTCGGTTAACCCGAGCGCGCCCGAACGTCATCATGACGCTGTCGGATTCTCGCGAGACTCGGATTCTATATAAGGAGCCGCGCGCCGCCGCCATTTTCACACGTGCATTGAGATTGATAGTGAGAGGACGTGGCTGGCGTCCTCTCCATTTAGATTATAAGAGAGAGAGATTTACTGGAGCTTAGGACTAGGAGGAGTACTGTAGAAGTGTAGAGAGTGCAGAGAGTTTACTAGTGAGTGACCACCAGACAGTGCAGTTTATTTAATATATCCGTTCTCTGCCTGAAAAAAGCGATACACACAGTGACTCAGTCACATACCATATCTGTGTGCACTGCTCAGGCTCAGCCCAGTGTGCTGCATCATCTATATATATTATATATCTGTCTGACTGCTCAGCTCACACAGCTTATAATTGTGGGGGAGACTGGGGAGCACTGCAGTGCCAGTTATAGGTTATAGCAGGAGCCAGGAGTACATAATATTATATAGTGAGTGACCACCAGACAGTGCAGTTTATTTAATATATCCGTTCTCTGCCTGAAAAAAGCGATACACACAGTGACTCAGTCACATACCATATCTGTGTGCACTGCTCAGGCTCAGCCCAGTGTGCTGCATCATCTATATATATTATATATCTGTCTGACTGCTCAGCTCACACAGCTTATAATTGTGGGGGAGACTGGGGAGCACTGCAGTGCCAGTTATAGGTTATAGCAGGAGCCAGGAGTACATAATATTATATTAAAATTAAACAGTGCACACTTTTGCTGCAGGAGTGCCACTGCCAGTGTGACTGACCAGTGACCTGACCACACTGACCACCAGTATAGTTAGTAGTATACTTATATTGTGATTGCCTGAAAAAGTTAAACACTCGTCGTGTGACTTCACTTGTGTGTTGTTGTTTTTTTTATTCTATAAAAATAAAACTCATTCTGCTGACAGACAGTGTCCAGCAGGTCCGTCATTATATAATATATAATATATACCTGTCCTGCTGCAGTAGTGATATATATATATTTTTTATATCATTTATCATCCAGTCGCAGCAGACACAGTACGGTAGTTCACGGCTGTGGCTACCTCTGTGTCTGCACTCGGCAGGCAGTCCGTCCATAATTGTATACCACCTAACCGTGGTTTTTTTTTCTTCTTTATACATACATACTACTACGACATCTCTTTATCAACCAGTCTATATTAGCAGCAGACACAGTACAGTACGGTAGTTCACGGCTGTGGCTACCTCTGTGTCTGCACTCGGCAGGCAGTCCGTCCATAATTGTATACCACCTAACCTTTTTCTTTGCATCATGTGCTGATTGGGGAGGGTTTTTTGGAAGGGACATCCTGCGTGACACTGCAGTGCCACTCCTAAATGGGCCCGGTGTTTGTGTCGGCCACTAGGGTCGCTAATCTTACTCACACAGTCAGCTACCTCATTGCGCCTCTTTTTTTCTTTGCGTCATGTGCTGTTTGGGGAGGGTTTTTTGGAAGGGACATCCTGCGTGACACTGCAGTGCCACTCCTAGATGGGCCCGGTGTTTGTGTCGGCCACTAGGGTCGCTAATCTTACTCACACAGCTACCTCATTGCGCCTCTTTTTTTCTTTGCGTCATGTGCTGTTTGGGGAGGGTTTTTTGGAAGGGACATCCTGCGTGACACTGCAGTGCCACTCCTAGATGGGCCCGGTGTTTGTGTCGGCCACTAGGGTCGCTAATCTTACTCACACAGCTACCTCATTGCGCCTCTTTTTTTCTTTGCGTCATGTGCTGTTTGGGGAGGGTTTTTTGGAAGGGCCATCCTGCGTGACACTGCAGTGCCACTCCTAGATGGGCCCGGTGTTTGTGTCGGCCACTAGGGTCGCTAATCTTACTCACACAGCTACCTCATTGCGCCTCTTTTTTTCTTTGCGTCATGTGCTGTTTGGGGAGGGTTTTTTGGAAGGGACATCCTGCGTGACACTGCAGTGCCACTCCTAGATGGGCCCGGTGTTTGTGTCGGCCACTAGGGTCGCTTATCTTACTCACACAGCGACCTCGGTGCAAATTTTAGGACTAAAAATAATATTGTGAGGTGTGAGGTATTCAGAATAGACTGAAAATGAGTGTAAATTATGGTTTTTGAGGTTAATAATACTTTGGGATCAAAATGACCCCCAAATTCTATGATTTAAGCTGTTTTTTAGTGTTTTTTGAAAAAAACACCCGAATCCAAAACACACCCGAATCCGACAAAAAAAATTCGGTGAGGTTTTGCCAAAACGCGTTCGAACCCAAAACACGGCCGCGGAACCGAACCCAAAACCAAAACACAAAACCCGAAAAATTTCAGGCGCTCATCTCTAGTTCCTATGTGAAAAAAAGACCTGTAAGGACATAACTCTCGATGCTACTGGTTTTTGAAGGTCCCAGCAATGAGATACTGGTCCATAAGAAGGAGTTGTGAGCAGTTCTGTCACCCAGGGCACGGGGCCTGGAGGTGGCACTCTTGCTGTATCATTGCACCTGCATCTGGCATCCTGCAGCATGCAGTACTATTGCAGAGTGACCTGGAGTGTCAATGGGACACTCAGACATGCACCCTACAGCCTGAAACGCTACCCAGAGCATGCCAGGGATGCTCCTCCGGAAAATGCTCTACTTTCTATCGCTGGTGGCCCCACCCCCTAGTCATGATGTCACTGCATCGGGGGTGGGTCATAGAGCCTTGCTCTGGCCCAGATAATTCCGATATTGTTTCAGTGTATCCGTATGCATGCTGCTTATTAAATGAGACAGCCGCTCAGTCCAAGAATGGTTTCCAAACTGATCCACACTGATTAAGCAGATTAGTAGATATTGAGGGTAAATCCAAGTTGATCGCAGCAGGGAATTTTTTAGCAGTTGGGCAAAACCATGTGCACTGCAGGGGGGGCAGATATAACATGTGCAGAGAGAGTTAGATTTGGGTGGGTTATTTTATTTCTGTGCAGGGTAAATACTGGCTGCTTTATTTTTACACTGCAAATTAGATTGCAGACTGAACACACCCCACTCAAATCTAACTCTCTCTGCACATGTTACATCTGCCTCCCCTGCACTGCACATGGTTTTGCCCAATTGCTAACAGAATTCCTGCTGCGATCAACTTGGAATTACGCCCAATGTGTCTGATTCAAATATGGATGTAGGTGGTCATTCCGAGTTGTTCGCTCGGAAAATTTATTCGCATCGCAGCGATTTCCCACTAAGTGTGCATGCGCAATGTTCGCACTGCGACTGCGCCAAGTAAATTTGCTATGAAGTTAGGTATTTTACTCACGGCTTTTTCTTCGTTCAGGCGATCGTAGTGTGATTGACAGTAAGTGGGTGTTACTGGGCGGAAACAGGCCGTTTTATGGGCGTGTGGGAAAAAACGCTACCGTTTCTGGGAAAAACGCGGGAGTGGCTGGAGAAAAGGAGGAGTGTCTGGGCGAACGCTGGGTGTGTTTGTGACATCAAACCAGGAACGACAAGCACTGAACTGATCGCACTAGCACTGTACTGTACTGTACTGCCCCCACCATCAAGCCGGTTAGGGATATTGGGGGTCATTCAGATCAGATCGCTACTGTGTGTTTTTGCACAGCGGGCGATCAGGTCCTAACTGCGCATGTGTATGCACCGCAATGCGAACGCGCGTCGAACAACAACAAAGGTCATTGCTGGTCAGCAACAAGATGGTGCGAAAAATCAGTTCGCAGGGGCGTTCGCACAGTGATTGATGAGTAGAGGCCATCTGTGGGTGGTAACTGACCGTTTACTGGGAGTGGTCATAAAAACGCAGGCGTCAGCTCCGGCCCCGATCAGCCTGATGTGGTGGCACTGTTGGAGTAAGTCCTGGGCTGCGCAGAGACTGCACACAGTGGATTTTAGCAGATCAGTCAGTGGCGTAACTAGAAAATCCTTTGGCGCCCCCCCCCCATACCCCCCATAATTGGCACTAGTAAAGGGACAAATAGGGTGTGTGGCTTCGTTGGAATGGGCGTGGCTTCGCATAAAGGGACGTGAAATTGCAGGAAAAGACTTCCTTATACCCCAGTTTTGCAACCTGCACGCCCAGACGTTGTCCACCACAGGAAAGAAAAATAATCCTGATTCATGCCCCTTACATTATTTGTCATTTTTCCTCCTTATAGTAATGCTCAGTATACATTATGCCACATACTGCAATGGCCCTTAGACATTATGCCACACACAATAATGCACATGACACAATATGCACACACCGTAATGCCTGTGACACATTATGCCACACACCGTAATGCCTGTGACACATTATGACAGGAATCGCAATGCCCGTTATACATTATGCTACACACTGCACTGCCCCTGATACATTATAGCACATACAATGTCTGTGACACATTATGACACACACTGCAATGTCCGTGATACATTATACCACACACCGTAATGCCTGTGACACATTATGACAGGAATCGCAATGCCCGTTATACATTATGCTACACACTGCAATGCCCCTGATACATTATAGCACATACAATGTCTGTGACACAGTATGACACACACCACAATGACCCTGAGACATTATACCACATACCACAATGCCCGTGATATAGTATACAACACACCGTAATGCCTGTGACACATTACGACACACACCGAAATTTCCGTGATACATTATGCCACACACCGTAATGCCCATTACACATTAAGTTCTACAGTAAGGTTTCTAATTACTTTTAAATTACCTGCTCGTTGCCAGGGGTTTCATGCTCTTGGTTCCATGCACGGTGCCAGGGGTTTTCATGCTCAGGGTGTCATGCTCGTTGCCAGGGGTTTCATGCACTGGGTGTCATGCTCGTTGCCAGGGGTTTCATGCACTGGGTGTCATGCTTGTTGCCAGGGGTTTCATGCACTGGGTGTCATGCTCGTTGCTAGGTGGTAGTGCTTGTTGCTAGGGCCATGCTCCCAGTGCCACATATGCCCCCAGTGCCAGATATTCCCCCCCAGTGCCACATATGCCCCTCAGTGCCTGCTCCCCCAGTGCCAAATATTCCCCTACAGTGCCACATATGCCCCCTCAGTGCCTGCTCCCCCCAGTGCCAGATATTCCCCCACAGTGCCAGGTATATGCCCCCAGTGCCAGATATTCCACCACAGTGCCAGGTATATGCCGCCAGTGCCAGATCTTCCACTGTATATATGCCCCCAGTGCCAGATCTTCCCCCACAGTGCCAGGTATATGCCCCCAGTGCCAGATCTTCCCCCACAGTGCCAGGTATATGACCCAGTGCCAGATCTTCCACAGTGCCAGGTATATGCCCCCAGTGCCAGATCTGCCCCCACAGTGCCAGGTATATGCCCCTAGTGCCAGATCTGCGCCCACAGTGCCAGGTATATGCCCCCAGTGCCTGCTCCCCCCCCCCCTTCCCCCTATGTGTTGGAGGGACACGGAGCGCATCGCGCGCCTCTCCTGTGTCAATCCCTGGCTGTCCGGCTGGTCTAATAAAGGAAGTGCCGGTTCGTGAGCCAATCAGAGCTCACAAACGGCACTTCCTTAGACCGGCCGGGGGAGAGCCAGGGAGGGACACAGGAGAGGCGTGCGATGTGCGCTCCGTGTCCCTCCAACACAGCAGGGAGGGAGAGGAGACTGCAGATTGACATGCGGACGCTCGTCCGCATGTCAATCTGTGCAGTCAGTGGCGCCCCCGCAGACCCTCGCCCCCAAGCCACCGAGAGGACTGCGGGGGCAGTAGTTACGCCTCTGAGATCAGTGTACACATAGGATCGCACACATTTGACGGGGAATTTACACTCCCCCAGGAAGTGGTGACTATCTGAACCAGACTTGCCTACTCTCCCGGATTTGCCGAGAGGTTTCCGAAAATCGGGTGACCCTCCTGGCCCCCCAGAAGAGCAGGCAAGTCTCCCGATTACAGGGGTCCCCCCCTGCCCGGCCGCCCACTTAGCGAGTAAAGTGGGCGGTCCGGGCAGGCGATGACGTGATTCTTGTTGAATCGCGTCATCATAGCCACGCCCCCTGCTGTATAATGCCGGTAATAGTGGCATTACACAGCGGGGGCGGGGCTTACACGAGACAATCCGTAGCCACGCCCCCGGTCCACCTCCGACACGCCCCTGGTCCGCGTACGCCACGCCTACGGTCCGCCCCCCTCTGCACTCACATCGCAGCCCGCCCCCCTGCCGAACCGACCTGGTTGCTCTCTCCCGGAGCGTCACTTTCTGGCACACTCCACGCTTCTTAGCTGCAGTTTTGTGGGGCACCTGCCGCTGTGCAGGTTCCGTACTGCCTCTGTTATCTCCAGCCCCGGCAACCCCACCGCTAGCTGCAGCGCTGCCACCCGCAGTGAGGTGCGCCCAGCTCCTTCACACACTTTAACCGGCGGGTAACGTTGCAGAAGTCCGAGCTGCTTGCAGGCTCTGACCCCCTCCTCCCTCCAGCCGCAGCAATTCCTGGGGGCTAACCAGGTCTGCGGTGTGTGACTGAGGAGGGGGGGAGGGATGCGGACGGGCAGAGGAAGCAGGACTCCAGCCTAAGAGAGTCAGCCATGCCAAGTCTCCACCAGCAGCAGATCCCAACAGGTTGGAGTGGAACAGCAGCAGCCAGCAGCAGTTACTCCGGTAAGACACATCTGTCTGTCACCACTGTTTTGTCCCTAATACCAATCTCTCCCGTGCCCTGTGTTCTGTCATGTCCCTGTCACCCCTGACCTTGCCCTGCCACCTTTATCCTAGCCCTTTCACCCTTATCCTGGCCCTGTCACCCTTATCCTGGCCCTTTCACCCTTATGCTGGCCCTGTCACCCTTATGCTGGCCCTGTCACCCTTATGCTGGCCCTGTTACCCTTATGCTGGCCCTGTTACCCTTATGCTGGCCCTGTTACCCCTATCCTGGCCCTGTTACCCCTGTGCTTGCCCTGTCAACCCTATACTGGCACTGTCACCCCTGTCCTGTTCCTGCCACCCCTACCCTGGCCTGTCGCCCCTATCCTGTCCCTGTCATTTCTCTCCTAGCCCCGTCACCCCTTTTCTGACCCTGTCACCCCTGTCCTGGCCCCATCAACCCTGTTCTGACCCTGTCACCCCTGTCCTGGCCCTGTTACTGCATACCCTCCAACTACCTTTTTGGCAGGTACAGTACCCGCAGCGCCTCCAGACCTCTCCCCAATGCACCACACCTCCGCACCTTCCCCTCCACCACATGCGGCACTCCACCCCTCCCCCACACGCTTTGCCTCCAGACCCCCTACAACACCCGCGGCTCCCACTCCTCCGCCCCTTCACCACCCACAGCACCTCCAGGCCCCCTCCACCATCCACCCCCTTTATATGTCTCCCCCCACACCTGCCCCCCCTCCACCCACAGCATCTGCAGACTCCCTCCTCCATCCACGGTCCCCCCCCCTCACCCACCCCTCCCCCACCAATGGCACCACCGCACCTGCCCCTCCACCACCAGCAGCACATCCGGACCTCATTCCCTATGCGCCGCACCACCCGTACCTGCCCCTCCCCTACCCATGGCGCCTGCGGACCCCTACCCCCACCCCCGGCACTCCCGCCCCTTCCCATCCCACAGCACCTCCGGAACCCTTCACCCATCCACAACATCCCCACACCTGCCCCTCTCCCACCCATGGCACCCCTGCCCCTCCCCCACCTGCAGTGCCTCCGGACCCCTCCCCAATCTGCATCCCCCACTACTCTGCCCCTCCCCCACCGGCAGCACCTCCCGACTCTTCCCCATCCGGGCCCCACCACTACTTTTGCCCCTCCTCCACCTGCAGCATCTACAGACACCATCCGCATTCCCCCCCGCACCCGCTACTTTCTGTACATCGTACCCTGCAGGTGCTGTTCACGCCGTCGCCAGGGGCTGCGCCTCCTTCACCATCGCACGCCCTTTCATTGTGCAATATTTAACCACTAACAAAGGAATGCAGGTAATACTTTATATAATACAAATATTGAACCCCAGAAAGGCATGCAAAGGTTCAATATTTGAACCCTTGCGACGGTGTGTAGAACGCCCGTAGGGCGCGATGAAGCACCTAGTTTATAGATACTGCTGCTGACTCCCAGCAATTTAATTCTCCTGTGTTTAGGCCTTACATGCTTCCCTTTGCCTTTAATCTGTCAGACTGGCCCACCGGGGTACAGGGTGACACCGTCACTAATAATAGTCAGTGACTGGCTGCTTCGCTGCTTTGGGAGAGTCACTGCCAAAGGGAGGACAACAGCTTAGCTGCTTCCATGAGTAGAAGCAGAAGAAGCATTACCGGACCCTCCTCCACTTGCACATAATATAGACTCCAGGCACAAAAATATATAAATAAATCTCGGGGGAGGAAGAGGAATGAATAAAACTGGATTATCAGTATACTGATTCAGTACGATATGTATGCCATCCCTAACCATGAGCACTAGATGGAGATCCAGTAAATATGAAACTAAAAATTTGCAAAAACACACACAATGTAGCAATAAATGCAATATAGCAAATATAAGGCCAATCATGGGCAGTAAAGCAAAAATAATATGGTATTAGATAAGCACAACGAAGTGTGGTCACATCTGAAGATTATATAGGAGTGCATTGCAGCACTGTTCTTGGGGGTCTTTTCTTAAATAAAGTACTTTTTTATTTTGAAGTTGAGTCTTTATTTTTGAAACCTCTGATGCGCTACTGGGGCCAGGGATGTCAGGTCATGCTGGCACTTGAGGTTGTCCAAGTGAAGGCATTATCTTGCACCTTCAGGACAAATTATCTTTTACCACCCACAACATCATGGGTACTGGAAGAGCCCTAGATCAAGCACTGCGGACCCTTAAACTTTGCGGGGGAGCGGGGGCAATCCAATCTTGTTTCCAACTGAGCTAGGGCTAGTTGGAGTCTTAGTGGGAGGGCTTCTCACTGAAGGTCTCCTCCTATGGTAACCCCAGTGTTTCAACAGATTTTGGGGCAACCAGCACTAGACTGAAAGCCTGCATACAAAGGTGACATTTCATTCTGTGAATTAACTGTTGAGCTTTCTCAATTAATCATCCAGTACCAAGCAGTCAAAAGATTTGAAGAATATCTGCTGGGAGACAGTCTGGCAAGTGAAACATGCTGGAGATCAAATTAAAAGTTTATGACCATTTTCTTTGAGCCACTTTTGAGTGTTGGCAGATTAGTGTGCATGACCATACAGTGAAAGATAGTCGCTTTCAGAGGTCCTTATTTATAGTGTACTGTATATCCATCTGCCACTATTCGCTCTACAGTACTGGATTAGTGGAGCACTAGCCACCCAGTGGTGAAGATGTGCATTGCATGCTGTGTAAGTTGTCGCACCTCAATGCTCCTTTCCATACAAAACCTCAACAACCTGAGCTATAGCTAGGGTGTGACAACTACTCCATTTAGGCGAAGAAACTGCAATGAGGAAGGAGGCTCTATCTGTAGATCACAGGTTCTCAAACTCGGTCCTCAGGACCCCACACAGTTCATGGTTTCCATTTCCAATTGTGACAGTTGGTGATACACAGTGCACCTGCCAGGTGACCTGAAAAACATGAACTGTGTGGGGTCCTGAGGACCGAGTTTGAGAACCCCTGTACTATATCATCTCCCCCCCCCCCCCCCCATATCTCTCAGTGTATAGCCATGGTGGTATGCCATTTCTCTGTGATATATTGTTACTATTGAACATTTTTCCAATGGTTGTAAGAGTTTTGCAAAGTTTTTATGAGCTCCAATATAAATAATGGCATTTCACCTTTGGCAATTGCTCCTGTGCTCGATTAATCTTATCGAACATAGAAATGTTGTTCTATGACTTATAGTATATTCATACACATTAACCTCCTTCTGTATTTATCAAGATCACATCAGCTTTGTTCCTCAGCACTTACTAATCTGCTGTTTTGTATTTAGCAATTAACAGTAACCCATTACTCTATGGTTCATCGTATGTTGTCTTTCTCCATAACGTACAGATAACATATGTCCTGTTCTAGACAAGATTTAAAAAACAATCAAACAAAAAACCTGTTTGATTCAGCCCTGGGCACAGGGAGCCATTGGACAGGAGCATTGCAACATTTGCATCTAGGGGCGCAGAGGATTTTTACACTGCCCCCCTTTTTGCAGGGTAGTGTAATCTGCAGACTGACAAAATAATATGCAAAGTATATTTTGCTGAAAGGCGAGGTCATCAGAATCACCTGCTAGTATTACTGTATGTTCCTGCAGTCCCGAAGCAAGAGGTAACCTTTACAAGCAGCATAAAGTCATAAGACTAGATCTCCAGTACTGGATTACTGATCGGGACTTTCCAGACCTCTGCTGGTTGCGAAACGATTCCATTTTTCTGCATCTGCGTGTGAACACTTTCTGCTGTTATGTACTGTAAAAATACACACTGTACATTGCATTGTCTTGTTATCTCTACCATCTATCATTCCTCCCAGGATAGACAGGACATCAGAGAGAAGCTGAGGCAGATAGAAGCATTACATTTTTAAGAAAGGAGTTTATAATTATTATTGTGATTTAGGAAATGTATTGTGCAGCTGTCCTCATGTTTTAATTAGATTAGATTAATTAGATTAGTGGATAATTAGCTGTTTGTAGATGGGACGTGCGATGAGCTAAATAGCTCAGGTAGCATTTGCTAGCCCCAGAGCCAGATTTACATGCAATATCCAAAGCGTACATCTGGGCATTATACACATGTACAGCAGTATATAAACTCCTTGAGTTTTGAGCAGAGATGTGCGGAGATTGGGGGATGGAGGCACTGCCTCACCTGCCATAGACTTTTACTCCAGAATTTTGGCTATAAAAATGATTAGAATAATGCAAAGAAGATATTTCAAACAGATTATTATTTTTTTGATATACTTTATACAGTAAAAACTCTGGTGCAAACGTTTGTATGACAGGAAAGGCTCTGCCTCACCTGCCTCACCCCACCGCATATCACTGGTGTGTACATAACGCCATTGCTGGTTGCCCGGTCCAGTTGTTTGTGGGAGTTAATTTCACCCTGGGTCCTTACAGCATTGAGGAGGAAGGTCCCATAGGAGGAGGGTCATTTTGTAAAATTGGTCACCCAAAAAGTGGAACCATCTGTTAATGTTCATTTCTCAAAACAGTGGAAAGTTATTGCATTAATTGACATATGTAATAAGCCTATCGGTGGAAACTTATCATGTGCGCTAGTAACATTATA
The DNA here is from genome assembly GCF_028390025.1 of Pseudophryne corroboree. Classification (NCBI taxonomy): domain Eukaryota; kingdom Metazoa; phylum Chordata; class Amphibia; order Anura; family Myobatrachidae; genus Pseudophryne; species Pseudophryne corroboree. Next base: position 24,507,217 of record NC_086453.1, on the reverse strand, counting down.
CTGTACTGGTGTGTTGACTGTTGACTTACATTGTTGATTGCAGCACACTACAGCATGACAATTTCCGTGAATGTGCCCCACACATTATGCCACACTGTGGCAACATTTTCACCAAGTGCCCCTCCCCTCCTCCCTTACCTGGCAGCAGCACTTGCAGCTCTTCTCCTCAGCCCAGCCCAGCACAAGCCCTATCGTTGTCAGGACGGTACCTGTACCCAGAGAGCGACGTTTTCTCCAGTACTGTAGACTTGGAGAGATCTGGCCTGATGTCTGTTTGTGTCCAGGCTTTGCTTTGTGAAAATGCTTAAAGCATGACTGAACTTTGGGGGTCATTCCGAATTGAGCGCTCGCTAGCAGTTTTCAGCAGCCGTGGAAACGTTATGCCGCCTCCCACTGGGAGTGTATTTTAGCTTAGCAGAAGTGCCAACGAAACGATCGCAGAGCGGCGGCAAAGTTTTTTTGTGCAGTTTTAGAGTAGCTCAATACCTACTCAGCGCTTGCGATGACTTCAGACTGTTCAGTTCCTGTTTTGACATCACAAACACGCCCTGCGTTCGCCCAGCCACACCTGTGTTTTATTGAACACTCCCTGAAAACAGTCAGTTGACACCCAGAAGCGCCCACTTCATGTCAATCACTTTGCAACCAGCAGTGCGACTGAAATGCTTCGCTAGACCTTGTGCGAAACTACATAGTTCGTTGTAATATTACGCTGCTCGTGCGCATTGTGCCGCATACGCAGAAGTGCAGTTTTTTTGCCTCATTGCTGCACAGCGAACGAATGCAGCTAGCAATCAACTCGGAATGACCACCTTTGTACTAAGCAAGCATGAAGAATCAGTGGTGCAAATTTAGCCCAGTTGCAAGATAAATATTGATACCCCCCCACCATGGGGTATTATGAAATGTTTTATTTATATATATTTCATTGTAATTTATTTTAAACCACACATTTCTTAGCAGTCATACCCAGGATTAGAACCCATGACCTGTTACACTTAAGACAGACACCTAACTGATAGAGCTATTTGCTCCTACATAGCAAGTATGCAGATTCTAACTATATGAAACTACTAGTTAGAATTGTCAGTTCAAAACCGTTGCAACTAAGTAGATCTATGTTATGTGCGGGCACACACAACACAGATCTGTTCAGTCACTCACAATGCTGATTATTTCTCTGACAATTATTTTGCAAGTGCCATACCCAGGATTAGAAACCACAATCTATTACACTGGGAACAGGCACCTTACTGATAGAGCTACTTGCTCCTCTATAGGAAACATGACAATTCAAACTATATGAAGTTACTTATAATTGTCAGAGAAGTAACTTCTTAAGTTTAGAAATCTCCTGCTTCCTATATAGAAGCATATAGTTCCATCAGTAAGGTGTCTGCTTCTAGTGTAATACTGTAGTTCACAGGTTCTCAAACTCGGTCCTCAGGACCCTACACGGTGCATGTTTTGCAGGTCTCCTCACAGAATCACAAGTGGAATAATTAGCTTCACCTGTGGACCTTTTAAAATGTGTCAGTGAGTAATTAATACACCTATGCACCTGCTGGGTTACCTGCAAAACATGCACTGTGTGGGGTCCTGAGGACCGAGTTTGAGAACCACTGCTGCAGGTCTTGGGTTCTAATCCTGTCTATGCATTCCTTCCAACATGACCCTCTCCAGGAGGGTCATGTTGCCATCACCTGTGCTAAAACACCTTTCTTATCCATTAACCTGTTTAACACAGGTGCGGGCAATCATAAATTAAGAAAAAAGTCCAGAAGCAGAGCATTGTGTCCCTCCTGGAGAGGGTCATGTTGGAAAGTATGTGTATGACACTTGTAAAATGTGGATCTATAATAAAGAAGGTGTGACTTGTAAGGTGCAGGGACTAGTGGGGGAGTTGGCTGTCAATTAACTTAACTGAATGGTGTTGCTGAACACACAAATTGGGAGACAAGGTGCCCCCCTTTAGAGTAGGAGACCGGTGGCAGCTGACTCTGTTGCCTCCCACAGTTATGCCTCTATGCAGAATTTATGTCACCTATTTTCAGTAAAAATTTAGTCTCAGCATACTGTATGTCCCAGTTGTTCTGATTACGGTGGGACTGTCCCAACTGTGTGCATCTTGCTGGGTATAGTAGTGAATTGAGCACAGCCGAGCAGCATAGTTTAATGATTTTGCTCGCTGTGATGAGATGCTGTATTAGTGAGAACAATAGATTTGCGCAATGGTGTATTTATAATGGGTGCAGGGTGTGCAGTGCAACGGGCCCTTGAGTCCAGGGGTCTCACACACTCTGTACCCACTGCTTTATCTACCTTCTGCCTGTTCTACAGGCCAGCCGCATCTAACTTCCAACATTATCTTAGAAAATGTAGTTCTGTAGCGCCGTCTTCCCGGAAAAAATAAATGATGGAAATACGCGCATGCACAAAGACTCTGGCACAGTGCCCTAGTCTTTCCAATAGTCCACACATCCACTGGCAGCAATATTTTCCCGGGAAGGCCACGGCCCACCGGCAGCTGCACAATGGCCGCATTGGAAGTGTAAAACATTGTTCTTCCTGGCAAGCTTCTGTTAACATCAAATCAAATATTGAAAGACATGGAAAACACTTTCTGTACATTCTTAAATATATATTTATTATTTTCTTTATATGCAGATTTTTGTACCTTTTATAGTTTTGCATGCCTGTGTTTAGATGTGTATTATTCATCATGTAATGCTGCATATTGGCCCTCATTCCGAGTTGTTCGCTCGCAAGGCGAATGTAGCAGAGTTACACACGCTAAGCCGCCGCCTACTGGGAGTGAATCTTAGCTTCTTAAAATTGCGACCGACGTACGCGCAATATTGCGATTACAAACGAGTTAGCAGTTTCTGAGTAGCTTCAGACTTACTCTGCCTGTGCGATCAGTTCAGTGCTTTTCGTTCCTGGCTGACGTCATAAACACACCCAGCGTTCGCCCAGGCACTCCCACCGTTTCTCCGGCCACTCCTGCGTTTTTTCCGGAAACGGTAGCGTTTCCAGCCACACGCCCCTAAAACGCCGTGCATCCGCCCAGTAACACCCATTTCCTGTCAATCACAATGCGAACGTCGGAGCGATGAAAATGCCGTGAGTAAACTTACTTTCATCATAGTAAAGTTACTTGGCGCAGTCGCAGTGCGAACATTGCGCATGCGCACTAAGAGAATTCTCACTGCGATGCGATGAAAATCTCCGAGCGAACAACTCGGAATGAGGGCCATTGTTTCGGGGAAAGACTGCACATCAACCATTAAATGTAATATTATAGATGTAATGTCCTAGATCAGTGGTTCTCAAACTCGGTCCTCAGGACCCCACACAGTTCACGTTTTCCAGGTCACCCAGCAGGTGCTCAGGTGTATTCATTACTCAATGATACATTTTAAAAGATTCACATGTGGAGCTAATTATTTCACTTTCATTTCTGCGAGGAAACCTGGAAAATGTGAACTGTTTGGGGTCCTGAGGGCCGAGTTTAAGAACCTGTTTTTTCTATACATGTACAGTATTAGAAATTTAGCCTTGGAATATTTGTACATCCCCCACCCCTGAAACAAGTCCTTGTCAACTATTTCGCAACTCTACACTGATTCTACAAAAACAAAGAGGATCTGGTGTGGAGCCATAGGTGCCCAAACATGAGAGAGGCGACGATGCACAGGAGGAGTGATGTACGGTCAGGTGATGCAGCCCCTCCTACTCCCAGGTGGTCTCGGTGGCTGGCCTGACCTTTAACATGATAACGGGGCTAGGCTGGCTGGCTGCACTGCTGCTTTGGTCCAAGGCTTCTCCTTCCCACATGACAGGGCCTCCATCCCTGGGACTCTCTGCCCCCTCCTCCATGGTGCCACCTCCTCCTTGCCATGGTGCCAAGCATAATCAAACATTGGCCCCAATTTATCAAGTCTTGGAGAGTGATAAATAGCCTGATGATAATGTACCAACCAACCAGCTCCTAACTGTCAGCTGATTATGTGGTGCTTAATCACCGTGCAATTTATCGCTCACCAAGGCTTGATAAATCTGAGCCATTGGCTGCTATTTGCTAGGTACACATGTTCATGCTAAAGGGTGGAGCTAGGAATGCTGGAATCCCCCAAAACATCTGGGCCATACCCATGAGTTACCACCTGAGAAAATTGTTTTGTGACTAAAGTATTTGGACGTGTCACATTGTTTTTGTGGGTGTGGTATGTAAGGTCGTCAGTAAGTAGGTCGACAAGGTTTGGGTCGACCACTATTGTGGCGAAGTCAAAAATATTACATACACACAACATACAAACTCCAAACAGATAGGTCTCTGTTCGTGCGCAGACATGCAGCGTTTTGCGCATATACGGTAGCATACGCATTCACATAGACAAGCCACAAAGATATATTCAACACATATTTCATACAACACATAAATTACACATAGACAAAACATGTCAAGCACCAGACATATATATATATATAATAGAGTGTTTCATCAGATATATATGTATTATTGGAACAGAACAAGTTAAACATATCATGCTTAGTGTCAAAATGATCAGGAGAATGTGTGTGTTAATTTGATAGCTATGGGTAGACTGGTTTCTTCAGCGTATAATTCCAGTGATATTGCCGTATAATTCCTGTGATACTGGCGTATAATTACAGTGGTACTGGCGTATAAGTACAGTCCAGTGATACTGGCTTATATGTCCATTGATACTGCCGTATATATGTCCATTGATACTGCTGTAAATGTCCATTGATACTGCCGTATAATTCCAGTGATCCTGCCATATAATTACAGTGGTACTGGCATATAAGTCCAGTCCAGTGATACTGCCGTATATATATATATATATATACATATATAACCTATAAAGTGACACCGTTCATGTCTATCACCGGCCGGACCGTTACCTAGCAACGCTGATTAGATATTACATAAAGGAAGTGACGCTGGCTGGATATAAAGCGCGATGCGCTCCACAGCCCGCACGTGCGTTCCACCGGGTCTATATGATCAGACATAGGAAGTGACGCGCACCGGACCGGAAGTCTGGTGCATTCCAGGAGTCCGGCGTGCGTTCCACCAGCGGATTTTAAACATTTTAACTGGCAACAAGGTGCTTTTTTGAGCCCGCTTTAGGTTTTTGACACATGTGGAAATCTGTGCTGGATTGCTCTTAGTGTGCTATGCTGCTGGCATCTTTAACCCTATAGATTGATAACCTTTGGAGTTAATTGGGGAGTGAGGGGGTGTGACCACATTGAGGGTATATATATGGCCCATGCATTTAGATCAGCGCAAGGGAGATGGTATCTGGTAATCTGGTCTTGAAAAAGGCTCCGTGGTGAGCCGAAACGTTGACCATGACCTTGTGAGTATGTGCTGGTGACATTAAAGGCTCGTTTTTGTACTTTTGAAGAAGTCTGGTGAGTGCATCCTTGTTTCTTGAAGATATATATATATATATATACATATATACAGATACAAAAATGTCCGTCAGTCCATGAAGTCCGTCAGTTACAACAGATGGAACAATCACCTTCACCTTCACAGAAGATGTTATTGAGGTTAATAATACCGTAGGATCAAAATTACCCCCAAATTATGTGATTTTAGCTGTTTTTATGTTTTTTTCTAAAATTATCCAGATCCAAAACCAAAACACGAAAGGGTGGTTTTGGCAAAACCAATCCAGATCCAAAACACGAGCGGGGAATTAGAACTAGAGATGAGCGGGTTCGGTTCCTCGGAATCCGAACCCGCCCGAACTTCAGTTTTTTTTACACGGGGCCGAGCGACTCGGATCTTCCCGCCTTGCTCGGTTAACCCGAGCGCGCCCGAACGTCATCATCCCGCTGTCGGATTCTCGCGAGGCTCGGATTCTATCGCGAGACTCGGATTCTATATAAGGAGCCGCGCGTCGCCGCCATTTTCACACGTGCATTGAGATTGATAGGGAGAGGACGTGGCTGGCGTCCTCTCCGTTTATAGAGAAGAGAGTGAGACTAGAGTAGAGAGAGACACAGTATTTACTTTAGTAATTTTGGGGAGCATTAGGAGGAGTACTACCAGGGCCGGTGCTGCCATTAGGCAGCTTTAGGCAGCTGCCTATGGGCGGCAGCCACTAGAGGGCGGTACACTCCTGCTGAATAAGCTATACTTAAAAAATTATTTTGTGTAAGCTTAGTGGCGATCGCGGCGCAGGTCTGGCCAGCCGCAGCCACCATTATCAGTTATCTTCACTAGAGATGAGCGCCGGAAATTTTTCGGGTTTTGTGTTTTGGTTTTGGGTTCGGTTCCGCGGCCGTGTTTTGGGTTCGACCGCGTTTTGGCAAAACCTCACCGAATTTTTTTTGTCGGATTCGGGTGTGTTTTGGATTCGGGTGTTTTTTTCCAAAAAACCTAAAAAACAGCTTAAATCATAGAATTTGGCGGTCATTTTGATCCAAAAGTATTATTAACCTCAAAAACCATAATTTCCACTCATTTTCAGTCTATTCTGAATACCTCACACCTCACAATATTATTTTTAGTCCTAAAATTTGCACCGAGGTCGCTGTGTGAGTAAGATAAGCGACCCTAGTGGCCGACACAAACACCGGGCCCATCTAGGAGTGGCACTGCAGTGTCACGCAGGATGGCCCTTCCAAAAAACCCTCCCCAAACAGCACATGACGCAAAGAAAAAAAGAGGCGCAATGAGGTAGCTGTGTGAGTAAGATTAGCGACCCTAGTGGCCGACACAAACACCGGGCCCATCTAGGAGTGGCACTGCAGTGTCACGCAGGATGTCCCTTCCAAAAAACCCTCCCCAAACAGCACATGACGCAAAGAAAAAAAGAGGCGCAATGAGGTAGCTGTGTGAGTAAGATAAGCGACCCTAGTGGCCGACACAAACACCGGGCCCATCTAGGAGTGTCACTGCAGTGTCACGCAGGATGTCCCTTCCAAAAAACCCTCCCCAAACAGCACATGACGCAAAGAAAAAAAGAGGCGCAATGAGGTAGCTGTGTGAGTAAGATAAGCGACCCTAGTGGCCGACACAAACACCGGGCCCATCTAGGAGTGGCACTGCAGTGTCACGCAGGATGTCCCTTCCAAAAAACCCTCCCCAAACAGCACATGACGCAAAGAAAAAGAAAAGAAAAAAGAGGTGCAAGATGGAATTGTCCTTGGGCACTCCCACCCACCCTTATGTTGTATAAACAAAACAGGACATGCACACTTTAACCAACCCATCATTTCAGTGACAGGGTCTGCCACACGACTGTGACTGATATGACGGGTTGGTTTGGACCCCCCCCAAAAAAGAAGCAATTAATCTCTCCTTGCACAAACTGGCTCTACAGAGGCAAGATGTCCACCTCATCATCACCCTCCGATATATCACCGTGTACATCCCCCTCCTCACAGATTATCAATTCGTCCCCACTGGAATCCACCATCTCAGCTCCCTGTGTACTTTGTGGAGGCAATTGCTGCTGGTCAATGTCTCCGCGGAGGAATTGATTATAATTCATTTTAATGAACATCATCTTCTCCACATTTTCTGGATGTAACCTCGTACGCCGATTGCTGACAAGGTGAGCGGCGGCACTAAACACTCTTTCGGAGTACACACTTGTGGGAGGGCAACTTAGGTAGAATAAAGCCAGTTTGTGCAAGGGCCTCCAAATTGCCTCTTTTTCCTGCCAGTATAAGTACGGACTGTGTGACGTGCCTACTTGGATGCGGTCACTCATATAATCCTCCACCATTCTATCAATGTTGAGAGAATCATATGCAGTGACAGTAGACGACATGTCCGTAATCGTTGTCAGGTCCTTCAGTCCGGACCAGATGTCAGCATCAGCAGTCGCTCCAGACTGCCCTGCATCACCGCCAGCGGGTGGGCTCGGAATTCTGAGCCTTTTCCTCGCACCCCCAGTTGCGGGAGAATGTGAAGGAGGAGATGTTGACAGGTCGCGTTCCGCTTGACTTGACAATTTTGTCACCAGCAGGTCTTTCAACCCCAGCAGACCTGTGTCTGCCGGAAAGAGAGATCCAAGGTAGGCTTTAAATCTAGGATCGAGCACGGTGGCCAAAATGTAGTGCTCTGATTTCAACAGATTGACCACCCGTGAATCCTTGTTAAGCGAATTAAGGGCTCCATCCACAAGTCCCACATGCCTAGCGGAATCGCTCCGTGTTAGCTCCTCCTTCAATGTCTCCAGCTTCTTCTGCAAAAGCCTGATGAGGGGAATGACCTGACTCAGGCTGGCAGTGTCTGAACTGACTTCACGTGTGGCAAGTTCAAAGGGCATCAGAACCTTGCACAACGTTGAAATCATTCTCCACTGCGCTTGAGACAGGTGCATTCCACCTACTATATCGTGCTCAATTGTATAGGCTTGAATGGCCTTTTGCTGCTCCTCCAACCTCTGAAGCATATAGAGGGTTGAATTCCACCTCGTTACCACTTCTTGCTTCAGATGATGGCAGGGCAGGTTCAGTAGTTTTTGGTGGTGCTCCAGTCTTCTGTACGTGGTGCCTGTACGCCGAAAGTGTCCCGCAATTCTTCTGGCCACCGACAGCATCTCTTGCACGCCCCTGTCGTTTTTTAAAAAATTCTGCACCACCAAATTCAAGGTATGTGCAAAACATGGGACGTGCTGGAATTTGCCCATATTTAATGCACACACAATATTGCTGGCGTTGTCCGATGCCACAAATCCACAGGAGAGTCCAATTGGGGTAAGCCATTCCGCGATGATCTTCCTCAGTTGCCGTAAGAGGTTTTCAGCTGTGTGCGTATTCTGGAAAGCGGTGATACAAAGCGTAGCCTGCCTAGGAAAGAGTTGGCATTTGCGAGATGCTGCTACTGGTGCCGCCGCTGCTGTTCTTGCGGCGGGAGTCCATACATCTACCCAGTGGGCTGTCACAGTCATATAGTCCTGACCCTGCCCTGCTCCACTTGTCCACATGTCCGTGGTTAAGTGGACATTGGGTACAACTGCATTTTTTAGGACACTGGTGAGTCTTTTTCTGACGTCCGTGTACATTCTCGGTATCGCCTGCCTAGAGAAGTGGAACCTAGATGGTATTTGGTAACGGGGGCACACTGCCTCAATAAATTGTCTAGTTCCCTGTGAACTAACGGCGGATACCGGACGCACGTCTAACACCAACATAGTTGTCAAGGCCTCAGTTATCCGCTTTGCAGCAGGATGACTGCTGTGATATTTCATCTTCCTCGCAAAGGACTGTTGAACAGTCAATTGCTTACTGGAAGTAGTACAAGTGGGCTTACGACTTCCCCTCTGGGATGACCATCGACTCCCAGCAGCAACAACAGCAGCGCCAGCAGCAGTAGGCGTTACACGCAAGGATGCATCGGAGGAATCCCAGGCAGGAGAGGACTCGTCAGAATTGCCAGTGACATTGCCTGCAGGACTATTGGCATTCCTGGGGAAGGAGGAAATTGACACTGAGGGAGTTGGTGGGGTGGTTTGCGTGAGCTTGGTTACAAGAGGAAGGGATTTACTGGTCAGTGGACTGCTTCCGCAGTCACCCAAAGTTTTTGAACTTGTCACTGACTTATTATGAATGCGCTGCAGGTGACGTATAAGGGAGGATGTTCCGAGGTGGTTAACGTCCTTACCCCTACTTATTACAGCTTGACAAAGGGAACACACGGCTTGACACCTGTTGTCCGCATTTCTGGTGAAATACTTCCACACCGAAGAGCTGATTTTTTTGGTATTTTCACCAGGCATGTCAACGGCCATATTCCTACCACGGACAACAGGTGTCTCCCCGGGTGCCTGACTTAAACAAACCACCTCACCATCAGAATCCTCCTGGTCAATTTCCTCCCCAGCGCCAGCAACACCCATATCCTCCTCATCCTGGTGTACTTCAACACTGACATCTTCAATCTGACTATCAGGAACTGGACTGCGGGTGCTCCTTCCATCACTTGCAGGGGGCGTGCAAATGGTGGAAGGCGCATGCTCTTCACGTCCAGTGTTGGGAAGGTCAGGCATCGCAACCGACACAATTGGAGTCGGACTCTCCTTGTGGATTTGGGATTTCGAAGAACGCACAGTTCTTTGCGGTGCTACTGCTTTTGCCAGCTTTAGTCTTTTCATTTTTCTAGCGAGAGGCTGAGTGCTTCCATCCTCATGTGAAGCTGAACCACTAGCCATGAACATAGGCCAGGGCCTCAGCCGTTCCTTGCCACTCCGTGTGGTAAATGGCATATTGGCAAGTTTACGCTTCTCCTCCGACAATTTTATTTTAGGTTTTGGAGTCCTTTTTTTACTGATATTTGGTGTTTTGGATTTGACATGCTCTGTACTATGACATTGGGCATCGGCCTTGGCAGACGACGTTGCTGGCATTTCATCGTCTCGGCCATGACTAGTGGCAGCAGCTTCAGCACGAGGTGGAAGTGGATCTTGATCTTTCCCTAATTTTGGAACCTCAACATTTTTGTTCTCCATATTTTAATAGGCACAACTAAAAGGCACCTCAGGTAAACAATGGAGATGGATTGGATACTAGTATACAATTATGGACGGGCTGCCGAGTGCCGACACAGAGGTAGCCACAGCCGTGAACTACCGCACTGTACTGTGTCTGCTGCTAATATATAGACTGGTTGATAAAGAGATAGTATACTCGTAACTAGTATGTATGTATAAAGAAAGAAAAAAAAACCACGGTTAGGTGGTATATACAATTATGGACGGGCTGCCGAGTGCCGACACAGAGGTAGCCACAGCCGTGAACTACCGCACTGTACTGTGTCTGCTGCTAATATATAGACTGGTTGATAAAGAGATAGTATACTCGTAACTAGTATGTATGTATAAAGAAAGAAAAAAAAACCACGGTTAGGTGGTATATACAATTATGGACGGACTGCCGAGTGCCGACACAGAGGTAGCCACAGCCGTGAACTACCGCACTGTACTGTGTCTGCTGCTAATATATAGACTGGTTGATAAAGAGATAGTATACTCGTAACTAGTATGTATGTATAAAGAAAGAAAAAAAAACCACGGTTAGGTGGTATATACAATTATGGACGGGCTGCCGAGTGCCGACACAGAGGTAGCCACAGCCGTGAACTACCGCACTGTACTGTGTCTGCTGCTATAGACTGGTTGATAAAGAGATAGTATACTCGTAACTAGTATGACTATAAAGAAAGAAAAAAAAACCACGGTTAGGTGGTATATACAATTATGGACGGGCTGCCGAGTGCCGACACAGAGGTAGCCACAGCCGTGAACTACCGCACTGTACTGTGTCTGCTGCTAATATATAGACTGGTTGATAAAGAGATAGTATACTCGTAACTAGTATGTATGTATAAAGAAAGAAAAAAAAAACACGGTTAGGTGGTATATACAATTATGGACGGGCTGCCGAGTGCCGACACAGAGGTAGCCACAGCCGTGAACTACCGCACTGTACTGTGTCTGCTGCTAATGTAGACTGGTTGATAAAGAGATAGTATACTCGTAACTAGTATGTATGTATAAAGAAAGAAAAAAAAACCACGGTTAGGTGGTATATACAATTATGGACGGGCTGCCGAGTGCCGACACAGAGGTAGCCACAGCCGTGAACTACCGCACTGTACTGTGTCTGCTGCTAATATATAGACTGGTTGATAAAGAGATAGTATACTCGTAACTAGTATGTATGTATAAAGAAAGAAAAAAAAACCACGGTTAGGTGGTATATACAATTATGGACGGGCTGCCGAGTGCCGACACAGAGGTAGCCACAGCCGTGAACTACCGCACTGTACTGTGTCTGCTGCTAATATAGACTGGTTGATAAAGAGATAGTATACTCGTAACTAGTATGTATGTATAAAGAAAGAAAAAAAAAACACGGTTAGGTGGTATATACAATTATGGACGGGCTGCCGAGTGCCGACACAGAGGTAGCCACAGCCGTGAACTACCGCACTGTACTGTGTCTGCTGCTAATATAGACTGGTTGATAAAGAGATAGTATACTCGTAACTAGTATGACTATAAAGAAAGAAAAAAAAACCACGGTTAGGTGGTATATACAATTATGGACGGGCTGCCGAGTGCCGACACAGAGGTAGCCACAGCCGTGAACTACCGCACTGTACTGTGTCTGCTGCTAATATAGACTGGTTGATAAAGAGATAGTATACTACTAATATTATATATACTGGTGGTCAGGTCACTGGTCACTAGTCACACTGGCAGTGGCACTCCTGCAGCAAAAGTGTGCACTGTTTAATTTTAATATAATATTATGTACTCCTGGCTCCTGCTATAACCTATAACTGGCACTGCAGTGCTCCCCAGTCTCCCCCACAATTATAAGCTGTGTGAGCTGAGCACAGTCAGATATATATATACATTGATGCAGCACACTGGGCTGAGCAGTGCACACAGATATGGTATGTGACTGAGTCACTGTGTGTATCGTTTTTTTCAGGCAGAGAACGGATATATTAAATAAAACAAACAACTGCACTGTCTGGTGGTCACTGTGGTCGTCAGTCACTAAACTCTGCACTCTCTTCTACAGTATCACAGCCTCAGGTCAATCTCTCTCTCTCTCTCTCAACCCTAATCTAAATGGAGAGGACGCCAGCCACGTCCTCTCCCTATCAATCTCAATGCACGTGTGAAAATGGCGGCGACGCGCGGCTCCTTATATAGAATCCGAGTCTCGCGATAGAATCCGAGCCTCGCGAGAATCCGACAGCGTCATGATGACGTTCGGGCGCGCTCGGGTTAACCGAGCAAGGCGGGAAGATCCGAGTCGCTCGGACCCGTGAAAAAAAACATGAAGTTCGGGCGGGTTCGGATTCAGAGAAACCGAACCCGCTCATCTCTAATCTTCACCCCAGCCAGGGCCGCCTAGGTGAAGTGTTTGCTGCTGCTGAATATCCCCCCCTCCCCTCCTCTTGTCCCGTGCTGACCGTTCCCGGAGACCCAGCAGCAAGCAGGAACAACAGCGGCTCCCGTTCACCTCTGCACTCTGCAGCTACACACTAGCTATAGCTCAGGCAGGCTGCAGTGAAGGAGTGTATTCAGAGCCGGCCCTAACCAATATGATGCCCTAGGCAAGATTTTGGCTGGTGCCCCCTAGCACCACTACTGGTTCTGCCTCCCACCTTGCACTTCTTTCCCAGAAGCATCACCCCTCACCGATAGCAGTCCTTATTTTGGTGTTTGTACACCCTATATTTTAAATAGGAACAGTTCGCACATTTGGCGCACAGCCCAAAAAGGGGTGTGTTTTTGCTGGCAAGGGGCATGGCCACACAATAGTAACCCCAATTCCAAATACGCCACACAGTACTGCACTTTATTCACATTTGATCATGCGATAGTTTCCATAATTCATATTACATCCCACAGTAGTATCACTTTACCTTATAAACGTTACTCCTCACAGTAGAGCCCCTTATTCACATTACAACACACTGAATTGCTCCTTATTCACATTACACCACACCCTATTGCTCTTTATTCACATTAGACGACACAGTAGTGCCCTTTCTATACGCAACACCACATAGAAGAGCACCTTAAACACATGATTCCACACAGTAATGCCCCTAACACATATGAGACACATTGTTGTCCTTCTAAACATAATGTGCTTACACATTATGACAACCTTTATTAATGCCCTTTTACACATAATGTCCCTTATACATATGCCGCACATTATTAATGCCCTAATACACATAATGACACACATAGTGCCCCCTACACATTTGCTTCACATGGTTAGTGCCCCTATACACATAATGACACACATACAGTAGTACCCTGTTACACATATGCTGCACATTATTAGTGCCCCTATACACATAATGACACACATAGTGCCCCTTATACATATGTTGCACATTATTAATGCATTTTTACATGACACACATAATGCTCCTTACATATATTCCGAACACTACTGCACAACCAACCCACTCACATGCACACAGCACTCACACTGCCACTAACACTGTGACCTCTGCCTCTGCTTGGATACAGATGTGTCCTCATAAATCTTGCCTCAATGCTAACGTCGGGCACATTTTTTAATGAAAATGCATCTTATTTGCATTGTTATGTGGATAGGATGCACAAGCCGCATCTGCTGATTAAAATGATATGCAGCATGCCTATATACTGTGTGAGACTGTGGCTGTATCTGCATATGAAATGCTACACACAGAATATAGGCATGTCGCATATCATTTTAATCAGCAGAAGCTGCTGATGCCCCAGGGCATATCAAATGCCCTAGGCAATTGCCTAGTTTGCCTATAGCTATGGCCGGCTCTGAGTGTATTCTCACCAGTGACAGGACAGCTGATGGGCCGGCCTCCGGAATGCTACCAGAATACGAGGGAGGGATCCTGCACACAGTGATAGAGAGGAGACTGCTGAAGAGAACATTAATCACATTGGAAGGTATGAGGCTCTGCACCATAGATTTACAGCCATACATACCAGCTACTTTAACCCTTAAAAGCAGCCCTGCACTGTGGGGGGAGTCTCTTTTGGGACACTATATTCCAGGAAGCAACTTGACCTAAAATAGCACTTTCTTGCCGTCTATCTAATAAACTGGCAGACATAATCTATCTATCTATCTATCTATCTATCTATCTATCTATCTATCTATCTATCTATCTATCTATCTATCTATCTATCTATCTAAAACTATATATAACCATTTTGCAATAAGGCAGCACTCTGGAGACTTGAAAATATGTGAAAGGATGTTGTATTTAAGTCATACACCATTTTATATAAATATATATTTGTGTATATATATATATATATATATACACATACACACACACACACACACACACACACACACACACACACACACAGTGGTCGAAGTGGGGCGGTATGGTATACCGCCACTTCTTCCACTGACCCGGAAATGCGGAACTGAAAGTGCAGCAGGAGGCGAGGGAAGTGGCCATCCTGCTGCACATTGTGCTCCCCATCCCTGCGCGGCGGCCGTGTAGAGTGCTGTATTAGCTCACAGCCGCACGCCGCTCACCGCTCGCCACCAGCCGCCCGCTGCCGCCAGCAGCCCACCGCTCACCGCTGCCAGCCACCAGCAACAAATGAGGTAATGTTCCCCTGTCGTCACTCTCTCTCCCTGTCATCACTCTCTCTCCCTGTCGTCACTCTCTCTCTCTCTCCCTGTCATCACTCTGGCTGTCCCTGCTGTCACAATTTCAGCTCATTCAGTGTGCTACAATGTGAGTTTCGGCTCATTCACTGTGCTATAATGTGAATTTCGGTTCATTCAGTGTGCTACAAGGTGAATTTCGGCTCATTCAGTGTCCTACAAGGTGAATTTCAGGTCATTTAGTGTGCTACAATGTGAATTTCAGCTCATTCAATGTGCTACAATGTGAGTTTCGGCTCATTCAGTGTGCTACAAGGTGAATTTCGGCTCATTCAGTGTGCTACAATGTGAATTTTGGCTCATTCAGTGCGCTACAATGTGAGTTTCGGCTCATTCAGTGTGCTACAATGTGAATTTCAGCTCATTCAATGTGCTACAATGTGAGTTTCGGCTCATTCAGTGTGCTACAAGGTGAATTTCGGCTCATTCAGTGTGCTACAATGTGAGTTTCGGCTCATTCAGTGTGCTACAATGTGAATTTCAGCTCATTCAATGTGCTACAATGTGAGTTTCGGCTCATTCAGTGTGCTACAAGGTGAATTTCGGCTCATTCAGTGTGCTACAATGTGAGTTTCGGCTCATTCAGTGTGCTACAATGTGAGTTTCGGCTCATTCAGTGTGCTACAAGGTGAATTTTGGCTCATTCAGTGTGTTACAATGTGAATTTCAGGTCATTCAGTGTGCTACAATGTGAATTTCAGGTCATTCAGTGTGCTTCAATGTGAATTTCGGCTCATTCATTGTGCTACAATGTGAATTTCGGCTTATTCAGTGTGCTACAATGTGAGTTTCGGCTCATTCAGTGTGCTACAAGGTGAGTTTCGGCTCATTCAGTGTGCTACAAGGTGAATTTCGGCTCATTCAGTGTGCTACAATGTGAATTTCAGGTCATTCAGTGTGCTTCAATGTGAATTTCGGCTCATTCATTGTGCTACAATGTGAATTTCGGCTTATTCAGTGTTCTACAATGTGAATTTCAGGTCATTCAGTGTGCTACAATGTGAATTTCAGGTCATTCAGTGTGCTTCAATGTGAATTTCGGCTCATTCATTGTGCTACAATGTGAATTTCGGCTTATTCAGTGTGCTACAATGTGAATTTCGGCTTATTCAGTGTGCTACAATGTGAATTTCGGCTTATTCAGTGTGCTACAAGGTGAATTTCAGGTCATTCAGTGTGCTACAAGGTGAATTTCAGCTCATTCATTGTGCTACAATGTGAATTTCGGCTTATTCAGTGTGCTACAATGTGAATTTCGGCTTATTCAGTGTGCTACAATGTGAATTTCGGCTTATTCAGTGTGCTACAAGGTGAATTTCAGGTCATTCAGTGTGCTACAAGGTGAATTTCAGCTTGGTCCGTGTGCTATAAGGTGAAAGCGGCACCAGTACTAGATAGTATAAGGGGTTCTACTACACTGGACACGCCCATTTTGGGTGACCACGCCCCCTTTCTGGAGGCATAACTACGTCCTTTTACTATTGCATACCCCCACTTCAAAATTTCCACTTTGACCACTGTAATATATAATATAAATATAGTACCAGTTCGCACACACCTAGGGTGGATGAATCCTTGGGTGCTCAGTCAAATACATCTGGTAAGCATCTCCACAGAAGTCCGCAATGGACAAACAGCAGCAGAACAGCACACCACCTCTTATGGGCCCTACACACTGCGCAATATTACTGAAAGATATGAAGATCTCGTTCATTAATGAACAAGATACCGTTCATATCTGTCAGTGTGGAGGCACCAGCGATGAATGATGTGCGTCCCCACGCTCGTTCATCGCTGGTGCCCCGTCGCTTGTGCATGCAGGCCAATATGGACGATCTCGTCCATATTTGCCTGCAAATCTATGGATGCGGGTGACAGGGGGAGTGAAGAAAATTCACTCCTCCCGTCATTGCCCCTCCCCACCGCCGGGCAGCTCGGCGTCGGATTGTGCAGTGTGTAGGGCCCATTACAAAAGTAGAAAAATAGCATTCTTTAATTTGTAAATAGCTTCAGGCCTTCAACAAAACATAGCAGCATTTATACTCATCCGAATATCATGGATGCAGTCAGCATATTGGCAGATGGCTATCCCTACAGCCCGTTTCGGTTATTGCACCTTTGAAAATTAAAGAATGCTTTTTTTCCTACTTTTCTTCATTTTGAATCTGGAGCCATCTGCGGGCCAATCGGCGCTCGCGGACTGGCAGCCAATTTTGATGTGGCATAATGTGTAAGGGCATTACTATTATTTGGCATAATGTTAAAAGGGCATTACTGTATGACATACTGTATGTTATAAGGGGCAGTCCTACTGTGTGTCAAGACATGAATGGGCTCTACCTGAATGTGAATGGCCTCTTTGTGGCAGAACTTGAATGGGCTCTACTGTGTGGTTTAGCGTAAATGGTCTCTACTATGGTATAATGTGAATAAGGGGAACTACTGTGTGACATAACCTGAATAAGAAGGGGGGAGGGGGGGAGTAGGTTTAAGATTTGCCTAGGGTGCTGAGAAACCTTGCACCGGCCCTGAGTACTACTACTTGCTGAAGTGATAGTGTGACTGTGTATATCTGACTTGTGGGGGAGACAGTGGGGAGCAGTTAGAGTCTGAGAGCAGGAGTACATATTTTAACGTACAGTGCACACTTTTGCTGCCAGAGTGCTACACTGCCATTGTGACCACACTGACCACCAGTATATTGTGATTGTCTGCTTAGGAGTACTACTTGCAAGTTGCTGATAGTGTGACCAGTGACCTGACCACCAGTTTAATTAATCTCCACCAGTTTAATATATATATATAATTGTATACCTACCCGTGTTTTTTTTATTTTTTCTTTCTTCTTGATACATACTATAGTAGCTTACTGTAGCAGTCTGCGGTGCTGCTGAGCTGACAGTGTCCAGCAGGTCCGTCATCAGTCATTACATAATAAATATATATACCTGTCCGGCTGCAGTACTAGTGATATTATATATATATATATATATATATATATATATATATTAATTTCATCTCATTATTATCCAGTCTATATTAGCAGCAGACACAGTACGGTAGTCCACGGCTGTAGCTACCTCTGTGTCGGCAGTCGCTCGTCCATCCATAATTGTATACCACCTACCCGTGGTTTTTTTTTTCTTCTTGATACATACTACTATAGTAGCTTACTGTAGCAGTCTGCGGTGCTGCTGAGCTGACAGTGTCCAGCAGGTCCGTCATCAGTCATTACATAATAAATATATATACCTGTCCGGCTGCAGTACTAGTGATATTATATATATATATATTAATTTCATCTCATTATCATCCAGTCTACATTAGCAGCAGACACAGTACGGTAGTCCACGGCTGTAGCTACCTCTGTGTCGGCAGTCGCTCGTCCATCCATAATTGTATACCACCTACCCGTGGTTTTTTTTCTTTCTTTCTTCTTGATACATACTACTATAGTAGCTTACTGTAGCAGTCTGCGGTGCTGCTGAGCTGACAGTGTCCAGCAGGTCCGTCATCAGTCATTACATAATAAATATATATACCTGTCCGGCTGCAGTACTAGTGATAATATATATATATATATATTAATTTCATCTCATTATCATCCAGTCTATATTAGCAGCAGACACAGTACGGTAGTCCACGGCTGTAGCTACCTCTGTGTCGGCAGTCGCTCGTCCATCCATAATTGTATACCACCTACCCGTGGTTTTTTTTTTTTCTTTCTTCTTGATACATACTACTATAGTAGCTTACTGTAGCAGTCTGCGGTGCTGCTGAGCTGACAGTGTCCAGCAGGTCCGTCATCAGTCATTACATAATAAATATATCTACCTGTCCGGCTGCAGTACTAGTGATATTATATATACATATATATTAATTTCATCTCATTATCATCCAGTCTATATTCAATGAATACAAAAAATGTGCAGTAGTATTGGCGCTGAGTCCGTAAGATGTACCCTTATATTACTAAGGGAATATATAAATGAGATCTAGTTGATGTATGAAGTACAGTACATTTTATTGAACATACATACACAACATAGAATGAAGTTTAAAAAAATTAAAAATGCAAACTTAATGGACACGATACAGTACATATATGTGCAACTGGAGCTGGGAGACAGTGACTTGGTTAAAGTGCTGGTGCAGTAAGCAGATGGTAAGTCTCTCACCCTTTGGTGGCCCTGCGGTGGGCTAGCTTAAGGAAGCAATGCTGGTCCGGCGCTGATGTAGCCCGGCACCACCGCACAGGGCAAAAATCAGCTTCTTGGTCCTTTGCCAGGTGTTCACCGTTCCCAGGTCCAGTGTTCAATCCAGTGTAACAACGCGTTTCGGTCATTTATTTTAGACCTTTTTCAAGTTTGTGGATTGAATTTGAGGGCTTATGGGGATGATTTATACCCCTAACCATTAGTCTATCACTCCTAACACCTGTAGTTTTACCGGAGCGCCGTATCGCCCCGGCTTGTTCCGCCGGAAATGACGTCTCCTGCGTTTCACCGTCAACCGGAAATGCTCTTGTTTGCGTTCCAATGGTGAAGACCGGAAGTGATGTCTTTTGCGTTCCACCGCCGGTCAGGAAGTATCCCGGTTTACGTTCAAATACAATAAAGATCTCCTGCGCACCGCTGATATATCTGTGTTTTCTCTATCAAATTTGAATCACTCCTGGGTGCGTTCACTGCCTCTGAGAGTGGGTGGTTAGATTCCCTGGTTGTTATCAGGTTGCCTATGGTGAATCCCCGTCGGCCATCTTTTTTGAGGGTAGCACAGTACGGCATATTCATGTGATTCCCATAATGCTTGAATTTTCCTTAGATATATTCAGTGGAGGACCAACTCTGACCAATCTTGGTGGTACTTTGTATTCCCACTAGTCCATCCCTTTTACCCGAGTTGGTCACTCATTTTGAATGTTGTAGCAGCAGATGAATATAATAGGCAAGAGAAAATAAAAGAGAAAAATTACAACCAGATAAAAAATACAATCAGATAAAATACAATAAGATAAAAACTCAATCTAAAAACCACTTCAATTCAAAATCAACATTATGACCGTTTGGTTTAAGAGAATTTAAATTAAAAATCCAACGCATCTCATTTTGAGCTAGAATTGTTTCAAGATTTTTGTTTTTCCAACTTGCTTTAACTTGCTGAATCCCTAGGTATCTTATGATATGTCCCTCACATTTATTATGCATTTTTGTGAAGTGTTCTGAAAAGGGATGACTATCCAGGCCCTTGCGGATGTTATACACATGCTCCGCCATTCTGATTTTCAAGGGCCTGGATGTCTTGCCTACATATATTAGCCCACACTTGCACTCAAGAAGATAAATGACATTTCTTGAGTGACAAGTGATGAAATCTTTGATTTTATGGTTCTTTCCATTAACTGTGAACTCTGTGCATTTACGTGGTATGTCTTTCCTGGTGGTTGTCCTGCACATTAGACAATCACCACACCTATGGAAGCCTTGATTACACGTCCTGGCTAAAGATTTCTCCGGTAGGCTACTCTTAACTAAACGGTCTTTCAAGGATTGGGCTTTTTTGTAGATGAACATAGGCCTATCAGGAATGATTTTTCCTATCACCGGGTCATCCTTCAGAATTCTCCAGTTTTCTTTAAAAATACTCTCGATTCTTTTATGGTGTGCACCATACTTGGTGACAAATGCCCATTCATATGGGTTATGACTGGTTTGAGAGGGGTTTTTTTCCTTTTCTTTTATGAGATGATCTCTTTCTGTGCCTGAGACCTGTTTTTCAGCTTTTGCTAAAGTGGATTCAGAATACCCCTTTTCCCGGAAGCGATCCCCCATTTCTTTCTTCTGTACCTCAAATACTTTAGGATCAGTACAGTTTCTTTTCAGTCTTTTGTATTGACCTATGGGGATGTTCTCCAACCATTTGCAATGATGTTCACTATCTACGCTAATATAGGAATTGGAATCGGTCGGTTTCCGATGAGTTTTGGTGCAAATTTTATTATCCCCAATATAAATTTGCAGATCTAAAAAAATGATCTCCTTTTTACTCTGAGAAAAGGTTAATTGGATGTTAAAATCATTTGAATTGAGTGACTCAAGAAATAAGGAAAGGCTTTCATCTGTTCCCCTCCAAAAAAGAAGAATATCGTCAATGAACCTCCACCATGACACCAGGTTCGCTCCAGATGTCCTTATTGGACCCAATAAGGACATCTGGAGCGAACCTGGTGTCATGGTGGAGGTTCATTGACGATATTCTTCTTTTTTGGAGGGGAACAGATGAAAGCCTTTCCTTATTTCTTGAGTCACTCAATTCAAATGATTTTAACATCCAATTAACCTTTTCTCAGAGTAAAAAGGAGATCATTTTTTTAGATCTGCAAATTTATATTGGGGATAATAAAATTTGCACCAAAACTCATCGGAAACCGACCGATTCCAATTCCTATATTAGCGTAGATAGTGAACATCATTACAAATGGTTGGAGAACATCCCCATAGGTCAATACAAAAGACTGAAAAGAAACTGTACTGATCCTAAAGTATTTGAGGTACAGAAGAAAGAAATGGGGGATCGCTTCCGGGAAAAGGGGTATTCTGAATCCACTTTAGCAAAAGCTGAAAAACAGGTCTCAGGCACAGAAAGAGATCATCTCATAAAAGAAAAGGAAAAAAACCCCTCTCAAACCAGTCATAACCCATATGAATGGGCATTTGTCACCAAGTATGGTGCACACCATAAAAGAATCGAGAGTATTTTTAAAGAAAACTGGAGAATTCTGAAGGATGACCCGGTGATAGGAAAAATCATTCCTGATAGGCCTATGTTCATCTACAAAAAAGCCCAATCCTTGAAAGACCGTTTAGTTAAGAGTAGCCTACCGGAGAAATCTTTAGCCAGGACGTGTAATCAAGGCTTCCATAGGTGTGGTGATTGTCTAATGTGCAGGACAACCACCAGGAAAGACATACCACGTAAATGCACAGAGTTCACAGTTAATGGAAAGAACCATAAAATCAAAGATTTCATCACTTGTCACTCAAGAAATGTCATTTATCTTCTTGAGTGCAAGTGTGGGCTAATATATGTAGGCAAGACATCCAGGCCCTTGAAAATCAGAATGGCGGAGCATGTGTATAACATCCGCAAGGGCCTGGATAGTCATCCCTTTTCAGAACACTTCACAAAAATACATAATAAATGTGAGGGACATATCATAAGATACCTAGGGATTCAGCAAGTTAAAGCAAGTTGGAAAAACAAAAATCTTGAAACAATTCTAGCTCAAAATGAGATGCGTTGGATTTTTAATTTAAATTCTCTTAAACCAAACGGTCATAATGTTGATTTTGAATTGAAGTGGTTTTTAGATTGAGTTTTTATCTTATTGTATTTTATCTGATTGTATTTTTTATCTGGTTGTAATTTTTCTCTTTTATTTTCTCTTGCCTATTATATTCATCTGCTGCTACAACATTCAAAATGAGTGACCAACTCGGGTAAAAGGGATGGACTAGTGGGAATACAAAGTACCACCAAGATTGGTCAGAGTTGGTCCTCCACTGAATATATCTAAGGAAAATTCAAGCATTATGGGAATCACATGAATATGCCGTACTGTGCTACCCTCAAAAAAGATGGCCGACGGGGATTCACCATAGGCAACCTGATAACAACCAGGGAATCTAACCACCCACTCTCAGAGGCAGTGAACGCACCCAGGAGTGATTCAAATTTGATAGAGAAAACACAGATATATCAGCGGTGCGCAGGAGATCTTTATTGTATTTGAACGTAAACCGGGATACTTCCTGACCGGCGGTGGAACGCAAAAGACATCACTTCCGGTCTTCACCATTGGAACGCAAACAAGAGCATTTCCGGTTGACGGTGAAACGCAGGAGACGTCATTTCCGGCGGAACAAGCCGGGGCGATACGGCGCTCCGGTAAAACTACAGGTGTTAGGAGTGATAGACTAATGGTTAGGGGTATAAATCATCCCCATAAGCCCTCAAATTCAATCCACAAACTTGAAAAAGGTCTAAAATAAATGACCGAAACGCGTTGTTACACTGGATTGAACACTGGACCTGGGAACGGTGAACACCTGGCAAAGGACCAAGAAGCTGATTTTTGCCCTGTGCGGTGGTGCCGGGCTACATCAGCGCCGGACCAGCATTGCTTCCTTAAGCTAGCCCACCGCAGGGCCACCAAAGGGTGAGAGACTTACCATCTGCTTACTGCACCAGCACTTTAACCAAGTCACTGTCTCCCAGCTCCAGTTGCACATATATGTACTGTATCGTGTCCATTAAGTTTGCATTTTTAATTTTTTTAAACTTCATTCTATGTTGTGTATGTATGTTCAATAAAATGTACTGTACTTCATACATCAACTAGATCTCATTTATATATTCCCTTAGTAATATAAGGGTACATCTTACGGACTCAGCGCCAATACTACTGCACATTTTTTGTATTCATTGAGTATTCAGGGATTTTGTGTTTGTCCCTATTCGTGTAGTTAGTAAGGCTGCCTTGTCTGCTTTTATTGCGCAACCCTTGTGAATGCACATCCATTTCTTTGAGTCTATATTAGCAGCAGACACAGTACGGTAGTCCACGGCTGTAGCTACCTCTGTGTCGGCAGTCGCTCGTCCATCCATAATTGTATACCACCTACCCGTGTTTTTTTTTTTTTCTTTCTTCTTGATACATACTACTATAGTAGCTTACTGTAGCAGTCTGCAGTGCTGCTGAGCTGACAGTGTCCAGCAGGTCCGTCATCAGTCATTACATAATAAATATATATACCTGTCCGGCTGCAGTACTAGTGATATTATATATATATATATATATATTAATTTCATCTCATTATCATACAGTCTATATTAGCAGCAGACACAGTACGGTAGTCCACGGCTGTAGCTACCTCTGTGTCGGCAGTCGCTCGTCCATCCATAATTGTATACCACCTACCCGTGTTTTTTTTTTTCTTTCTTCTTGATACATACTACTATAGTAGCTCACTGTAGCAGTCTGTGGTGCTGCTGAGCTGACAGTGTCCAGCAGGTCCGTCATCAGTCATTACATAATAAATATATATACCTGTCCGGCTGCAGTACTAGTGATATTATATATATATATATATTAATTTCATCTCATTATCATCCAGTCTATATTAGCAGCAGACACAGTACGGTAGTCCACGGCTGTAGCTACCTCTGTGTCGGCAGTCGCTCGTCCATCCATAATTGTATACCACCTATCCGTGTTTTTTTTTTTTTTCTTTCTTCTTGATACATGCTACTATAGTAGCTTACTGTAGCAGTCTGCGGTGCTGCTGAGCTGACAGTGTCCAGCAGGTCCATCATCAGTCATTACATAATAAATATATATACCTGTCCGGCTGCAGTACTAGTGATATTATATATATATATATTAATTTCATCTCATTATCATCCAGTCTATATTAGCAGCAGACACAGTACGGTAGTCCACGGCTGTAGCTACCTCTGTGTCGGCAGTCGCTCGTCATCCATAAGTATACTAGTATCCATCCATCTCCATTGTTTACCTGAGGTGCCTTTTAGTTGTGCCTATTAAAATATGGAGAACAAAAATGTTGAGGTTCCAAAATTAGGGAAAGATCAAGATCCACTTCCACCTCGTGCTGAAGCTGCTGCCACTAGTCATGGCCGAGACGATGAAATGCCAGCAACGTCGTCTGCCAAGGCCGATGCCCAATGTCATAGTACAGAGCATGTAAAATCCAAAACACCAAATATCAGTAAAAAAAGGACTCAAAAATCTAAAATAAAATTGTCGGAGGAGAAGCGTAAACTTGCCAATATGCCATTTACCACACGGAGTGGCAAGGAACGGCTGAGGCCCTGGCCTATGTTCATGGCTAGTGGTTCAGCTTCACATGAGGATGGAAGCACTCAGCCTCTCGCTAGAAAAATGAAAAGACTCAAGCTGGCAAAAGCACCGCAAAGAACTGTGCCTTCTTCGAAATCCCAAATCCAGAAGGAGAGTCCAATTGTGTCGGTTGCGATGCCTGACCTTCCCAACACTGGACGTGAAGAGCATGCGCCTTCCACCATTTGCACGCCCCCTGCAAGTGCTGGAAGGAGCACCCGCAGTCCAGTTCCTGATAGTCAGATTGAAGATGTCAGTGTTGAAGTACACCAGGATGAGGAGGATATGGGTGTTGCTGGCGCTGGGGAGGAAATTGACAAGGAGGATTCTGATGGTGAGGTGGTTTGTTTAAGTCAGGCACCCGGGGAGACACCTGTTGTCCGTGGGAGGAATATGGCCATTGACATGCCTGGTGAAAATACCAAAAAAATCAGCTCTTCGGTGTGGAAGTATTTCACCAGAAATGCGGACAACATTTGTCAAGCCGTGTATTGCCTTTGTCAAGCTGTAATAAGTAGGGGGTAAGGACGTTAACCACCTCGGAACATCCTCCCTTATACGTCACCTGCAGCGCATTCATAATAAGTCAGTGACAAGTTCAAAAACTTTGGGCGACAGCGGAAGCAGTCCACTGACCAGTAAATCCCTTCCTCTTGTAACCAAGCTTACGCAAACCACCCCACCAACTCCCTCAGTGTCAATTTCCTCCTTCCCCAGGAATGCCAATAGTCCTGCAGGCCATGTCACTGGCAATTCTGACGAGTCCTCTCCTGCCTGGGATTCCTCCGATGCATCCTTGCGTGTAACGCCTACTGCTGCTGGCGCTGCTGTTGTTGCTGCTGGGAGTCGATGGTCATCCCAGAGGGGAAGTCGTAAGCCCACTTTTACTACTTCCACCAAGCAATTGACTGTCCAACAGTCCTTTGCGAGGAAGATGAAATATCACAGCAGTCATCCTGTTGCAAAGCGGATAACTGAGGCCTTGACAACTATGTTGGTGTTAGACGTGCGTCCGGTATCCGCCGTTAGTTCACAGGGAACTAGACAATTCCTTGAGGTCGTGTGCCCCCGTTACCAAATACCATCTAGGTTCCACTTCTCTAGGCAGGCGATACCGAGAATGTACACGGACGTCAGAAAAAGACTCACCAGTGTCCTAAAAAATGCAGTTGTACCCAATGTCCACTTAACCACGGACATGTGGACAAGTGGAGCAGGGCAGGGTCAGGACTATATGACTGTGACAGCCCACTGGGTAGATGTATGGACTCCCGCCGCAAGAACAGCAGCGGCAGCACCAGTAGCAGCATCTCGCAAATGCCAACTCTTTCCTAGGCAGGCTACGCTTTGTATCACCGCTTTCCAGAATACGCACACAGCTGAAAACCTCTTACGGCAACTGAGGAAGATCATCGCGGAATGGCTTACCCCAATTGGACTCTCCTGTGGATTTGTGGCATCGGACAACGCCAGCAATATTGTGTGTGCATTAAATATGGGCAAATTCCAGCACGTCCCATGTTTTGCACATACCTTGAATTTGGTGGTGCAGAATTTTTTAAAAAACGACAGGGGCGTGCAAGAGATGCTGTCGGTGGCCAGAAGAATTGCGGGACACTTTCGGCGTACAGGCACCACATACAGAAGACTGGAGCAACACCAAAAACGCCTGAACCTGCCCTGCCATCATCTGAAGCAAGAAGTGGTACGAGGTGGAATTCAACCCTATATATGCTTCAGAGGTTGGAGGAGCAGCAAAAGGCCATTCAAGCCTATACAATTCAGCACGATATAGGAGGTGGAATGCACCTGTCTCAAGCGCAGTGGAGAATGATTTCAACGTTGTGCAAGGTTCTGCTGCCCTTTGAACTTGCCACACGTGAAGTCAGTTCAGACACTGCCAGCCTGAGTCAGGTCATTCCCCTCATCAGGCTTTTGCAGAAGAAGCTGGAGACATTGAAGGAGGAGCTAACACGGAGCGATTCCGCTAGGCATGTGGGACTTGTGGATGGAGCCCTTAATTCGCTTAACAAGGAATCACGGGTGGTCAATCTGTTGAAATCAGATCACTACATTTTGGCCACCGTGCTCGATCCTAGATTTAAAACCTACCTTGGATCTCTCTTTCCGGCAGACACAAGTCTGCTGGGGTTCAAAGACCTGCTGGTGAGAAAATTGTCAAGTCAAGCGGAACGCGACCTGTCAACATCTCCTCCTTCACATTCTCCCGCAACTGGGGGTGCGAGGAAAATGCTCAGAATTCCGAGCCCACCCGCTGGCGGTGATGCAGGGCAGTCTGGAGCGACTGCTGATGCTGACATCTGGTCCGGACTAAAGGACCTGACAACGATTACGGACATGTCGTCTACTGTCACTGCATATGATTCTCTCCCCATTGAAAGAATGGTGGAGGATTATATGAGTGACCGCATCCAAGTAGGCACGTCAGACAGTCCGTACTTATACTGGCAGGAAAAAGAGGCAATTTGGAGGCCCTTGCACAAACTGGCTTTATTCTACCTAAGTTGCCCTCCCACAAGTGTGTACTCCGAAAGAGTGTTTAGTGCCGCCGCTCACCTTGTCAGCAATCGGCGTACGAGGTTACTTCCAGAAAATGTGGAGAAGATGATGTTCATTAAAATGAATTATAATCAATTCCTCCATGGAGACATTGACCAGCAGCAATTGCCTCCACAAAGTACACAGGGAGCTGAGATGGTGGATTCCAGTGGGGACGAATTGATAATCTGTGAGGAGGGGGATGTACACGGTGATATATCGGAGGATGATGATGAGGTGGACATCTTGCCTCTGTAGAGCCAGTTTGTGCAAGGAGAGATTAATTGCTTCTTTTTTGGTGGGGGTCCAAACCAACCCGTCATTTCAGTCACAGTCGTGTGGCAGACCCTGTCACTGAAATGATTGGTTGGTTAAAGTGTGCATGTCCTGTTTATACAACATAAGGGTGGGTGGGAGGGCCCAAGGACAATTCCATCTTGCACCTCTTTTTTCTTTAATTTTTCTTTGCGTCATGTGCTGTTTGGGGAGTATTTTTTTGAATGGCCATCCTGCGTGACACTGCAGTGCCACTCCTAGATGGGCCAGGTGTTTGTGTCGGCCACTAGGGTCGCTTATCTTACTCACACAGCTACCTCATTGCGCCTCTTTTTTTCTTTGCGTCATGTGCTGTTTAAGGAGTGTTTTTTGGAAGGGCCATCCTGCGTGACACTGCAGTGCCACTCCTAGATGGGCCAGGTGTTTGTGTCGGCCACTAGGGTCGCTTAGCTTACTCACACATCTACTTCATTGCGCCTCTTTTTTTCTTTGCATCATGTGCTGTTTGGGGAGTGTTTTTTGGAAGGGCCATCCTGCGTGACACTGCAGTGCCACTCCTAGATGGGCCAGGTGTTTGTGTCTGCCACTAGGGTCGCTTAGCTTAGTCATCCAGCGACCTCGGTGCAAATTTTAGGACTAAAAATAATATTGTGAGGTGTTCAGAATAGACTGAAAATGAGTGGAAATTATGGTTTTTGAGGTTAATAATACTTTGGGATCAAAATTACCCCCAAATTCTATGATTTAAGCTGTTTTTTAGTGTTTTTTGAAAAAAACACCCGAATCCAAAACACACCCGAATCCGACAAAAAAAATTCGGTGAGGTTTTGCCAAAACGCGGTCGAACCCAAAACACGGCCGCGGAACCGAACCCTAAACCAAAACACAAAACCCGAAAAATTTCAAGTGCACATCTCTAATTAGAACCCAAACACAAAACACTAAAAGTGCCCGCCGCACATATCTAGTTTCTGGGCAGATAAACTTGCCTCTAACTCCTTTGATTGTTTCCGTTTGATCCTGTGGAATTCGTGTAGGTTCTTTCATGTTTTGTCATGTACTGAATTAATTGAAATAAAACAGTCATC
The DNA here is from genome assembly GCF_028390025.1 of Pseudophryne corroboree. Lineage (NCBI taxonomy): Eukaryota > Metazoa > Chordata > Amphibia > Anura > Myobatrachidae > Pseudophryne > Pseudophryne corroboree. The sequence continues at coordinate 24,478,150 of NC_086453.1, read as the reverse complement.
ATTCTTGTAAACGGCAGCATTACATGTCATCATTTCTGTTAGATAGCTGTGCCCAGAGGTATCCGGAAATACTTGTTCCTTTGGCATAAGTAAACAATGGGAAGCTGTAATGCCACCAGGAATAATCCACATGCAGTGTAACAGATTACATAACACAATCCATATATTATTAATAGGCTGGTTCAAACACAGTATGGGGGGAGCAAGAGTGAACAGTGGATGAGAGTGACCAGATAAAGGGAAAGAAGAAACGGCTGCATCTGCTGTTAGGGTTCACCTGGCTACTAATTACTAGAGATGAGCAGGTTCGGTTTTACTCGGATTTACTCGGTTCTCAAAACGGCATCTTATTGGCTCACGGACGTCACGTGTTTTGGATAGCCAATAAGAAACATCTGGATAAAACCGAACTAGCGTTAATTCTGGCGTTACATTCGAACACGCTCATCTCTACTAATTACACGATACAGTGCAATAAAGAAAAGTTAGGAGTTAGGGAACACCTAATGAGAGTGCAGGGTGAGAGATAAGTATCTGATAGCAGTGGCCGTGAGCACTATGATGAGAACAAAATCCTGGTTCGTGGTGCATTGGTGGTCCCTGTTAAGAATACAAGATATAAAATAAACTTAACAGAAAAGAGAGATAAGCGTTTGGGTTATTTTCTTTTTAAGAACTAAAGAGACATTAGTGAAACGCGTAATTAAACAGGACAGTCTTGAGTCTGTCTTTGAAGGATTATAGAATCCTTCTCAAACTCTACAGAGCCGAAAGGCTAAAAGCTCGACCCCCAAACAAATTGAGGGATATACCAGGTACTACTAATGGTCCTTCATCTACAGATCATATAAAGCGCATGGGGCTGTGAGGAATTAGAGGCACCTTGTACCCTGGTTATGTAGGGCTGTGGAAGTCAATAAGCCAATCTTAAAATACTTTAGATGTACTTAACATCCACAACACCAAATGACCAATCGCTGGGCTTAATTCTGAGTTGATCGCAGCAGCAAGTTTATTAGCAGTTGGGCAAAACCATGTGCACTGCAGGAGGGGGGGGGGGGGCAGATGTAACATGTGCAGAGAGAGTTAGATTTGGGTGTGCTGTGTTCAAACTGAAATCTAATTTGCAGTGTAAAAATAAAGCAGCCAGTGTGTACCCTGCACAGAAACAATATAACCCACCCAAATCTAACTCTCTCTGCACATGATATATCTGCCCCCCCTGCAGTGCACATGGTTTTGCCCAATTGCTAACAAACTTGCTGCTGCAATCTACTCAGAATTACCCCCAATGAGATAGGGAAAGGAGAAACTGGTGCATTAACAACGCAGTTAAAAAACTACAGATGTTAATTTTTTTTGCATAGCAGAATTTTTTTTCTTTTTCCACTTTAATTATTTTGAGGTTCATCAAATGGGGACATGACTACACTCAGTAAGTAAAGTACTGTGCTGCCTCTCCAAGACACCCAAAGTTTGGATGTGTTCAGTTTCCAGTAAAACTTCTCCACTCTTCTCGATTTGTTCTTGGAGATGAGATTGTGCAGATAGCGATCACAGCTAAACGTGAAGTCGAAAACACAATTTATAGCTGATGAATGAAATAGTAATATATTCAGCACAAACAACTGTGCCCGTAAGTCAGATATTTTGTCTCCCCCTTATATGCCAGCCTAGTGCCTTCATTCAAGCACGTATATCTGTCAGCCCAAGGCCGCCACTTTAATATGTGCCAACCCATAGTGCCCCCTTATGTGCCAGCCCATAGCGCCCCTTATGCTACTTACCTCTACTGGTATGCATCTGATTCCTGTCTCTACCACCTGTCCATCTTCTTCCACATCTGCCAAGTCCATTTGTGCCACTGCTCTGCAATTGTAGAGGGGCCCAGCCAGGCCGTCAAGTTTCTGGGACACACTGCAGTGCCAAGCTAAACTGCCTCCATAGTCCATACAGAAGAGTCCTTAGCTCTGGAGGAATCCTGGGCAGGGGCAGGCTCAGGATGTGTTTAGGCCACGGTCTATAGTTTGGCTGCCCCTGACCTAAAGGAACGTGAGTTTTCCCCCAATGCATCTGTCAGCTAAAGTTACCAGAACATTACACATCCACTTGGTAGCATGTGGGCTGAGAGAGGATTTTTTTTAACATCTCCTGAATCCAGCATCGAACCATAATGATGACACCAACCTGTCTTCTATAAACATTTTTATTTACCAGTATACTGTATGTACTCAGAGTCCATTCATATGTCAGTACTGATGTGTCGTTAATGAGTGCGGCATTTTAGAACATACCATAGCACTATACCGTGAGTTGCGTGTGAGCAGAACACAATCGTCGATTCACATGCTGCTTTATAGTCAGTGCACTATGCACAGTGAACAACAGTGGCGGATGAGTGCCCAAATATACATTCATTTCTTCCAGCTGTTCCCATTACTCTGGAGCTTAGACTTCCTTAGAGGCGGTCTCATTCATGATCAGAAATTTCTCATCTAAGGAACCATTTTGCTTTGACGGGGTCCGTGACGTCTTTGCGTATACAGAAACCGGGGGGACACTATGAGGAAGAACACATGTTATTTAGTGATCACAGGGCACCACATTTATTCAGCATGGAGGGGCAGTGATATGTATTGCATTCCAGAATCCCCCTCCCCCTGTTCTGTACTGGAGCACTGTCTGGAATTCCGTGGTAAATTTAATAAAAGTTTATTTTCTGGCGATTTTCAGTCAATTTTGAAAATCAGGTATTTACTAAAGGCAAAAGCAACATAAAATCGAGAGAAAAGAGACTTTACACTACAATAGACCATTTTACTTTTCAATAGACTTCTATACAAATGTCTCATTTACTAACTGACTCTAAATCTACCCCAAATCACTGATATAAAAGGACACGTCTGAAACAGGTGTATTTAACTCAGGGTAGGAGTGGCCCATAGGGGAACAGGGGAAACCAATGGTGGGCCCCACTGCCTGGGGCCCCACCTCCTCCTCTAGGGATCAAGTTCCACACTGTGCACTTGAATTATACATATGTATAATACTTATACTATACTTATAATTATACTCTACAGTATATACTTATCTTGGTGCCCAGACCATGCACTCTCTACTAATTGGTCTCTGTGGTGGGAGGCCACACCCCCTCTGGAGACTGACGACACCCCTAAATATGGGCCCCTACCATTGCATTCCCCGGTGGGCTCATCATACCCCAGCCCGACACTGATTTAACTTCTTAAACGTATACCTGGCTGAGATCACATTATGATGCCTATAAAAATAGAACTGATGGACAGAATGCTGATACTTTTGTAGTTGAGCGATTATTGGTAAATTGTGCAATAAAATGCATCACACTACGCATACGCCAAAATCTAATAGAGAAGCCGCTTGCAGCTCTCACCATCACGCAGAGTGATTGACAGTCAGGCATTATTTGTGGGAGTTCACGGGGGAGTGGTGGCAAAAATCCAAGACTGTCGCATACATTTTTGGGGCCTGCCGCTGGCTGCGTCTACTCAGACAGCGCGGCTCTGACATCACTGTTAAGGCTACCATGCTGCTTGGCTGCTCTTTTACTCGAGCTGACGATCATCGATGGATGCAGTTGTTGTTCCTTTGCATTGTACTTCTCTGTACTTTTGAGGGCTGCTAGGGGCTTTTGCATAATTTTGTTCATCAGCATGCACAATTGCAGATGTGAGCGCCATAGCGTCCGTCAATTAATCAAATGGCTCAGGGAGCACTGCTTGCAACGACTGTTTTGCACATGCGCAGAAAGGATCCTGCGCAGATGCCTCACCATTGGAGATGTATGCAATGTAAATTTAAAAGAACCGCGGCAGCTTCCTGCATGTGGTGTTATTTGTCTAATAGAAAATCAGCAGAAAGTAGTAGGTGATTTTTGGTCAATTTTTATGTCTACCTGTTGTGGATTTGGAATGGAGCTGCCAAAAACTGACTTAAGACTTAAATAAAAAATAAAAAGTCTATCGACATCGAATTAAAAATTGTTCAAATTGTTCACAAATTGACTTTTTAGTGTATGTGTAATTTTGGCCCTGAATCACCCAGTCGATGTTGATAGATTTCCGGTCGTTATTAAATCGATCAACAAATTGATAGTAAATTTATCTCTCCGCCTCAATTGTCAGAACTATTCTAATTCTTAAAAATGATCAAAGTGGGAAACAAACCCTATTATGGGGTAAATTTACTAAGATGGGAGTTCTATTTAAGATGGGATGGTGCCCATAGCAACCAATCAGATTCCAGGTATTATCCTTTACAAGATGCTAGATAAATGAGAAGTAAAATCTGATTGGTTGCTATGGGCAACATCCCATCTTAAATAGAACTCCCATCTTAATAAATTTACCCCTATGAGAGCAGAGTGTAGGCTTTGGAATAGCAAATTGTAAAATGAGTATATCACACTTCTGTATACAGCTTCCAATCTGTTCTGCTAGTATACAGCTTTTTTTTTTTGTATAAAGGAATGTCGTTATGGGATTCTAAACAAACATAATAGGCTGTTTAGCAAACTTTTTATTACAGCTATAAACCTTAGGCCTATTTGATATTACATATTTTGCATTATCTATTTAGCTACATATTTCACCAGAACTTGCTACTGTACATAGGGGGTCATTCAGATCTAAGCGCTGCTGTGCGTTTTCGCACAGCGGGCGAACAGATCCGAACTGCGCATGCGTATGCACCGCAATGCACAGGCGCGATGGACGGCTGCAAACGGGATCGCCGGTGAGTAATGGGATTGTGCGAAAGATCCATTCGCACGGGTGTTCGCAAGGAGATTGACAGGAAGAGGACATTTGTGGGTGGCAACTGACCGTTTTCAGGGAGTGTCTGGAAAAACGCAGGCGTGTCCATGCGTTTGCAGGGCGGGTGTCTGACGTTAGCTTCGGCCCCGAACAGGCTGATGTGATCGCAACGGCTGAGTAAGTCCTGGGCTGCGCAGAGACTGCATAAAATCAGTTTGTACAGCTCTGCTACACATGTGATCGCACACTTGCACAGCAAAAATACACTCCCCTATGGGCGGCGACTACCTGATTGCAGGACAGCAAAAATCGCTTCCTAGCGATCAGATCTGAATTACCCCCATATTTCTGTAAGTGTTTTTGTAACATGACACTACATAAAAATCCCCGCTCCAGCAGAACACAGATTAGTTTTGTATACTTCAAGACTGAATTAACATTTGTTACTAGAGGTCCGGAGATGACACACAGACAAACTTCAGAAAAATACACTTGCAACCAATGACACCGTATGTGGTATATTCTCTAATAGGGGACTTTTCATCATACGAGTAGTGTACCTCTTACGCCCCGTTAATTATGTGTCTGACTTGCTGCGTTTACCACTGAAGCAATTCAGTATTGTCCTGTTGCAGGGGCAGCTGCTCCAAACCATAGCCAGATTAAGGGGGGGGATGCAAGGCATACTGTACCCCGGTCCCCCCTTTGTCAGGGACCCCCCCTCCCTGGCCAGAGCACACTGACATCACTAGCTTTCCCTCTTATGCAGCAGCAGAACCAGCAGCCTGGATGCGAGCAGGACAGAATGCAGTGCAGGCAGAGACACAGGAGTACCGTGTTGTATGAGCTACTGACAGAGCTTTCTGACCAGAGGAAAGATAGGAGGGTGGAGAGAGCTGTAAGTGACACAGGGATCCCATCTTCTCCTCCTCCCCGCCTGAGTGTCTGAGTTCTGTGTAAACTGTTATGCAACTAAACAATTTGGGTCTAGAGATAGAGACACAGACAGAGTCCTCCTGAGTCCTGTCCCAGTGTGTAAGTAGTACAGATTCTGCTGCTATTCTTGCATGTAACAAGATAAATTCTTTTATTTTTCTATGTGTATTTTAAGGGTAGGTTGTCTTTGTTCCACTACAATAAACATTTATAAAATAGTTGTCTTTCAATTAGGTGGAGCTATAAACAGTACCCGGACATTATTAAACTATTAGTTAAAACTAATATATACCATTGGTTTAAATGTAATATACACAATCTATATCTCTCAACATGACCCATTCCAGGAGGGACAAAATGCTCTCTACCTGGACTTTCTTCTTAATTTATGATTGCAATCACCTGTGTTGAAATACCTTTCTTATCAATTAAATAGTTCAACACTGGTGACGTCAATCACATATTAAGTGGGAAGTCCAGGTAGAAAGCATTTTGTCCCTCCTGGAATGGGACATGTTGAGAGGTATGCACAATTTTGACGCGTGGCTGAGTGGCTGAGCAACGCGTCAAGTGTATACCCCTGTATATGGACATAAGCCTACACAAGCCGATATCATCTCCCCCAGTGCCGGTGAGAACTTGTGCTATTCCGCCGCTACGGGCCGAGTGCCTAACATCTAACGGGGCTTGGAATTACTGGCCGGAGGATCTCTGTGCTCCAAGCAGTCTGCACGTAACCCATACCAACGGGAGGATTACAGCACTGATGCTAGCGGTGGAGCCGCTGAGCGCTGTGTGTGGCGGAGACGGAGCCCGGCGGGAGAGACGGTAGCCGTAAACACTGGTGAGATAAGCTTATCTATGCTTCAGCTGCAGTGGACATTCAAGCTACTGTGCTTATAAACTCTGTTCCGTAAAGAATCTGCATTTGTAACCACTTGTATACAGACGGGGATGCGCGTCAGAAGCCAATCAGTTGAAAGGCTTCTGCAGGAGATTTGATTCTTTGTTACAAATTCAATTTGGCTATACACCAGAGACACCTTGGACACATTCTATCACAACGCTGTCCCAGCGGGAGGTGAAAAAAAGCATTACTAATTGTACGCATTTCCTCTAGATATGTTTGGGCTGTGAAATTAAGTGTTCTATAAGTGTTATAATTAAGTACCTAGGAAGCCGAATATTAGAGTTTGAATTGTTCACTGTGGAGTTAATTATACTACTCATTTAATGCAATATTGTTTTAATTAGCAATTAATCACTGTTTGTCAGTGTAATTAGAGGGTAGCAGTGATAATAATCACTAAGGTAATAGGCTTTTGCAGTAATGCTTAACATGTTTTAGATTCTATTAAGTGTTTATATTAATGGTTTATATTAATAGAAAATAAATAAAAATGTTATCTATCCTTTATTTTGGACAGCGCTTTCAATTCAGTTTTTTTATTTGCTATATTAAATCATTGGGAAGTAACAACCCACTAATTTGAGAGCATTAGTCCTGAATAAGGTGAGGAGTATTAAGGAATAATTAAATCTTTCTAGCATTTTGAGTGGGACAGCTGACACACATTTTTTTTTAGCGCTTTGTTTTTTAGAGTTCGCATTATCCATTGTAGCCTATGGGCTACATTCCGCAAAAAGCAATGGAGATGGATCTTGAGGATCCCTCCCCGGCACTCACCACTAGGGGTTGCGTGGTCAGCAGATGGCGTATGCGCAGAACGGCTTCTGTCTCCCAAAGAAAAGTGAAGGGATTGTAATGTGAACCCTTCTCTTCTAACACTCTGCAGGAACAGGCTTCTGTTGGAACCCATGTCCTTGTTGGTATATTTTAATACATCCTGGCGATCTAGAATTTCTCACTGCAGCTAATAACAGCAATAAGTCATTATAATTATTGGGTCTAGAACCCTATAATTGATACATATGCCCCTTTGTATAACATTCATTACTGCAGTGTGTGTGTTGACATTGACGTTGTATATTTTGTGTTATTTATGAATAAATATGTGGGGTTACAATACTCACTTGTCCTGGGAAAGTTGTGCAGCTTTTCTTTTCTTCCTGCCAAGAAAAATATTTTCTACTAGTAGAATTGAGAGAGGAGGTGACGCAGATAGGAGAACACTCAGCGGTGGAACACATGTAGCAATTGTACTTCCCTATTCCTACACAATTGACACAGCTGTAATTATATTGGTGCACACCTCTTAAGGCCAGGGAATTAGTCTTCTTTAAGCTAAATTAACGTGGGGTTCTAAAACAAAAATACATCATTTACTAAAGGTTGTTTTGACCTTTTGATTTCTAGATGTTTATAAACCTAAACCTCTATCCCACTGCAATCCGTCCACAATCTCATCACAATCATACCGTGGGTTTGTAAGACCTGCACACAAATGCTCCGGGTGGATATGAAATTTCATATCCACTCAGGGTAGAGGTTCCCAAACTGTGTGCGGTGGCTCCCTGGGGTGCCTCGGTACACTTGCAGGGGTGCCCTGGGTTGGTGGTCCAGGACCAATTCAAATTATTCATGGTCAATATAATAGGCAAAATATGTGGTCAAACAGAAGCAAATCTCGTCCCTCACCACACAACTGACCCTAAGGACGACATAAACGTGATCTACTTAATGTAATATTTCTTTCTAAATTTCTCAATAAGAAATTTTTGGCCTAGGGGTGCCGTGAAAAAAATTCTGATATTCTAGGGCACCGAGATTCAAAATAGTTTGGAAACCACTGACCCAGGGCATGAGGTGCCCCCTATTTCTAACCTCTATTTCTTCACTACCTGAACTAAGCTGAACCGGCCAAGGCTGGAGACATTGTAGCAGAGGAACATGTGATGTGGGGCAGCCAGCTCTTCTGGTGAGCACGGGGCTGGAATCCTTACTGGGATGTGGGTGCAAAATGGTCTGTGTGCAAATCACCACAGGACATAAATCCTCTTTATACCACATTCATGCACTTAACTTAAGAACTTGTTGTTATTCAGTTACAATTCCCTTTATTTCAATATACTGCCATACCCAAGATTCAAACCTATAACCTGTTGTATTCTAATCACACACCTTACTCATTGAGTTATTTGATCCTGCATACAAACTATGAACACTATATAAAGTTACTGGTACTTCATAAAGAAAAAATCAGCATTGCAATTGAGCAGATCTATGTAGTTTGCAGCCACGCATCCAATCTCTTGCAGCCACACACTACATAGATCTGCTCAGCCGCAATGCTGATCATTTTCTCACAAAGTACAAGGTACGCTTCAAATAGAATTCTCTAGCTTAGATTTATCTACCTTTCCATGCAGGGTCAGATAGCTCAATGAACAGATTGTCTGACTGCAATACCACAGGCAATGTGTGTGAATCCGGGGTCTGTCAGCATTTTGAAATGTAATAAAGGACAGTGTGACTGAATAACTTGGAAAACTCAAGTTGCATTCATAATATTGTATAGGTATAAGCGACAGAAGGGGTCAGGGTAGGAGACAGGGGTGGTTAGGAGATGCTGGGCTTCAGAAAGGGGGGAAGCTGCAAGTGAGAGTAATTAAAACAGATAATTGACAAGTGCTGCAAACAGCGCCCCCTACCCTGCAGCGCTGTGTGCGGTGCCCCCTCCCAGGGGCGGATCCAGAAGAAATTGAAAGGCGGGGGTGCGTGATAGGGGAACGGTAAGTTATACTTACATGCACCTAAGGCACGCGTGCTCCCAGATAAGGGGTGTGGTATCACAGGGGGCGTGGCCTCACAGAATACGCCATCAGGTAATGATTGGCTGTAGGAGCGCATTCTGGTTTATTGGCAATGTTTCACCCTGATGAAAAGGCTGATTGGGCCTTGAAATGTTGGTCACCTGTTCCATTAGTTATGGGAGCCTGGAAGGCACCCCAGCACAATATAATTATTATAGTTTTTAGTTGGTGGTGGCAGGTGCAGCATACCTTGTTTTGGGCACTGCACTGAGACTCAGACTGCAGGACACAAACTGCCCATCTTTGATCAGCAGAAGCAGCCAGCAGGATCTCCAACAAGTAGCATCTGCAGGACAGCCCTGACACATCACACAGCATAAGACATCTGCAGGACAGCCCTGTCACATCACACAGCATAATACATCTGCAGGACAGCCCTGTCACAGTCACACGGGCCGCCTTCTCAAAGCTGAGCTGAGTGTGACTGCACCTAGCATGGTGATAAAGGAAGTGGAGGAGGAAGTGCTGGGAAACTGTACGGTGCAGTGAGGGCTAATGAAGCCTTCTGCGCCGTCATAAGTAACAGTCTTACTCCATGCTGGCATGGCATCTGAACCCGGCGCCTGGGCTGGACTCTGGCTGGCTGGCAGTGGGAGAGGTAGGTTGCAGTGTGAGCAGGGGGAGGATGGAGCTGCAGCTCCAGCCTTCCCATTGGTTACCACACGGACTTGCTGTTAGAGCAGCGGCGGGACCTAGTGCCTGCTGGCTCTTTTATCAAATCTGACTGATGGAAATAGCAGTAGTGCTGCTGATGTTCTCCTTTTGCAAAAAAGAAGAAGTCAGAAACGACAGGGGGAGCATGGGGCCGAGTGCCCCCCCCCTCCCCCCCGGATCTGCCTATGCCCCCTCCGCACACACCTAGTTACAGCTCTGACACCCATGACACACTCCCGGAACACTTATATGCACAAACGCCCCTGTTACCACCCAGTAGTACCCCCTCTCAGTTGCAAGTGGAGATCCAAGGTCGGTGTATTCATAGAAATTGCGCTACCTTGCACTTGGCTGGTCAGAAAGAGCTTTTTCACACTTGCTTTAAATAGGAGTACTCACTTCTTCCAAACGCAGCAGCATATACACACAGCTACCATCACGGCTACTGCCAGGATCGGCAAAATGATCAGAAGTATCGGTGGTGACCTAGAACAGATCGCTATTTCCAGTGTTGGCTCCTCAGGATGTGCCGTGGTTTCCATTATACTAAATGTTCTTCTTGAAATTCCTGAAAGAAAAAGAAAAACTTTAGCAAAACAAGCAACCTGGAAGCCAAATAGTGAATGCACAGAATATGGCCAAGCGGAGTCTACGGGATGCAGTCAAACTGTTGACATTTAAAATGTCGGCATTCATAGCGCTGACGGTTATGATGTTGACATTATTAAAATGCTAACATTGGACATGTTGGCACTTGCAGAATGCTCGTAATGTCAACATATGAAATGTCTGCATGCGAAATGCGTACATCCTGCATGGACCGGCAGTGGAAGGTTAGGGTTAGGCTGCAGGAGGGGAGGGTTAGGGTTAGGCTATGGGGAAGGGATGTTAGAGATAGGCACCATGTGGGGGGGAGGTAAGAGGTTAGGGATAGCGATAAGTTCTTATTAGCTGACTGCCGGACCCGTAAGACATCGTTGGAGCAGCTGGACCCACCGTACCAGGTAAGTCACCACTAGACCACCAGGGATGTTTTGTTGATATTCTAATCATCTCAACATTTCATCAGAGTTGACATGATGAATGTCCACAAAATATACTACACCCAAATGCACGACCTGTACTGAAGAGCTACAAGACTAAAGTGCATGGCTGCCTCACAGAGTTTGTTTCCTCTCTCAGTGTTGTTGTTGTTGTTCTTCTTCTTCTTCGTCATCTTCTTCTTCTTCTTCGTCTTCTTCCATTTTATTTATAAGGCACCACAAGTGTTTCGCAGCGCCGTACAAAGGACAGCACAGGGAGACAAAACTTAGCATTACAGTAAATAAATAACACAAATAGAGTACAGGTAACAAAGAGCACCACAATTCTCATACATAATACAGCTAAGATGTAAGTAGCGAGGGAGTAATCATCGTATTACTTGGGGCTGGTGGCCATAGATGGAGATGAGTCTTTACTAGCAGGAGAGAATGCGGGTAAAGATGGTCGCTGAGTAGGGGAGAGCTGCGAGTGAAATGTGTGGAGAAGAGGGTTTTGACAACAAGAGGAAAGAGGGCCCTGACCTGAGGAGCTTACAATCTAGTGTGGGATTCCTCCCCAAGACACACCGGTAGATTAATTGGATCTGACAAAATTAATTGTGATGCGTCCTTGTGCAGGGTAATATAGATTGAAAGCTCCTTCAGGGCAAGGACTGATATGAATGATTAAATATTTAATATTCTCTGTAAGCAGCTTAATATGAAAAATCTATATGGTAAATTGTAAACAAGTTATACTTCCTATCCATCCCGATTTCAGTAGGGCAGTCCCAATTTTTGACCATTGTCCTGCTGACACCATTGGGACTGCACTCTCCTGATTCCTGGGCAGTTGGTGTTACGTTCCCTGTACTTGGTTCTCTAGAGACTGGGCAGATGAGTCCCAAGTACAGGAACGTGATGCTGCGGTAGGAGTTGAGCAGCAACCCCTACAGAAACCTGACTCCGTTGTCTCACCCGTGTGGTCAGTCTACGCCTGCGAGACTATGTTTGCTTGGGCCCACGGCAGCCGCGTTTGAAGGCCGGATTATGTCTGCCCAACTCCGATGCCCCCCGGTCTTAGTTGGAGACAAGGCGTAAACTGAGACGGGGCGATAACAAGGGGAACCTCTAACTAAAACCTGAAACAGAGTTAGGGGCAACTCCAGAACTCTAACAAAAGTATGTGCAGCTCAGCCGCCAAGACAAATAACAACAAAGGCAATGCTGTCCATATGCCCACACAATACTGTGGTGTACCGGCGATGACAGCATACGCAGAACCCTCTGCAGAAAATCCAAAGCAAATATGACAAGAAGCTACGGACAAGGCTGTAAGATACAGCAAAGCCGCTACTCACAAAACCGGTGTGAATACAGGCGGACGGACAAGAACCCCCAAAGCCGCAGACACAGGCTCACAGAACTGGAGGGCAGGCATGATTCCGACAACAGACCAGAGGACGCCAAGACACAGGATAAATGGATCAGGGACAGGCAATACCACAGGACTTATGGACAGGAACATACCAAGGCAGGAAGCAGCTCACACGAAGCTCCAGACTCTGACAGAACCGAGTACACAGGATTCCAGTATCGGACAGGGCCAGGACACAGATGCAATACTGGACCAGACACTAATCAGGAACATCCAGGTATAGCTACAAACGTCTATCACCAGCTCAGAACTGCAGAACTAGCTAGGTAATAAGGGAACACGCCCCAATCAGGATGGCTGGAAGCCAGGCACAAGATAATGACCAAAATAGCTGCAGGTGAGAGTAAAACAGACAAGAGCCAGATTGCAGTACAGAGACTCACCACATAATGAACAACTATCAGACAGGTGAGGCTAACCACATAGAAACAGGCTGCAATTACACCGACTCGCCACCGGCGGCCAACGAGTCTTTTAAATAAATACAAAGGAAATCCTGGCATGCAAACAGAACTATAATACATGAAATAAATAAACAGAATGCAAACAGGAATGAACCACTGCTTGTGGTTCATAACAGTACCTTCTCCTTAAGGGTGGACTCCGGACACCCCATGAAACCCAAGGGGAACAGAAACAGAAGTATAACATAAAATACATAACCAAAATGCAAAACAGGAATGAGCCACTGCGATGGCTCATAACAGTTGGAGAGGTAAGTCCAATAACTGCATGTGAATGGGTGCACTGGATGCAGCCCCTAGAAGCCAGGAAATGCTGTCATGATCAATTTAGAAGTGGCTTCCCATTGGAGGTGCTATATGGCAGTCTGGGCTGGTGGTCCCAGGGGGAGAAAACACCCACTCTGATAGACTTTTGTCACCTCTAGCATCTAGCAAAAATCACTTTCAATTGGAGGCCACTGTGTGTGTGTGTGTGTGTGTGTGTGTGTGTGTGTGTGTGTGTGTGTGTGTCAACCAAAGGAAAAAAATACAATATAAAGGTGAAGTAGTTGGTATCCCGATGGTTAGGATGGTGGCAGTCAGACGACTGGTACTAGAATCTTGACACCTCTGAAAAATCTCGAAGCCGGACTCCTGACAGCCAGCATCCCAAACGTAAGTATGCCAGGGATGGTTAGGATGCAGGGGGAGTGAAGGTTAGGGTTAGGCACTAGTGGGAAGATTGGGGTTAGGCTGTGGGAGGGGGAAGTTAGGGTTAGGCTGTGGGACAGATGGGTTAGGGTAAAGCATGTGAATTGGAGGAGGTTAGGATTGGGCTTTGTGGGAAGCATAGGCGTGCACAGACACTGATGGGTGGGGGCGCTCCGGACAACCCCCCCCTCCCTTCCACGGCATTATAGTGTTCTCTCACCTCCCCTGTCCTGGGTGTAGACTGCTTACCTGGGCCACCCAGGTGAGCAGTCTATGGGCCGCCCAGGTAAGCAGTCTATATCCAGGACAGGGGAGGTGAGAGAACACTATAATACCATGGAGGGGGTGGGGAGTCCGGAGCGGCACTCGCCCGTCAGTGTCTGCGCATGCCTATGGGGGGAAGGTTGGGGTTAGGCTGCGGAAGGGGAGGTTTATGGTTAGGCTGTTGGAGGGAAGGGTTAGTCATGTGGGTATGCAGGGTTAGGGATATGCTGTGGAGGGAGGTTAGGGTTAGCCACTAGGGGGAGTGTTAGGGTTAGGCTTCGGTAGGGAAGGTTAGGTTAGGCTGCGGGTGGGAGGGTTAGGGTTGGGCTGCAGGAGGGGAGGGATAGGGTTAGGCTGTGGGAGGGTAGGGTTAGTCATGTGGGTATGGAGGGTTAGGGTTAGGCTCTGGAGGGAGGGGAGGTTAGGGTTAGGCACTAGAGGGAGGGTTATGGTTAGGCTGCGGGAGGGTAGGGTTAGTCATGTGGGTAGGGAGGGTTAGGTTTTGGAGAGAGGGGAGTTTAGGGTTAGGCACTAGGGGGAGGGTTATGGTTAGGCTGCGGGAGGGGAGGGTTAGGGTTAGGCTCTGGAGAGAGGGGAGGTTAGGGTTAGCCACTAGGGGGAGGGTTATGGTTAGGCTGCGGGAGGGTAGGGTTAGTGATGTGGGTAGGGAGGGTTAGCCTCTGGAGAGAGGGGAGGTTAGGGTTAGGCACAAGGGGGAGGGTTGGGGTTAGGCTCTGGAGGGAGGGGAGGTTACAGTTAGGCACTAGGGGGAGGATTAGGGTTAGGCTGCGGGAGGGCAGGGTTAGGGTAAGGTTGTGGGAGGGGAGAGTTAGGCATACGAGTAGGGAGGGTTAGGGGGAGGGGGAGGGTTAGCATACTAAAAAGTGTCAGTATTCTGACCGCCAACATCCTCACTGTCGGGATCCTATACCCAACGCATAGAGGCCCTCATTCCGAGTTGTTCGCTCTGTAATTTTCTTTGCATCGCAGCGATTTTCCGCTAATTGCGCATGCGCAATGTTTGCACTGCGAATGCGCCAAGTAAATTTGCTAAGAAGTTTGGTATTTTACTCACGGCATTACAAGGTTTTTTCTTCGTTCTGGTGATCGTTGTGTGATTGACAGGAAGTGGGTGTTTCTGAGCGGGAACTGGCCGTTTTATGGGTGTGTGTGAAAAAACGCGGCTGTTTCTGGGAAAAACACGGGAGTGGCTGGAGAAACGAGGGAGTGTCTGGGCGAACGCTGGGTGTGTTTGTGACGTCAAACCAGGAACGAAACTGACTGAACTGATCGCAATGGCAGAGTAAGTGTCGAGCTACTCAGAAACTGCTTAGAAATTTCTATTCGCAATTTTGAGAATCTTTCGTTCGCAATTTTGCTAAGCTAAGATTCACTCCCAGAGGGCGGTGGCTTAGCGTGTGCAATGCTGCTAAAAGCAGCTTGCGAGCGAACAACTTGGAATGAGGGCCAGAGTGTACTGTTCCAAAATATCAGTAATTATCAACAATTGTTAATTGCTGGTAATTTAAACCATCTTTGGTCTAGTAGAAACAATAGGGTATATTTACTAAGGTCCCGATTTTGACCGAGAAGCCGTTTTTTCTTCAAAGTGTCATCTCGGTCATTGACTAAACTCAAATCACGGCAGTGATGAGGGCATTCGTATTTTTTTGGAAGTCCTGAAAAAAAAAATACGAATAAATACACCATCAGTCAAATACGCCAGCAAATTAGCAGAACTCGGTCATTTACTAAAAAGTGCAAATCTCAAAATAGCCAAACACTGCCGTGAAAAATTACAAATCGTAAAAAAGTGCTAAAAAAAACCAGACCTGCTTTTTTGAGCCGTGATTGGATAGGCATGCACGGATCCATGAGATTGCCGAGATTCATTGTATTAAAGTCGGCAGTGTTTTACAATTCACTCACGTAAAACACTGCCAAAAAAACCGAATGACATCGACATCGGAAAACCCGAAAATGCAAAATACGGCAGCTTAGTAAATTAGTCGTAATAAATTCAAAAAGTTGCAATTTTACACTTTTGATGTCATTCGTGATTGAACTTTGACCTCTTTCGGAAAATTACGAATGTTAGTAAATATACCCCAATATGTCCCAAAATCTGCACCCAATGTACATAGAAGGTCTCACATTCAACTGTAAAACATTCATGGGATACAATAAAAAAAGACCAATAGTAAGTAGCAAAGGTGCAGAAGTAACATATCAGTGCTTAATTGGCCATTTAAGGAGTCCAGATATAGAGCAATGACATTATACTTGGACTCTTTAAATGGATAGATAAGCGCTAATATTTTTTACTTCAGTATGTTTGCTATTAATAGTACTATTGGTCTTTTTATTGGATTCAAGCAATATTATTGATTTATATAACTAACAATTAACACTTGATAATTATTGATGTTTTGAAACAGTACACACTATGCTGTCATGTTTTTTCTTAGTTTGGTACATACTGGATTCATGAGAAAAGATTTCCTTATAAATTCATAGTGAAAAAAAAGATAAACATTTGTTGGTGACCTTACAGCTCATTGAAACCATACTTCATTCCCCCTGAAAAGAGATGAAGTAAATAGCTATTGCCTCCTGTGTAGATTTGTTGGTACCCCTTTGGAAAATATAATAAATAATTGGATTGTAGTGGTGTTTCAAACTAGTTGCTTTCTTGAAATAGCATCACGCATCATCAATCTCCTAATCTTCATTTAACCTATTTAAATGGAGAAAAGCTTTCACTCTGCTATTTGGTATCATCGTGTGCACCACACTGATCATTAATCAGAGAGAAACTTATAGGCAAGCATGTTGAAGGTAAAGTCTATGATGAGACCATCTCGAATCAACTTGATGCTCATGTGACTTCAGTCGCAAATATTAAGAAAATTAAAGCGGAGCTGTAGCTAACCTTCCTGGACAGGGCCGCAAGAGGAAACTTAATCCAAGATTAAACAGTAGGATAATGGATAGATGAATCAGAACTGGAGCTATTTGGCAAGTCATATTAGCTATCAGAGAATTAAAAAAAGAATCTGTAAAAGAACAACAGAACAACATTCCTTATATGTGTCTCGTTTATGTGTTGGGGCTGCTTTGCTGTATTTGGCATAGAGTGCTTTGCATGAACAGTATAGTCTCATTGTAAGAGAACAAGGAAGCAAAGTAAAGAAAACCTCTGTGGGGGCACTCTTGGAATATATTATGGTTATAATTAAAATGTAGCTTTTAATTCTTTAGTTATTTTTTTTTAATTAATTTAATTTTTAATAACATTTTATCAGAGAGACATAGAAGTAGAATCTGACTCTTCTCCTGTAACTACAATCCTCCAGATTGTGGCTGTTCCTTAGTATGACGCACAATTGTAGTCTTAATAAAGTGTCTAACTAAAAAATTAGTTGGCTGGTTGGTACAGTGTTGGTGAGAATATACAAATTTGGTGTTTTATTCTCTTAGGGACAATTCATTGGTATATTAATTCACCATTATCATTTATTCCAAAAAGAGAATAAGGTGCTTAGAATAATGGTAAATAATATACAAAGGTATTAGTTATTCCCTTAGCCCTGTAATCTCAATGGGAAATATGTGAATATAGTTCAGTTATGTGTATCGTATAGTAGGGGAGATGTATCAGTCCTTGGAGAGATAAAGTTGGTCATTCCGAGTTGTTCGCTCGCTAGCTGTTTTTAGCAGCCGTGCAAACGCTATGCCGCCGCCCCCTGGGAGTGTATTTTAGCTTAGCAGAAGTGCGAACGAAAGGATCGCAGAGCGGCTACAAAGTTTTTTTGTGCAGTTTCAGAATAGATCAAAACCTACTCAGCGCTTGCGATCAATTCAGACTGTTCAATTCCTGTTTTGATGTCACAAACACGCCCTGCGTTCGCCCAGCCACGCCTGCATTTTTCCTGGCACACCTGCATTTTTTCTAACACTCCCTGAAAACGGTCAGTTGACACCCAGAAACGCCCACTTCACGTCAATCACTCTGCGGCCAGCAGTGCGACTGAACAGCTTCGCTAGACCTTGTGTGAAAGTACATCATTCGTTGTAATAGTACGTCTCCCGTGCGAATTGCGCCGCATACGCATGCGCAGAAGTGCCGTTTTTTTTTGCCTCATCGCTGCACAGTGAACGAATGCAGCTAGCGATCAACTTGGAATGACCACCAAAGTGGGGATGTTGCCCAACAAAACCTATCAGCTTGCAACTGTCATTTCATAGACTGTGCCAGATAACTGACAGCTGCTGATTGGTTGCTATGGGCAATTTCTCCACTTTGGCTCTCTCCAAGTCTTGATATATCTCCCTCTGTATATGTGTTTTATCTCCAATGGATGACATACGAGCAAGTTATTTCCTAGCTGTCACAATTGGGATGGAAATTCAGAATTACACATAGAGCTTTAAAAAACTAATCCCTGCGTAAATTTAGGAATATACAATGTGAATTCTTGAGCTTGTTTTTCATAGACATACAAGGATTATATTTTGGCGCAGGCTCAAATCCCAATTTTTGTATCTGTGTAGGGCACAATGAAATCTCAAGACTATCAAGGTATTCTGAAGTTCTGTCTCATGGGTTTGTGTCATAGGTCCTCCAACAGGATGATGACCAAAAACACAGCTACTGTAGAAGCCCACAAGATTGGATAAAGACTGTTCTGAAGTGGCTTCTATGAGCACCGATCTGAATCTATGGGACATCTATGGAAAGAGCTGAAGACGAGAAGGCACCCAACACACCTGAGACTACTGAAGCTTTGCTCAAGAAGAGTGACCCAAACTACCTGCTGACAGGTGCAGAGGTCTCACTGAGAACTACAGAAATGACATGATTGCAGTGATTGCCTCTAAAGCACAGGTTCTCAAACTCGGTCCTCAGGACCCCACACGGTGCATGTTTTGCAGGTCTCCTCACAGAATCACAAGTGACATAATTAGCTCCACCTGTGGACATTTTAAAATGTGTCAGTGAGTAATGAATACACCTGTGCACTTGCTGGGTTACCTGCAAAACATGCACTGTGTGGGTTCCTGAGGAACGAGTTTGAGAACCACTGGCCTATATACTATATCAGAAGTTCTCAAACTCGGTCCTCAGGACCCCACACAGTGCATGTTTTGCAGGTAACCCAGCAGGTGCACAGGTGTATTAATTACTCACTGACACATTTTAAAAGGCCCACAGGTGCAGCTAATTATTTCACTTGCAATTCTGTGAGGAAACCTGCAAAACACGCACCGTGTGGGGTCCTGAAGACCAAGTTTGAGAAACCATGCTCTAAAGGTTTTGCAAGAAATTAGTAGGTTTTGGGTCTCATTATTTCTGTCCATAACATTTTCATTTGTATTATTATTTAGAATATTCTGGTGAATAAAAAATCAGATGCAAAGTCTGATTTTCAGGAAATATAGAATAAACAGTGCTGGATGCCGAATATGTTTGTCACTTTAAGTTATTTCAGAGAAAAATATGGGGTCTTCTTTTTTTAGTGGAAGGGAACCAATAAACTTGTCTATGCCGGTACACGTGTATATATGTGTGTGTGTATACTGTAGATAGATAGGTAGATATATAGGTAGATAGATAGATAGATAGATAGATAGATAGATAGATAGATAGATAGATAGATAGATACTATAAGTAACAGTGACCCTGATTCGGGGTGGATGCAATGCAGATGTTTGCGGATTTGAGCGATGTTCTTTGTACCGTGTATGCATTGGAGTCGCACTGCGCAAGCACCAAGTTTGATTAACGATGGTGGACACAGTGAGGACTTGGACACAGAGTGATTGACAGTCAGTGAATGTCTGTGGGAGGTAATGAGGTGGTGGTGAGTCAAGCGGAGGCATGTCTTGACTATTTCAGGCATCTTTGTACACAGTTGTAAATGCTCCGGTGGCTTACTTCTGACGGACATTGTGAGAAACCATATGGTTGCTCAAGTTATCAATGGTGCAGCCAATGTGCGTCTTTGTACACAAGCACCATATTAGAACTGCTGCCAGTGGCCCTCTCTGTAGAATCCCAGCAGCTGCAACATTAGGTTCCTTGCGCAGTTCCACTACATATGGAATTGCAGTCATCATGGGATTTGAATCAGTCCCAGTGTTACATGGAAATAACTCATGCAGCACTCAGTTAGGCAGAGTTTCCCAAACACCACCATTACATTCCAACTTTTAAGGATATCCGTGCTTGAGTATAGGTGGCTTATAGGTAGTGATGTGCACCGGAAATTTTTCGGGTTTTGAGTTTTGGTTTTGGATTCAGTTCCGCGGCCGTGTTTTGGATTCGAACCTCCCTGAATTTTTTTTGTCGGATTCGGGTGTGTTTTGGAATCGGGTGTTTTTTACAAAAACCCCTCAAAAACAGCTTAAATCATAGAATTTGGGGGTCATTTTGATCCCATAGTATTATTAACCTCAATAACCATAATTTCCACTCATTTCCAGTCACAATATTATTTTTAGTCCTAAAATTTGCAGCAAGGTCGCTGAATGACTAAGCTAAGCGACCCAAGTGGCCGACACAAACACCTGGCCCATCTAGGAGTGGCACTGCAGTGTCAGACAGGATGGCACTTCAAAAAATAGTCCCCAAACAGCACATGATGCAAAGAAAAAAAGAATGCAAAATTCGGCACTGTCCTCCTACTATATATACTGCGCACAAATAAAATGCACCACAGGTATGGATGGATAGTATACTTGATGACACAGAGGTAGGTAAAGCAGTGACCTACTGTTGTGTACTGCTATATATTATATACTGGTGGTCATCAAAATTCTGCCCTGTCCTCCTACTATATATACTGCGCACAACTAAAATGCACCACAGGTATGGATGGATAGTATACTTGACGACACAGAGGTAGGTAGAGCAGTGGCCTACTGTACCGTACTGCTATATATTATATATTGGTGGTCAGCAAAATTCTGCACTGTCCTCCTACTATATATACTGCGCACAACTAAAATGCACCACAGGTATGGATGGATAGTATACTTGACGACACAGAGGTAGGTAGAGCAGTGGCCTACTGTACCGTACTGCTATATATTATATACTGGTGGTCAGCAAAATTCTGCACTGTCCTCCTACTATATATACTGTGCACTACTAAAATGCACCACAGGTATAGATGGATAGTATACTTGACGACACAGAGGTAGGTAAAGCAGTGGCCTACTGTTGTGTACTGCTATATATTATATACTGGTGGTCAGCAAAATTCTGCACTGTCCTCCTACTATATATACTGCGCACAAATAAAATGCACCACAGGTATGGATGGATAGTATACTTGACGACACAGAGGTAGGTAGAGCAGTGGCCTACTGTACCGTACTGCTATATATTATATACTGGTGGTCAGCAAAATTCTGCACTGTCCTCCTACTATATATACTGCGCACAACTAACATGCACCTCAGGTATGGATGGATAGTATACTTGACGACACAGAGGTAGGTAGAGCAGTGGCCTACTGTACCGTACTGCTATATATTATATACTGGTGGTCAGAAAAATTCTGCACTGTCCTCCTACTATATATACTGCGCACAACTAAAATGCACCTCAGGTATGGATGGATAGTATACTTGACGACACAGAGGTAGGTAGAGCAGTGGACTACTGTACCGTACCGATATAATACTGGTGGTCACTGGTCAGCAAAATTCTGCACTGTCCTCCTACTATATATTACAATGCAGCACAGATATGGAGCGTTTTTCATGCAGAGAACGTAGATATTTTCTGCACACTGAGCACAGATATTTGCAGCACACTGAGCACAGATATTTTTAGCACACTGAGCACAGATATTTGCAGCACACTGAGCACAGATATTTGCAGCACACTGAGCACAGATATTTGCAGCACTCTGAACACAATTGAGAGAACGCTGCACGTCCTTTCCCTATCATCTACAATGCACGAGTGAAAATGGCGGCGACGCGTGGCTCCTTATATAGAATACGAATCTCATGAGAATCCAACAGCGGGATGATGGCGTTCGGGCGCGCTCGGGTTAACCGAGCAAGGCGGGAGGATCCGAGTCTGCCTCGGAACTGTGTAAAATGGGTGAAGTTCGGGGGGGGGGGGGGGGGGGGGTTTGATTCTGAGGAACCAAACCCGTTCTTCTCTACTTATAGGTGGCTTACTTAGTACTGAACATCAGTCAATTTAATTTAATAATCTGGACTCAAGCATGAATATCTCTCTCTGAAACTTGGTCTGTAATGACAGATCTTGGAAAACTCTGAATCAGGGATTTTTCAAACTTCAAGTGAAATCTTTGTGTATTGAAGACATATAAGAATACAACCATTGATAATCACAGTCTTCCAAGAATAAATCCATAAAGCAAATTGTAGCTTTAAGCATTATTAGCAGATCCATGAATCCTGTTGAAGCTTTAACCCTTGTCAGTAGTATGGATACACTTGTCACACATGAAGCCCCATCAGAAGATATGAGTCATGTCTCACCACCTGCAAGCCAATGTTTCAGGACAGAACCGCCGCTGGTGCAAGTTTTGATGGTGCACCGAGATGGGTTTGTGTCCCAGCAAAGGGCACCTAAATTCAAATATCATCACCCGTGCTTGCGTTTAACTCATAATCAGCCCCTCTATGACATATTTCATGGAATCAAGTTTATGGTTAAATATAACAAATGAGACATAATTATTGCTTATCAGAGTACTCACTGATATTCCTTCTGCTCAGTCTCCACTTCTTCTTGTCCACACAGTGAAGTAAGAGAAACAGTTTCCTCTCATGTAATAAATGAGCCTTTTAAATGTGGTTTTCTGGGATGGGCAGGAGTTCAATTGATGACGTAAAAGTGAGGTTTGGCATGAACAGAACAGGATGGTAGTTCAGCTATAAAATTATACATGAAATCATTCAGCAAATAAAAGAAATTGCAATAAGCCGTGAGAAAAAAATGTAAACTTCCTATCATCTGATGTCAGCCAACTTTTCTACACCAGGTGAATAGAAGGAAAACATTTCTACACCAGGTGAATAGAAGGAAAACATTTCTACACCAGGTGAATAGAAGGAAAACATTTCTACACCAGGTGAATAGAAGGAAAACATTTCTACAAGTAAGACAAAGAGACATATTGCTGGGGAAAAGAGTCAGCTTTATTATAACTGGCTGATGTACCTGGCTTCATCCAGGTAGACCGTCAGTGTTTACTGTTTTCTTTTCCTTCATCCTATCTCAATTTATATGCTTAGGTCATTTTATGCCTCTGGGGTACTTTCAAGATTAAATAAATTGAGATATTTAAACATTTTTTAATAAGAATGAATTGAAGGTGGGTCATAGATGTACGTAAACCTTTTTTATTCTTTACTTAAGGTTGGTGTTTCTCTACCTTCAGGAGCTAGAATCACCAGGCTCCTGGATAAGCTTGCTGTGGAGCAGGCCATATAGAACTGCCCAAGTGAGAGGCAGTCCTCCCTCAAATCAATCCCTGCCACCTTCAACGACTGTCCATGGGACTTTTTCATGGTCATTTTAAAGCAGACCTTTAGGGGGAACTGAAGCCTTTAAACTCTTAGGGGTACTCTGATGGTATGAGTGTGACAGGTAAGTATTCAGGTAGACTTTTAACATAGTACCTTTTCACTTTTCCCATTCCACAGGTATTGGCAGTCTTCACAAAGGGATGAGAAGAAAATCTTACACAAAGATATGTATTCACCGTTGTTAATTCACGTTGGAATTTATTAATGTCAATAACAACCTAGCAAACTTATGGAAATACAATCTTTGCATAACAACATGCAGTTTGGTCAATCAAACCATACCATAAAATTGTATATTAAAACAATAATACTATTTTATTATACTAGAACGCATGGTCTCAGTGTCTTCTTCTGCAGGGATCCAAAGAGAATGACCTGAACCTGTATTCATAATTTAGCACTCTCCAGACAAATGCATAAACAGTTGTCACACACATGCAATTTATAAGTAACAGATATCTTAAACTCTCTAAGATTGTTCAGTACTGAAATAACCTCCCAGTTTAACAATGCAGTTCAGCTGAGTGTTCTTCCATTGGCGCACATTAGTTGACTTTTGCGGTTGTCTCCTTTAAAGGGTAATGATGCAATATGATCAATTAAAGTGTTTTCTAAACTGTCACTTACTGAGTTACTCTGTATTTAATGCGCGGTCTTGGTGGAAACAACTAAAAAGTTTTCCTTGGTTCCAGATAAACTATTATTACTCTCCTTTTTCTAATCCTTTGACACAAGTTTTTGATCAAATGTATCAAAGGTTACTTTGTCCTGGCTGAACAGCCTCATTTTCTTTCTCTGTATAAAATCCTCAGTGTATGTACAATAAGTCCTATGTTTCCCTGGGAGGAGAATATTAAATGCCTTTAGACAGATTACTTAAGATTTCAGAGCCCAATTGTTCCTTAATGCAGTCTGACAGAAAAAGTTATCCTGGAGCTGTGCTTTTACTGTGGTTCTTTTCTTTAGTGCCGCAACTAGACATTTTAGCGCTGTGTGCAAGAAACAGCATCGTCACCCCCATATACAAAACAGGGCCAGTGCTCCGAAAATATAGGGGTGTGGCTTCATGGGGAAGGCGCATGGCCACAAAGTCTCCATTATTCAAATTACGCTGCACAGTAGCGCCACTTACACACATTACACCAGGTAGATGTTAGGGTCTCCTGCCCTGTGCTGCCACGTCGTCATGGCAACCGGGAGACAAGTGCTAGTGGAGTAACCTGAGCGCAGCTGATACTCCGGTTCGGGTCTTTTGCTGTGCAGTGGTTATAGGCTCTGTGCACGGCAGGAGATCCGGTGCTGGTTTTTGTGCTCACAGTCTGTGAGGTCTGAGTGGGGCGTGGACAGCACCTGCTTTATAAGGCCTCTTTTCAGGGTAAGCAGATGCTGCTGAATCTTTGTTGGTTAGTCAGTTCATGAAAGTTAGCCAGTACTGTGTAGCATTGTATTTGTTTGTTGCTTACTGCAAATAGGCCTGGGGATTTGGTATTACACTCTGCCAATCCAGACCTAGCAGTAAGACTGGAGTCAGTCGTTTAGCTTGCTGGGGTTCTGTTACTACTCTGTGAACTTAGCAAGTTTGCGGCTGTATTCTAAGACTTGCCTGTCTAATCCTGTCTCACTGTGCTAGGTGTCAGGGGTCAGTTTAGTGGCAGTAAGCTAAAACCTGTGCACTGCAAGTGAGAATTAGGATTGTGGAGACTCTCCTTGTGTCTATCATTCCATCTCTGACCAAGGAGTTTACTGCCACACCCGTTGGTAACCCTTTAGGGTTTTGCTGTTGCCCTTAGCAACAGCATTTCGGGTTCTCTACGTATTAAAACACAACATCTTGCTTTTTCCATCTGAGCAGTTCTAATACAAGGGAGATACCCAGTTCCTTAGCCTCTGGGCTTCTCTGTTCACTTTGTGTGTATTTTGTTACCCTATCACCTTCTGTGTACGTTATGTCATATTCCCCAGTTTGTCTGTGAGTCCATTTGTTTTGCATAACAGTTCAAACACCAGTACATTCCTGCAGACACTGGAGTGCATAACAGTTCTGACACCAGTACTTTCCTGCAGGCACTGGTGTGCATAACATATTCAGCAGCCTAATACTACTGTTGAAATTTTGTGGGAATATGGAGCATACCCCTCAAAATACGTTGCAACAGGTGGTCGATCAGGTGCAGGTCCTGACTCGACAATTTAATGATTTGTCCATTAAAATGCACACCTCCCAGGCTGCTGGCGGAGCTCCCGCAGCAGCAGCACCTGCAGGGGTTAAGGAGCCGAAAGTAAATCTCCCGGATCGTTTTTCTGGAGATCGCTCGCAGTTCTTTTGTTTCAAGGAGAGCTGCAAGCTATACTTCCGGCTTAGGCCTCAGTCTTCTGGGTCGGAGATTCAGCGGGTGGGCATAGTGATTTCCTTGCTACAAGGAGACCCACAGGTCTGGGCATATGGGTTGCAGCCTGACTGTCCGTCGCTTAAAAGTGTTGATGCTTTTTTTACGGCACTGGGCATGTTGTATGATGACCCTGACAAGACGGCCTCAGCCGAGGCTCAGATTTCGATCCTTAAGCAAGGGCGAAGGCCAGTTGAGGTTTACTGTACGGAGTTTCGGAGGTTGGCCCATGATACCCAGTGGAATGACCCAGCCCTGAGACACCAGTACCGAAGAGGTCTTTCTAACCAGATAAAGGACCAACTGGTACAATATCCCTTGCCTGATAGCTTGGATCAGCTCATGCAGTTATCCATCCGGGTGGATAGACGGCTGAGAGAGCGTAGGCTTGAAAGGGAGACTGAGATTTCCTTCCTTCCCAAGGGAACCTCAGACTCTGAGGAATTTTCTGAGGAGCCTATGCAGATTGGGGCTACCCGCCTCTCCTCGCGTGAGAAGACGCGGAGGAGACAGCAGGGGTTGTGTTTGTACTGTGGGAATAAAGGTCATGTGGTAGTATCATGCCCAGAAAAGCCGGAAAACTTCAGGGCCTGAGGGTGATGGGAAATATCCTGTCAGGCCAGAAGTCAGAATTTCCCAAGAAGACTTTTATCATTCCGGTGACCTTGAAGATCCTCGGTCAAACTGTCAAGCCTGAGGCCTTTGTGGACAGTGGGGCCGACGGGGTTTTTATGGACCGCCAATTCGCCCTGAAACACTCTGTTCCCTTAGTACCCTTGGCATCGGAAATTGAGATTTGTGGGTTAAACGGGGAACCATTATCCCAAGGTAAAATTACCTCTTGCACTAGCCAGATTTCTTTGTTTATTGGAGCCACACACTCTGAAAAATTGTCCTTTTATGTGACTGTCTGTACTTTTGCCCCATTGGTGTTGGGGTTACCCTGGTTAAGGGCCCACAATCCTCAATTTGACTGGGTCTCTGGGGAGATTCTTAGTTGGGGTACTGATTGTTTCAGGAGTTGCTTGAGCCTTCCAGTCAGGCTCTCGCAGCTATGTTTGCCAGGATTGCCAGGGTGTTATGCAGATTTTGCGGACGTGTTCTCCAAAAAAGTTGCAGAGGTACTACCTCCCCATCGCCCCTATGACTGTGCCATTGATTTGTTGCCAAATGCTAAGCTTCCCAAGAGCAGGTTGTACTCCCTGTCACGTCCTGAGACTCAGGCTATGGCAGAGTACATTCAGGAGAATTTGGCTAAGGGATTTATCAGACCTTCATAGTCTCCAGTTGGGTCGGGGTTCTTCTTCGTGGGTAAAAAGGACGGTTCGTTGCGACCCTGCATCGACTTCAGGGAATTGAACCGTATCACGATTAAAAACTCATACCCACTGCCTCTCATTTCGGTCTTGTTTGACCAGCTTCGTACTGCCACCATTTTTTCTAAGATTGACCTACGCGGTGCGTACAATCTAATCCGAATAAGAGAGGGGGATGAATGGAAGACTGCCTTTAATACCCACTCAGGGCATTATGAATATTTGGTGATGCCTTTTGGGCTCTGTAATGCCCCGGCAGTCTTCCAGGATTTCATGAATGATGTGCTCAGGGAATATTTGGATAGATTCTTAGTTGTATACTTGGATGACATCCTAATCTTCTCCCATTCCCTGGAGGAACATCGGAAGCATGTACGCTTAGTCCTCCAGAAACTCAGAGACCACCGGCTTGGGGCGAAGCTGGAGAAGTGCGAATTTGAAGTTCAGCAAATCGCATTTCTAGGATATATTATCTCCCCAGAAGGTTTCCAAATGGAGGGTTCCAAGGTACAGGCAGTCCTGGATTGGGTGCAGCCCACTAGTTTGAAGGCGCTTCAGCGTTTCCTGGGCTTTGCGAATTTTTATAGACGATTTATCGCTGGATTTTCGTCTATAGTGGCGCCCTTGGTGGCACTCACTAAGAAAGGGGCGGATGTTGCTCACTGGTCTTGTGAGGCTAAAGCGGCTTTTGCCCGTCTCAAAAGGGCATTTGTTTCGGCCAAGGTGCTGCGACACCCAGATCCAGAGCGTCCTTTTGTGGTGGAGGTGGATGCCTCTGAGATGGGTATTGGGGCAGTGCTTTCTCAGATGGGAGTGTCTGATAATCACCTTCATCCCTGTGCTTACTTTTCCAGTAAATTTTCGCCTGCCGAGATGAATTATGACGTGGGTAACCGGGAATTGTTGGCTATTAAGGATGCACTCGAGGAGTGGAGACACTGGCTTGAGGGGGCTAAGTTTGTGGTCTCAATTCTCACTGACCATAAGAATCTGGCATATTTAGAGTCAGCGAAGCGTCTCAATGCCAGGCAAGCACGATGGGCTTTGTTTTTTGCTCGCTTTAATTTTTTGATAACATATCGCCCTGGGTCAAAAAACATCAAGGCTGATGCGCTCTCGCGGAGTTTTGCTCCAATCCAGGAGACCACCGAGGAGCCGTTGCCCATTGTTTCCCCATCATGTATTAAAGTGGGCATTACCCAGGACCTCTTATCATTAGTCCTTAGAGCACAGGAGCAGGCTCCTCCAGACCTTCCGGTAGGTCTTTTGTTTGTGCCTCCTAGGTTAAGACAGCGAGTGTTCCTGGAATTCCATGCCAAGAAGTCGGCAGGTCACCCGGGTATTGCCAGAACTCGGGAGTTGCTATCTAGGGCGGTGTGGTGGCCCTCGGTGGCTAAGGATGTGGATCAGTGGGTTCGGGCATGTGACATCTGTGCCCGAAATAAGACTCCTAGAGGGGTTCCTGTTGGCCCATTACATCCACTCTCTATCCCATCTAAGCCATGGACCCACATTTCAATGGATTTTGTGGTGGACTTGCCCAAATCCTCGGGGATGACAGCCATCTGGGTTGTCGTTGACAGGTTTTCGAAGATGGCGCACTTCGTTCCACTGGTTGGGCTGCCATCAGCCAGACGCCTGTCTGAATTATTTATGCTGCATGTTGTGCGTCTCCACGGGTTGCCACTTGATGTGGTCTCTGACCGCGGATCCCAGTTTGTGGCCAAATTCTGGAGGGCATTTTGTTCCGATCTCCAGATTTCTGTCAGCTTGTCGTCAGGCTACCATCCGCAGTCTAATGGGCAGACTGAAAGGGTGAACCAGTCCTTGGAGCAGTTCCTCAGGTGTTATGTCTCCAAGTGTCAGACTGACTGGGTTGCTCATCTGTCCATGGCGGAGTTTGCCTATAACAACGCGGCTCACTCTGCTACAGGGATCTCTCCCTTCCTTTGTGTGTATGGGCATCATCCTAAGGCCAATTCTTTTGACCCCCTGGACTCCACGCCTGGTGGTTCCTCTGTGGTTTCGGTCCTTAGAGGTATTTGGCGGAAAGTGAAGAAAGCCCTTGTGTCTGTGTCATTAGTGACCAAAAGGGTTTTTGATAAGCGGAAAAGACCCTGCAGCTTCAAATTAGGAGACTTCGTCTGGTTGTCTACCAAGAATTTGAAGTTGAGACAGCCATCTCATAAGTTAGGGCCCCGGTTCATCGGCCCTTATAAGATCACCAGGGTTATCAATCCGGTGGCATTTCAGTTAGATCTGCCCCGTTCTTTGGGTATCAATAAAACATTTCATTGTTCCCTTTTAAAACGGGCGATTAGTAATCCTTCTTCCAGTGGAAGACCTTCCCCTCTTCTGATACGTGGCTAGAGGGAGTTTGTTGTTGAAAGGATTCTTGACTCCAAGGTGGTTCGGGGTCGGCTGTAATTTTTGGTGCACTGGAAGGGGTATGGCCCGGAGGAGCGGTCGTGGGTGCGCAGTTGTGATCTTCATGCCCCCAGACTGATACGCTCTTTCTTCTCGCAGTTCCCCGATAAACCCGGTGGTAGGGGTTCTTTGACCCCTCGTCAGAGGGGGGGTACTGTTAGGGTCTCCTGCCCTGTGCTGCCACGTCGTCATGGCAACCGCAAGACAAGTGCTAGTGGAGTAACCTGAGCGCAGCTGATACTCCGGTTCGGGTCTTTTGCTGTGCAGTGGTTATAGGCTCTGTGCACGGCAGGGGATCCGGTGCTGGTTTTTGTGCTCACAGTCTGTGAGGTCTGAGTGGGGCGTGGACAGCACCTGCTTTATAAGGCCTCTTTTCAGGGTAAGCAGATGCTGCTGAATCTTTGTTGGTTAGTCAGTTCATGAAAGTTAGCCAGTACTGTGTAGCTTTGTATTTGTTTGTTGCTTACTGCAAATAGGCCTGGGGATTTGGTATTACACTCTGCCAATCCAGACCTAGCAGTAAGACTGGAGTCAGTCGTTTAGCTTGCTGGGGTTCTGTTACTACTCTGTGAACTTAGCAAGTTTGCGGCTGTATTCTAAGACTTGCCTGTCTAATCCTGTCTCACTGTACTAGGTGTCAGGGGTCAGTTTAGTGGCAGTAAGCTAAAACCTGTGCACTGCAAGTGAGAATTAGGATTGTGGAGACTCTCCTTGTGTCTATCATTCCATCTCTGACCAAGGAGTTTACTGCCACACCCGTTGGTAACCCTTTAGGGTTTTGCTGTTGCCCTTAGCAACAGCATTTCGGGTTCTCTACGTATTAAAACACAACATCTTGCTTTTTCCATCTGAGCAGTTCTAATACAAGGGAGATACCCAGTTCCTTAGCCTCTGGGCTTCTCTGTTCACTGTGTGTGTATTTTGTTACCCTATCACCTTCTGTGTACGTTATGTCATATTCCCCAGTTTGTCTGTGAGTCCATTTGTTTTGCATAACAGTTCAAACACCAGTACATTCCTGCAGACACTGGAGTGCATAACAGTTCTGACACCAGTACTTTCCTGCAGGCACTGGTGTGCATAACAGTAGAGCCCCTTTTACACAGTACAGCAGGTAGAGTCCCTATCATACATTATGGCAGGCAACGTCCCCCTTCTTACACACTAGGCAGGCAGAGTCCCCCTTTTTACACATTACGGCAGCAGAGTCCCCCTATTTACACATTACGATAGGCAGAGGCCCCTTTTTACACATTATGGCTGCAGAGTGCCCCTTTTTACACATTACAGTGGCAGAGTTTCCCTTTTTACACATTACGGCAGGCGGAGTCCCCTTTTTACTCATTAGGTAGGCAGAGTCCCCCTTTTTTATACATTACAGCAGGCAGAGTCCCCTTTTTACACATTAGGCAGACAGTCACCCTTTTCTACACATTATAGCAGAAGAGTCCCCCTTTTTTACACATTACAGCAGGAGAGTCCCCCTTTTTACACATTATGGCAGGTAGAGTCCCTTTTTTACACATAACGGCAGGCACAGTCCCCCTTTTTTATACATTACGGCAGGCACAGTCCCCTTTTTTATACATTACGGCAGGCAGAGTCCCCTTTTTACACATTAGGCAAAGTCCCCCTTTTTTACACTTTACAGCAGGAGAGTCCCCCTTTTTTACACATTACAGCCGGAGAGTCTCCCTTTCTACACATTAGGTAACAGAGTCACTATTTTTCTGCATTACGGCAGGCAGCCTAGTTACAGCCCTGGTGAAGACAGTGAGTGGTGATCTGGCCAGCATGTTATTAAATATGCACTCTGCATGATCTGCAAAACACCCCCACCCCGCATCTGGGACACTAACCTAGTGCAGTTAACGAGGTGGAGACCAGCACAACCTCTCCGTGTAAAGGACTGCTACCTGCAGCTGCTGCGTTCCACCCATAGCTTCTCCATCTAAAAAAAAAACCAAAACTGTCATCTGTGCCAGCTGGCAGTGGGGATTTACGTGCGTGCACGTATGTAGCCGGCTCCTAACTTGCCGGCTTCTGTCTCTCTCCTCCCACTCATCTCCTCCCCATTCCTGCTGGTTACCTCACCGGTTTCCGCTCCTGGCCTCCGTCCAGCGCATCCTCCTGTCAGCTCCACCGTCCTCCTCCCCTGTCCACTGCCAGCATGAGGGAGGGCTGAGGCCGAACACACTGTGGGAGTCAGCAAGGACTGTCCAAGTCCCTGGAGACACTGCATGGGGGGTGGGGGCAGAGCATCCAGGGAGTGGGAGAAGGTAAAGCTGGCGGCGGCTTCCTAGCTGCAGTTTGTATTTGTATAGTGGGTGCGCTCAGCAGCAGAGGAGCTAAGCGCACACCACATACAGGGCAGGGCTGCAACAGCGATCTCCGGGGACCAGTCATGAGTGGTGAGTGGCTAGAGAGAGAGAGAGCGGCCGTTCGAGTGCCAGGTGGTGCTGCCAGATGGTGTGCTGTGGGCAATGCACCACTGGCACACAGCTAGTTACGGCCCTGCTTCTCTGTGCTGCAGTCTCTTGCTATAGTCTGATGCAAAAAGTGAAGAACTCTCATCTGATACAAGTTTTTTCAGTGGGCACACAATAGGGCCGGGTTACACTATAATGTGCTGCATTGTACTGAGGTGTATGGTGGGATATTGGCAGCAATACCTCTCCGGTTACATAGGCAGAACTCCTTGCAGCAAGCAGCTCCAGCCTCTCCCCTTTGAAGGAAAGTCCAGTCCCACCGCACGGCCCACCTTACTCAGTCACTGTAGGGCTATGGCGATTGCTCCTCCCACCACTGCCAGCGGTACCTGAGCAGCCCTCTTCTCAGAGATTACCTCCGGACACCCCTCATAGTCAGTGCCCACCTCTCATGCATCCTGGGCCCTGTGCTGCTCTGTCTCGACCAACTGCTGCTCACTTCCAACTGTCAATGGTCATGTTATCTGCTTCTCACCTCCAGATCAGCTGCCGAGGCTGCAGGGAATTTTCTGCCTGTGTAATCACATGATTGATCTGTAGCCCACTCCTCAGTGTCACGCCTAATACCTCATATAGCTGGTTATTACATGAGCATTCATAACTGGAACCCCAACTTTGGGGAAAAGCTTGTGGGCTGGGAGGCTGGAGGGTTGAGGGTCTTGAGGATCTTCAAGGAGTAGCATCACCCATTTGCACCACCGAGTCCACAGTCCTATACTACATTTCTCTACCAAAGGAAACACCTGAAATGACTGAAGTAGAGTGTGATTAATAACCGTAGCCTTGTCATTCTTGGGGGTCAGAATGGCACCCCTGAATACAGATTTTCCCCTTTTTGGGTTGATTAGGACTAAATTCTAAATTATGTCTTTAGGCATTTGTGTGAGAAACCTTTGTAAGTCAAAACCAAGTCAATGTCTCATCTGGCCTAAGAGATATTGAGAAATCCATGGAAGCACTTTTTACCCCTTTTCACCCCCTTAGGGGTCGAATTTAAAAAATCCCTGATTAGTGGGTGCTTACGTCATGAAAGGAATATACTTTCCAAATTTTATGTTTCTTGGTCCAGGAGTTTGGGCTGGGCATTGATGAGTCAGTCATTCAGGACATTGTTTTTACACAGTATATTAACATTTATTGAAAGAAGGGAAAAGGTTGGTGACTCTCCCACATTTGAACAAATGGTTAACCTTCTGTGGCCCTTGAAAGAACCACACCCTTTCTTTAAGTACTGTTTGCGTGTGTCAGGGGGAGAGACAGGAGGTTGTGCACCTTTAGTCCATCTCCTGGTGCTAGATACTGCAGACCATGACCTATATTTTTGCTATACCCACGTGAGTGCTATTTTTTGTAAAGCTGTACTTATATGTTCCTGGAATGCTGCTGGCACTCCTGTGTAAGAAGCAATGGCACTGGCTTTGCTTTTTTGGTCGGGTAGAAACCTATTTTGTCTGAAATCTACCTACTATAGTGGTGAAGATAGAATGACCCTACTTACAATAACGCTATCTTGCCCAAATGATGCAGTTAAAGGTATAAATTGGAGGCCAACTGCCAGCCTGATGCCAACAATTCAAGGCTGTGGTGGGGACCAACTGCCAGCCTGATACCAACAATTCAAGGCTGAGATGGGGACCAACTGCCAGCCTGATATCAACAATTCAAGGCTGAGATGGGGACCAACTGCCAGCCCACTGCCAACAATTCAAGGCTGAGATGGGGACCAACTGCCAGCCTGATACCAACAATTCAAGGCTGAGATGGGGACCAACTGCCAGCCTGATATCAACAATTCAAGGCTGAGATGGGGACCAACTGCCAGCCCACTGCCAACAATTCAAGGCTGAGATGGGGACCAACTGCCAGCCTGATACCAACAATTCAAGGCTGAGATGGGGACCAACAGCCAGCCTGATACCAACAATTCAAGGCTGAGATGGGGACCAACTGCCAGCATGATACAAACAATTCAAGGCTGAGATGGGGATCAACTGCCAACCCATTGGCAACAATTTAAGGCTTAAGCTGGGTACACACTTGTCCAATCCTCAGGAGAACTGACTGACTAATTTGTAGCCTCCACTGACCGACCTACTCCACAGATTCTGGATGCCTGTTGGAACTCCTGGTTTTTAAACATGCTTAAAAACCTGGAGACTGACCACCGGCCAATGTGCAGTGTGTAAGCTGATGAGACCAAAGTTCCAGTCCCGGCAGTTTAGTACTCTGTCAGCGTGGTGGTGTTGTGGGATCCGGAGGGATCCCGGCACTATCCATTGATGCTGCAGGATCCACTGTGATGTGGTGGGATGATGCGGGCATGGTGGTGTGATGCATGGTGGCTGAACAGGAGCCTTTATCTGCAGAGTTCGACAGCATGCCACGTTCACAATGGTGGCATTTTCCCTTTTCAAAAGTGGCCTGAAAAAGCAAGACGGCTCATCAGTAATTGCTTGCTGCAGTCAGTCCAACAGTGGAGGAGGAGCGGAAAAGAGCTCCTGAAGATGGGAGATGCTGGGGGAAGTCCTGATAGGAAGAAATGCAAAAGTGCTTAAAGGCTGTGCTCCCCCTCCCCCGAGTGAAGATCAGAGATAAAGACACAGGAAGCCCTATGGGGAAGTGGTGGCCATGCAAAACAGCATAAAGGCCATCGATCCTAGATGTCCTGGGGGAAACAGTGGCCATGCAAAAGAACTTAATGGGCACCACTCACGTGAAGACAGAATACGAGGAGGCCGCAAGCCCTCGTGATGCGTCAACCATGCAAGAGAGCTTAAAGGTCACTGTTCCCCAGGTGGAGGTGTCAAATAATTTATTATTATATTCTGTGTCTTGTCTTTATTTTAAGATTTCTAGGTGGACTACAGGTGCACTTGCTGTCTGGGCATGCTGGCACTTGTGGTTCTTCAAGTGTCAGCCTGCTGGGACCTGGTAGCAACCTGCAAAGAACAATATTAAGGTACCATGAACCTTACACCCACCAAGGGTGCAGGGCAATGTCCAGGGCTGGTTGTTGCTCTCGAGAAGGAAACCAAGTTTATTTTTTTGGGGTCCCTACTTTCTGTTTGATTCCAACCCTGGGCTGATTAATGTGATGGCAAGGGGAGTCCACACTGACTGTCCCCCCACCACTATTTTTTTTCTTTATGCGGAGAACATTCAGATAATAATATTCTCAATCTCCCCCTCTACCTTGTTGTTATTAATTAACCCCCCCCCCCCCCCAATCACGCTGTTTGGGGCAGTACAGACTTTCCACTGTGATATGTAGCACCTCCATGCCCACACCTGCTGCTGGGGGTGCCATCTTTCTAGTTATATTTGTGTAAATACGGCACCAGCACATGAAACAGCAAAGCCTGCGCTTGCGCCATCTTACAAAAACATCACCAGAAAGATGATACCACCAGCAGCAGGTACAGAATGCGCAAGTCTAGTGCACAAGGGTACCCCACTGGTAAATATGACACAGATATGATTCAGAGGGAGGAAGCCTGTATTTCACAATGTTGTTACTGTAAGTGATATACAGTATTGTGTTGTCATATGCCGGATCATTCAATGTGTACATTGATGCACTATGGGCCTTATTCAGACCTGATTGCAGCAGCAAAATTGTTTTTTTAATGGGCAAAACCATGTGCACTGCAGGTGTGGTAGAGGTAACATGTGCAGAGAGAGTTAGATTTGGGTGGGTTATTTTGTTTCTGTGCAGGGTAAATACTGGGTGCTTTATTTTTACACTGCAATTTAAATTTCAGTTTAAACACACCCCACCCAAATCTAACTCTCTCTGCACATGTTACATCTGCCCCACCTGCAGTGCACATGGGGCCTTATTTAGATCTGATCGCTGGGCTACATTTTGTGCTGCCCTGTGATCAGATAGTCGCCGCCTACAGAGGGAGTAGATTTTCGTTGTGCAAGTGTGCATTACCATGTGTAGCAGAGCTGCAGAAAATCAGTGTGTGCAGTCTCCGCACAGCCCAGGACTTACTCCTCCAGTGTGATGAGAACAGGCTGATCGGAGGCCGGAGCTGACGTCAGACACCCTCCCTGAAAACACTTCAATTATTCCACCGGGTGCCATCAAGTAATCGCCGACAGGCAAAATGCTTGAAGTCCCCCCATAGAGAAGAAGATCAGCGTTAGCCTTTGATCATATCGGATTATTTGTTTAGATATTAGGTTACGTCAGTCAGGAAGCATCTGTAAAATGATTTATTTGTTTTCAATTTCTTGGTTGGGTGTTACCTGATGCTTTATTTTCAGCACGTCTTCCGATTTTACCGCTTTCCTCCAAGCGCTGACTATCTGACCGATAAACAGATGCCTCGTATACAGATGGTCTGGTGCAGCTGCTTACTTGTGGTTAGTTTGTCATTGCGGTTTTAAGATAATTATCAGAAAATGAGAAAATGTCTCAGAACGTTTCACTTAAAAGATGTATTATGAGTAAGTTCTGCACACAAGTAATTTCAGAAGGTTACCAGAGATCACATGTCTGGGGTCGGGAGTTGGGCCAATACGACTCAATTGTTGTCATTGTCACAATTTGTGGCATTTTGCAGTGATGGAGGCAGGGCCTAATAGCCTGGCTCCACCCCCTGAGTGCTCATCTGCATCTCCTCTCCGTGCTTCTCAAATGTTACACCTAGATACCATGTTAGTAAATGAGCTCTAGTGGTTACAAAAGTGAATATCCCAGTGCTAAGTAGCTCACTAACGTTGTGTTATGTCTACTCTGCCTGAAGAGGTTCAGTGCAAATTAGAGTCTAAGGGGGTCATTCCGAGTTGATCGCTAGCTGAAAATGTTCGCTGCGCAGCGATGATGCAAAAGAAACGGCACAATGCGCACGCACGACGTACTTTCACAACGGCCGATGTAGTTTCACACAAGGTCTAGAGAAGCTTTTCAGTCGCGCTGGTGGCCGCAGAGTGATTGACATCAAGTCGGCGTTTCTGGTTGTCAGCTGACCGTTTTCAGGGAGTGTTTGGAAAAACGCAGGCGTGCCTGGAAAAACGCAGGCGTGGCTGGGCGAACGCAGGACGTGTTCGTGACGTCAAAACAGGAACTGAATGGTCTGAAATGAGTAGATCTGAAACTGCTCAAAATTATTTTGCAGCAGCGCTGCGATCCTTTCGTTCGCACTTCTGCTAAGCTAAAATATACTCCCAGTGGGAGGCGGCATAGCGTTTGCACGGCTGGTAAAAACAGCTAGCGAGCGATCAACTCGGAATGACCCCCTAAAAATAAAAATGCAGTTGTACTGTTCCTCTGAGAGAGGGGAGTTTAGAAATTCATTCAAAGGCATCAGCCATGTCTGCCTTTCTACTGCGTGGTACACAAGCTATGAGCACTAGATGAACCACTGAAATACTTGAAGCTTTTTAAACATACACCCAGTCATCTCTATTTTGACAGTTATCATTCATGACCCTTGATATGATTGAAGTCTCAAGATGATATGTACGCAATTTGGACGTATTTAGGTGTGGTCTGAGTGGATTGTGGGTGGGGCTTATTCCAATTTTTCGCCTTTGTGATGCGGCATGAATCCCTGTGTCTATATAAGGATTGCAACATTGTATTTTGCTATCTGCAACATAAGCACTGGGAGAAACTGTTACTTTTCTAGAAAAGGGACTTGTCTACTTTCTATTGAGAATGATAAACTGCTTTCTAACAACCGCGGCTACAGCTGTTTAACCACTTCTAACATATACCCCTTTCACATCGCACAAATAACCCGGTATATATGTTGACACGGGTCAGTGTGCGATGTGAAAGCACTTTCCGAGAATTAGCGGGTCGTCTGACCCGGTAATACAACCCGGTATAAAAGTAGGGTTGAATACCGGGTCAGGTGCAGTGTGAATGGGAGCCGCGTCAATGCGACACGGTTCCCATTCACAGCATAGGGAGAGGCGGCGCAGGAGATGAGCTCATCTCCCAGCGCCGCCTCCACCCCCGCCCCTGCTGCTGCTGCGCCCCCCCCCCCCCTCCCCGCTGCTATTGCAACCGACCCGGTATATTGCCGGGTCGGAAAGCCAGCAAAGGAGAGCAAACGCCGGATCCCACCCGGTAAGGACACGTTTCTCTTTTCGGGTGAGATTCGGCATTTGCGATCTGAAAGCGGTATAACAAACAGACGTGAGTATGGAAGCCAATCCCAGGATTTAGGCCTATAATTGTCCTTGATTCAATTCCGGGGATTTTGGGATTAGTCAAACCTCTTTTATTTTCAATGCCGGGCAGCGATGAGCATCTTTGAATAACAAATTCCATAACTGAAATGAAATACTTGGAAAACATGTTATTACAATATGTCATTTTTTAAATATACCGGCGAGTGTGATTGTATTGCATTAAAATCACTGTGATTGTGTTTATTTTATGTGCAGTATTAAACTACCTGTTCCATAAGCGCTGTTTGCTATGCTTTTCCTTTTTGCTATGTAATAAAGGGCTGAGTATCCCTTATAAACAGCTGTATAGTGGAAAGGTCATTTAAAACACAGGATCAGCGATCAGTCATTTTGTTGATATTATTGTTTTGGGGGGTGATTCAGATCTGATCATTGCTCTGCGTTTTCACACAGCGGGCGATCAGATCCAAACTGCGCATGCGTATGCACCGCAATGCGCACGCGCATCGGACAACAACAACGGGCATCGCTGATCAGTGACGGATGGTGCGAAAAATCCGATTGCATGGGCATTCACAAGGTGATAGACAGGAGGAGGCTGTTTGTGTGTGGCAACTGAGCGTTTACAGGGAGTGTCCGGAAAAACGCAGGCGTGGCCAATTGTTTTCAGGGAGAGTGTCTGACGTCAGCTCCTGCCCCGATCAGCCTGTGTGATCGTACTGTAGGAGTAAGTCCGGGGCTGCGCAGAGACTGCACACACTGGATTTTTGCAGCTCAGCGTACACATAGCATCGCACGCTTGCACGGCAAATTTACACTCCCCCTGGAGGCGGCGACTATCTGATCGCAGGACAGCAAAATTAACAGCCCAGTGATCAGATCTGAATTAGGCCCTATGGTGGTCATTCTGCGTTGATCGCTCGCTAGCTACTTTTTGCAGCCGTGCAAACGCATAGTCACCACCCACATGGGAGTGTATTTTCGTTTTGCAAGTGTGCGAACGCGTGTGCAGCCGAGCTCTGCAAAAACATTTTGTGCAGTTTCTGAGTAGCTCTGGACTTACTCAGCCGCTGCGATCACTTCAGTCTTTTTGGTCCCGGAATTGACGTTAGACACCCGCCCTGCAAACGCTTGGACACGCCTGCGTATTTCCAAACACTCCCAGAAAATGGTCAGTTGACACCCACAAACCCTTCTTCCTGTCAATCTCCTTGCGATTGGCTGTGCGAATAGATTCTTCATTAAATCCATCGCTCAGCAACGATCCGCTTTGTACCCGTACGACGCGCCTGCGCATTGCGGTGCATACGCATGCGCAGTAGTGACCTGATTGCTGTGCTGCGAAAAACTGCAGCACGCAATCAACTCGGAATGACTCCCTTAGCCTGCAATTATGCACACTAAAACTGATGTTACACTGTTGTTGTCAAACTCTTACATTGTTCATTTCATTACAAATTGATATTTCTAAAAACATTTTGTGTGAAGCAAACCCTTTGAGTAAGCTCTAAGGCTGGGGCCACACATAGTGGTTCAGTGGGTCCCGTTTAGTGGGACCCGCTTGGCTGGAAGGAGTCTACATAAGGATTCTTCCTGGCCTTTCTGCGAAGTGTGGAGATTGATGTAGACCTGGAAGCCAAAGAACAAGGTAATACTTTAAAGATAATTACCTGAAAACCGACTTATATTCTTAAACATTCTACTCCCCTCAGTGTGACACTTGCTCTTACACTGGCGGCCAAGGTCTGCCAAACATTTTGCACCCACATAGTCAGATGTGAAGTGCATCTCTGTACACACATTAGCGGATTCGCACCACAGATGGTGGGCATCTAAATAAGACACCCTTCAGCTACACCATTAGCATGCAGGAGCAATACTGCAGATACGTCCACCTCTGATTCTCCTAACAGCGGCTCAGAGTTTCATGCACCTCTGATTTACAGATGGACGTTGCGATTTTTAGCGGTGAGCAAATGTTCTGTGGCTGAGCGACACAACTATGAGCAACTACCGGTGATTCACAGTTGTGCACATCTCAGTTGCATTCCCACTTTTGGCTTCCCCGGTGGGTCTTTTGCACCAGGTGTAGGGCTGGTGTTAGTGATAACTTCTAAAACCCAATACTTTAATAGATATACTGTACCCCAAAGTCAAAAATGATTGAACCGGGAAGAAATTAGGTGGAATAACAAGACCAATTTATTGGAAGTCCCATAATGCCGTGGATCAGAGATTCCATGGACCAGAAGTAGCGGCACCGCTGACTTCCGGTCAACGCAAGTTGATGTCCAGATCAGCAGGTATAAATAAGTAGTCCTCCACAATGCACACTCGCTCTTTATAAAGAGCTTTCTGTTCAAAACACGTAGGCCTACCAGTGTGCATGGAGGAACTTTTCCACTACTAAGGAACCTTTACCCAATGACAAGCCTTGGAGCCCTGCAGGGGGCGTATCCAGAACTCACCCTGTTTTATACCCACTGGGGCTCCACACTTTAATGCTTTTCAGCCTATACGATTATTCAATACATAACTGGTGGATGATCTCCATGAATAAAGTGATTGCCATATTCCAAAGCATATATTTATTTGGACTTAATCTGGGTTTATTGATTTTTAACTGGACTATACTTTCATGTGGAGTATTTTTATCTGGAGTATACATTTTTTATTGATATTTTTTGTTATTTGCACATTGTCTATTGTTATGTTTTAATATATAAAAAAAAAAAGTTTTCTTCTCATCATCCATATCCACCTGTGATTATATAAACCCAGAGGGCCCAGGAATGTGACACCTGACATTCTCAAAGATCAGTTAACTAGTTTACCAAGTTGGCTTTCATCCTGGGGCAGTGAGAGAAGAGGAAGCAATTTACTAATACACAGAGCTGACCAGGAAATACACAGCTAGCTCAGGCAGAGGTGAGTGGGTGTTTTACAGACACTTCCTTAATGTCCTGTACAAGACAAACTCTAACTCTGGTGATGGGGGGAATACAGTGACACTTTCAGTGCTGGCTGGACCCACTTCCACACATGCACACATGGTTCTTCTGAGTCGTACGCAAAACCCATACAATGCAGATATTCCGGTAGGTGAGTGATTATTGGCTACTGCGCATGTGTGAACAATTCAGGAAACCCCTATGGCGCATGTGTTACTCGTAGTGTCCGCACAAAGGCGCAATTGTGATCGGGCCAGATAGTGGGGGTAATTCCAAGTTGATGGCAGCAGGAATTCTGGCCCTCATTCCGAGTTGTTCGCTCGCTAGCTGCTTTTAGCAGCATTGCACACGCTAAGCCGCCGCCTACTGGGAGTGAATCTTAGCATAGTAGATTTGCGAACGAAAGATTAGCAGAATTGCGAATAGACACTTCTTAGCAGTTTCTGAGTAGCTCGACACTTACTCGCCATCTGCGATCAGTTCAGTCAGTTTCGTTCCTGCTTTGACGTCACAAACACACCCAGCGTTCACCCAGACACTCCTCCATTTCTCCAGCCACTCCCGCGTTTTTCCCA
The DNA here is from genome assembly GCF_028390025.1 of Pseudophryne corroboree. Taxonomy (NCBI): domain Eukaryota; kingdom Metazoa; phylum Chordata; class Amphibia; order Anura; family Myobatrachidae; genus Pseudophryne; species Pseudophryne corroboree. The sequence continues at coordinate 24,436,241 of NC_086453.1, read as the reverse complement.
GAAACGGCAGCGTTTTTTCACACACACCCACAAAACGGCCAGTTTCCGCCCAGAAACACCCACTTCCTGTCAATCACATTACGATCACCAGAACGAAGAAAAAACCTCGTAATGCCGTGAGTAAAATTCCTAACTGCATAGCAAATTTACTTGGCGCAGTCGCAGTGCGAACATTGCGCATGCGCAATTAGCGGAAAATCGCTGCGATGCGAAGAAAATTACCGAGCGAACAACTCGGAATGACCACCTCTGTTAGCAACTGGGCAAAACCATGTGCACTGCAGGGGAGGCAGATATAACATGTGCAGAGAGAGTTAGATTTCGGTGTGGTGTGTTCAATCTGCAATCTAATTTGCAGTGTAAAAATAAAGCAGCCAGTATTACCCTGCACAGAAACAAAATAACCCACCCAAATCTAACTCTCTCTGAACATGTTACATCTGCCCCACCTGCAGTGCACATGGTTTTGCCCAACTGCTAAAAAATTTCCTGCTGCGATCAACTTGGAATTACCCCCAGTATCAGAAATGGAGATACCCTGTATCTCTTATTCCTCTCACCCCTTATATATTGTATGCTTGTGTAATCCATGGCCATAATAATACGCTTGGTTGCCTATTGAGCTAAGTCTCTGTACCCAGACACATCACGGACATAGGGCCTTATTCTGAGTGGCATGCAGCCGCCGGCGTCCTTGTGTCTTTTGCCGCAGTTGCGTCTTCATGCTAATGCTGCTACACAGCCCTGTCCTGGTGTATGATCGTACAAATGAGCAAGGACTGATATCCCTCTCACAGATACTGAGTTACTGCACTTGTACCAGGGCCTATGGTAGGTTCAGTTTCACCGTCTGCCTATAGTGTCCAATGTGAGCAGTTGTGCGACTCTGTAGGCAGCCGCTTCCAGTGACACTCCCAACACACTCCTACGACACTCTGATAAGATGCTACCTAGGTGTGCGTGTAGTGTGCGTACCCCCTATTGCCTCCCAGGAATGGCTCATACACTGCCTATATGCGTGTTCATGTGTGTATTGGAATCTGGACTGCAACTCTGTATGGACACCATCTGGACATATGCACAGGTGCCTCTTTTTTGGCTCCAATTTGTTCTTATGTTTTAGCGCACATCATGAACATCTTTTTGTGAAGTATGTCTCTTTATCCTGGCAAACTGCACCTGCAACCAATCCCAGAACCTGTGCTCTAAAATGGCTGGAACGGGAGTGATGGGGGGTGTATTCAAATGAGAGTAAGGAGGATGTGTTGATTTGAATTGATTCCATGTTGGCCAGCAATAAACCTCAAATGCCCCTGTTTGTATACATATAATTTGCAGGTGCTCAAATCCTGATTGTTACTGTGACTCTACGCACAGTGGGAAGCATGTACTGTGTGAGTTTTTAGGAATATTTCCACAGTGGCATAAAAATCACCCAGCTCCATGAATGTCAGCATTGCGTATGAATAAGAATCAGCCCTAAGTGTATTATTTACAAGAGTTTATTTCATAAATTAATATGTAAAAGATATAAGCATCAATAAACGGTTGTTACACATAGAAACATAGAATTTGACGGCAGAAAACCGCATGGCCCATCTAGTCTGCCCTAAACACATGTACACTGGGCCGGTTTTAGGGCCAGGCAAGCCGTGCGATCGCATGGGGCAACTGCAGTTAGTGTTTGCATAGTATTTCATGCGTTATGGCTCTCCGAATGTAATACTGTTGAAAATGTCCCTCCCAAAATGGCCACAGCCACAGAGTAGACAGTGGCAACGGCCATTTTGGGAGGGACATTTACTAGCAACATTGCTTCACTGAAGTGCCAGGACCGAGGTATGGCTTCAGGCAGCCAGAGGAAGTCGGTGGAGGCAACAGCGGTGTGAAACCCCTGACCATGAGCAGGTAGTGGGGCAGGCATTATTATGTGAGGCTGGCAATGGTGCAAGGGGAATTTACTGTGTGGGACATATGGTGTAAGGGGCATTTACTGTATGGAGCATATTGTGCAAGGGACATTACTGCGTGAGTAATAATATGGTGCAAGGGGCATTAATGTGTGGGGCATAATATGGTGGAATTTCTTTTTTTCCTGTATTTGCCAATGGCTGGGGGTGCAAGGTCAAAAACTGGGGTGTAAGGTAGCCTTTTCCTGCAAGGACATGCCCATTTAGCGAAGCCACACCCATTTAGTGAGGCCACTCCCCTTTTGGGGTGCCTGTCTGTGGCGCATGCTATTATTTACATCTTAGAATGTCTATGGGGGGGGGGGGGGGGGTTGCATTTTTTTACTGTTCACACTGGGAGCCAAATTGTCTAGAAACAGCACTGCTTGTACAATACATACACACGGGTTACTTTTTGTTAGCAGCCAATCAAACTACCAGTATATTTTTGGATTGTGGGAGGAAACCATAGTACCCAGAGGAGACCCACGCAAGTATGGAGAAAATATACAAACTCCACACAGTTAGGGTGGGAACTGAATCCAGGACCTCAGTGCTGTGAGGCAGTAATGCTAACCCTTACACCATCCATACTGCCCTAAACATGATTAAAAGGAAAATTATTCATCTAAATAAGCAGGTAATTTTTTTTTTCTTTTATTAAACCCATTTGGATGAATGGTATGTAATAAAAAATCACTCGTGTCTCTCTCTGAATGCAGGTGATAGCCACCTCTCTCATCCAACTCGTTTCTAAAGGAAAATAAAGAACCAGGATTTTTCTCATGTTTTTGGCAAAATCCCAGTAAATATAATGAAGGTCACAACATTCTACTTTTCTAACATGCATCTAATCTTACAGCTGAGCAATGCAGAAAACACAGATCCGCAAATCACTTTTTGCTTAGAAGATAAAATATTTCTCCCCATCACCCAATGAGTTGCTCTGTACAGTGGAAGTCATTTTACTTGATCCACTTACACTGGGGCAATAGAGACTGCACACGGCTCTCCAAACAGATGCAATGACATTGTATTTGACCTATTTTGACATTGCATTGCCTTTTGGAATATGGAGCATTGTGAGTAGGTTAAATCTTCCAACACAAATCCAACATAAACTGCGTAATGTAACTAAAATACATTAACACAGTTAGTGCTGCCAACAGAGATTGTGGGGCTTAGGGCCTAATTCAGACCTGATCGCAGCAGCAAAAACTTTCTTTAATGGGCCAAACCATGGGGGTCATTCCGAGTTGTTCGCTCGTTGCCAATCTTCACAACGGAGTGATTAAGGCGTATTTTAGCACAAAACTTAGTATATTTACTCACGTCCGAACGAAGAATTTCCATCGTTGAAGTGATTGGAGTGTGATTGACAGGAAGTGGGTGTTTCTGGGCGGAAACTGACCGTTTTCTGGGAGTGTGCAGAAAAACGCAGGCGTGCCAGGATAAAACGCGGGAGTGTCTGGAGAAATGGGGAAGTGGCTGGCCGAACGCAGGGCGTGTTTTTGACGTCAAACCAGGAACGAAACGGGCTGAACTGATCGCAGTGTAGGAGTAAGTCTCGAGCTACTCAGAAACTGCTAAGAATTTTCTTATCGCAATTCTGCTAATCTTTCGTTCGCAATTCTGCTAAACTAAGAATCACTCTCAGAGGGCGGCGGCCTAGCGTGTGCAATGCTGCTAAAATCTGCTAGCGAGCGAACAACTCAGAATGACCCCCCATGTGCACTGCAGGTGGGGCAGATGTAACATGTGCAGAGAGAGTTAGATTTGGGTGGGTTATATTGAACACATCCCATCCGAATCTAACTCTCTCTGCACATGTTACATCTGCTTCACCTGCAGTGCACATGGTTTTCCCTTTAGAGAAAAATTTAGCAGCTGCTATCAGGTCTAAATTATGCCTTTAGTACAAGTGAAAAGTACAGCCCTCATCCTCATCCCCAATTTTTAACTTATCCTCCACCCAATATTTGCTACTCCCGTATACTGTACATTCACAATGAATTGAGGTGAGCAATCCTATCGGTCATTAAAAACAAAAGCGTATATTATTAGTGCTTGTGAAGATTATTACATAAATGCAAAGACAAGAAATAGTATTTTTCAGTTTTTATTTAAAAAGAAAATTTGGAAACATTGAATTGTCAGTTTTAAAATGTACTTTAAGAGCTGTCTGGTTCACAATTAATAAATACTGTCTGCAGCAATCTGTGTAAGTGACACTTGTACTACAGACATAGCTACATCGCGGGGCATCGCATCTGGGCAACCGGAAACCCCCCTGCGTTTGCCTATGGCCACTCCCAGAAATCAGGGAGCTGTGCCCCCAAATGGGGCACTGTGTGCAACTATGCGCTGCGTCTGATTCTGCACATGAGCAGAGAGCACCAACATCGGAGATGTGCATAAATCATTAATTTTACGTACAGCTCTGAATTAGGCCTAAGTTGCAAGAATAGACAAACGCAGTCTTGTTAACTACAGATAAATCATAGTACTTTTCTTTTCTATATTGTCAATAACATTCAATGTGTTGGAGAAACTATGTGAACTGCCAATATATAACTGGCATCAGGAGTTATATATTGTCCAATCATTTAGATAAACCCCCTAAATTCATAATGCGCTAATATGACACAGAGATCAAAGGCAAAATTAATAATATTAAATAACAACATCTGCAGCCTAAACGAGCCTGTGCACACTCACCGGGACTTTCAATGATGTAAGAAAAAATATACAAATTCTAACTACGGCACTGCGCTCATGAAATGAAAATGGACTTGGCATGGCAGAAGAGACAATCAAGACAGTTGTATCAATTAAAACATTTAAGTACTGACAATATATACACGGTCGAGTCACATCATTATGACCACCTCCTACATTTGACGTCGGCAGCGCGTAACCCGTGTCGTGTGCTGGCTTGGTGGGTATATAATATGTGCGATAAGCCTTCTGCACACATATCACCCGTTGCTATTATAGGTAAAAGGGATTGAAGACATTGATATTGCAAATGGTGCTTCTGAAGGATATACCCTTTCAACAAAAATTCATCCAACACACAAGGCCAAATTAATAAAACAACATTTTTATTCTCCCTAAAAACCAATACATAATGTAAAAAATATGTTTCCTTACAATATGAATAGGTAACAGAGTATCCACACCTGCCAGAGAAGAAGATGGTTAATCCCGCTTACACCCTCAACCGGTGTGAGCTCAATAAGTGGGGGTCTTTCTGCATAATGTGTGGGCACCAATAAACCTACGCATTTTGTCCAAAGGACTTTTTCAGGGGTAAAAGCTTTATGGCAATAGATAAATGTATATTCACATGAATATCACTAACTCGAAAATTCCATGTACCAAAATATTTGGTGATGTTTGAAACAATGTATAGAAATGACGGACACAATCAATTCATTAATTTTAATTAATTTCCAAATCATCTGCAAGAGCTGTTAAAAACATTTATAAAGCTAACCTCCAAGGAAGTGTTGCTCCTCCTGCAATGGTATATCAATTAAAACAATTACTGATATAAACAGCAGTAAATTACTCATTTCAAATACATGCATTTATAATAATTGCATATAAAACATTTATATATATATATATATGTATATATAATTTTTTCATTCATTCATTCATTCATTCATTCATTCATTCATGACAGCATATAAATCCATGTAACTATGAATATAAAAATACTATGCACTTGAATATATATCTGTTATGCTGGCTGATAGAGTCCAACTGTTATTACTGCTTAAATCTTAAGCTGCACATAGATTGGAATATGATACAACATTATAGATTTATTACCCGTGAAAGTTCAGCTTTGATGCAGTATTCCTACGATGAGGATCTGCAGTGAATATCAATGCAGTCCTGTTGCCATTCCTCTGGACTCCAAATCTACCGTGAGCTCACTGATGAATTTTGCCAGAGCGAATACAGTATTGCCTAGGCCATATGGCTGCTGTGTTGGCTAAATGTGCAAATGCCAGCAAGACAACAGAGATGACAAATAGCAGGAAGATCAAGCATAGTCCTCAATTTTTGATGTGTTTCGCTTCTGTATAGAAGCTTTATCAAAGAGTGCAATCAATAAGACAAGATTGGAGATGTCAGTTAGAGTTGCCCTTCTGTATAAAACACCACTGACAAAACTTTGAGTTTGCCATTCCCAGGAGGCAGAACCTTCAGAGGGTATTAATCAGGAATACAAACTGATAATTACTAAATAGGCCCCTTTGAATTGTTGAATTCCAGTACAAAGCTGGAAAGAGTTACAAATATCAGTAAAAGCCTTGATACTCATGAGTCCACGTAAGACAAACTGTCTATAAATGGAGAACGTTCTGCACTACTGCCACTCTCCCTAGGAGTCGACCATCCTGCTAAGAGGTCTGCAAGAGCACAGCTCCGACTGCTCTAAGAGTTTAAGAATAGTCCTAGAGTGTCATCAGAAGACAGAGATCTCTGTAACTTGCACACATAAAGTACCTGTCCACGAGTTTACAATATGGAAAACACTGGACATACTTGGTGTTCCAACAGAAGTCAATGCTGTCCAACAAAAAATTGCCGCACATTGGAAGATCACTAGATGTCCCATGACATAACCGCGATATGTTCTGTGGACCGGTGACAGATTGAGTGGCTTGGAAAGAACACACAACACCAAGGGCTCCATTTATTACCGATAATTATTGCTGGTGGCCTATTTGGTGTAGCTTCACAGTGATATCAATAAATATGCCACCAGCAATTAACAGTTTTGTCCTCTCCATTAAAGTCCCACAATATCCTCATCCTCGTCAGAGTCCTCGGCTGTGTTGCTGGGCACACTTACCATGGTCAGCAACGGGCTACTGGGCAATGCACATTGCACTTCCACCCGGTGAGGACTCAACAATGCCTGGAATCCCTCACTGAAGAGTAAAAAGCTTCTGCTGGGTCCCCACTGCCGGAAATGGTGACCGTACCTCTAACACCATCTATATTAAAAACAGAACAGAAGATATGACCCCTTTAGCGAGTGCTCTCGTTGGTATAAAAAATATCAACATTTTACAAGGCATTTCATAGGAGAATGCAAGGTGGACTGTCTCCCAATTTAAGCTCCTCAGAAGTTGGGTGATTCCACAGTACAACAACCCATAACACTGCAGTAACTCAACAACTGAGTGGTTTCAAAATATGGCCCAGTCAGAGTCCTGATCTCAGACTGATAGGGATGACGTGGCATGACATGAAGAAAGTGGTTCACTCCACACACCCCACTGATATTGCTAAACTGAAGCAGTTTTGTAAGGAGGAAGGGTCCAAATTTCCTCCTGAGCATTTTGCAGGTCTGATCCATAGTGACAGGAAATATTTGGCTGAGGTAATGGCTGCCATTTTATGACCAGTTTGTGCAAAAATCCATGCAAATCCAAATGGCTGACATATTTCTCACCACATATCTGTCTGAATGCTACAATCACACATGGAAGTTTAATTAACCACCTCCAACACCATGATGCTCCCAGTAAATGGGGCTGTTCTTTGTGCATGATCGCTGCCCAGTCACCACCCAGTGCTGCCAATTACACGGAAAGCGTGGTCCGACAACAGACGGAGGAATCCACTTGCAGGAGCTACCTCTGTCACTTAGGACCTGCTCGCTCCTCTGTGAATTTGCAGAGGTTTGCCATCGGATAGTCGCCGCCCAGACAGAGTGAAAATCCGCCCCGTCTAAGTCTGCGTACACCATACGAAAAGCTTTGCAAACGCCGGCCAGCTGCAAATCCGTTTGCAACTCACCATCTAATGATTTTTACAGCCTGTGCAGTCTGTGCGCAGCCCAGGACTTACTCCTACAGTGCGATGAGATCAGGCCGGAGCTGACGTCACACACCCTCCCTGAAAACGCTTGGGTACACCTGCATTTTTACTGACACGCCCAGAAAATGGCCAGTTACCACCCACAAACGCCCAGTTCCTGTCAGTCAGCCTGCATTCGCCTAGCGATAAAAACAGGCGATTTCTTTCACAGTTTGGTATAGTGTGTGCACATTATGAACCATACGGGGATGTAGTTATGTGACCGGTGGTCAGGAAACCGCCAGTCACAATACCTACGCCTACATCCCGCCGCCTCAAATCCCAACAGTCGGCATGCCAACTAACAGGGACTATTCCCACTCGTGGGTGTCCACGACATGCACAGAGTGGGAATAAACTTGTGGGGAGCGCATCGAGCCCACAAGAGGCTTTGATGCACTTGCCCCCACCCTGCCGGCATTGTAATCCCGGGGATCCGGCGTCGGTATGGTGATTGGCGGGATCCTAAGCGCCGGTCACCCATACCCAACGTACGCATGTGCAGTCGATCAATAATCGGACACCTTGCAAATTCACACAACAGCAATCAGGTCTGAATAAGGCTCTAAGGGGGACATTTACTAAGCAGTGATAAAAGAGGAGAAGTGAGCAAGTGGAGAAGTTGCCCATGGCAACCAATCAGCACTGAAGTAACATCTATAATTTGCATACTATAAAATGATACAGAGCTACTGATTGGTTGATGGGGCAACTTCTCCGCTGGCTCACTTCTCCGCTCCTATCACTGCTTAGTAAATGTCACCCTTAGTGTAAGTCTGATCCAGGGGTGCTGCCTCACCCGCCATAGACTTTTTACTCCAGAGGTTTGAATATAAAAATGCTTAGAATAATACAAAGAAGATATTTCTAATATATTCTTTGTATTTTTCATATACTTTATATAGTCAAAACTCTGGTGCCTCACCTGCCTCACCTGCCTCACCTCCCCGAACGTCACTGATTATCGCCCATGAGGTTAGGTGCAGAGGTTATGTACAGAGACAGGGAGAATGTCAGTCTACTGAATGGTGAGCTCAGCGGGCGGCCTTTGTAGGACCGTTCCTGAAAAAAAGAAAGTCTTATAATAAGAAGTATAATAAGAAAATTACTATAAATCCTATTTAAAATATTTCCATCAGACAATTAGAAAGAGGGAAGAGCAGAATTGCCCCATCCACCAAGGAAACAGAGGAAGAACCTCTCGTAATTGTGAGAGTGACCAGACATAAATAGAGGGGAGCAAAATGGAGCATTTAATTCAGAAGGTAGATCTAATCAATGCTTTGTGTTTGTTTCCCTTTCAAATCAAATCTACAATGAGCATAAATCTTCTAGATGTCCATTAATGTTGTTTTGTTTATCAGCTGATAAGTCCATATTTTTGATGTCTTCATTATTCCGATTTTCCACTCTAACGTCTGTGGGTTCACAATCTGCAAGACACAGAAATATGCGTTACAGTTTCCTTCGCACAGATAAAATCCAAGGTATATTTCCCCGAAATGTTTCTACTTCATTGCAGAACAAATGTGGCACTAGGAAATAGGGTAATGCACCCTACGCCCTAAAACATAAGTCTATTGTCATTCAAGGGGAATAATGGAATCATATATGTGCATTGATGCACCAAACTACGTGATTTACAGTATGCCTTATACTAGAAATTTAGTGGTTTCTGATAAAGAAAGACATTTTTTTTGTAGTTTTATTACTACGGTTATCATGCCTTTTCGCATATGCCGTTTTTATACATTTATCCTGTATATGCTATACCTATGCTTAGTGTCAGCCTAATAGTAGCTTATTCTGAGCTCCACAGGCTTCCCTAGTTAGTTCTAAGGGGGTAATTCAGAGTTGATTGCAGCTGCAAATTTGTTAGCAGTTGGGCAATACCAAGGCCCTCATTCTGAGTTGATCGCTCGCTAGCTACTTTTAGCAGCCGTGCGAACGCATAGTCGCCACCCACGGGGGATTGTATTTTCACTTTGCAGGAGTGCGAACAGCCGTGCAGCAGAGCTCTGTAAACACATTTTGTGCAAAACAAGACCAGCCCTGTAGTTACGTATCCTGTGCGATGATTGCTGCGACGAAGGTCCCGGAATTGACGTCAGACACCCGCCCTGCAAATGCCTGGTCACACCTGTGTTTTCCCAACCACTTCCAGGAAACGGTCAGTTGACACCCATAAATGCCCTCTTCCTGTCAACCTCCTTGCGATCGGCTGTGCGAATGGAATCGTCGCTAGATCCATCGCTCAGCAACGATGTGCTTTGTACCCGTACAATTCGAGTGCGCATTGCGGTGCATACGCATGCGCATTTTTGCCATTTATTTACCTGATCGCTGCGCTGCGAAAATCGGCAGTGAGCGATCAACTCGGAATGACCACCCATGTGCACTGCAGGTGGGGCAGATGTAACATGTGCAGAGAGCGTTAGATTTGGGTGGGTTATATTGTTTCTGTACAGGGTAAATACTGGCTGCTTTATTTTTACACTGCAATTTAGATTTCAGTTTGAACACACCACACCCAAATCTAACTCTCTCTGCACATGTTACATCTGATACAGAAGATAGACATTAAAAAGATAGACAGTCATTAGGTCGACAGTAAAAGGTCGACAGCCAAACAGTCAATAGGGTCAAAAGATCGACAGGGTCAAAAGATGAACAGACAAAAGATCGACAGGGTCAAAATGTCGACAGAAAAAAATGGGTGTTTTGTGTTTTTAAACATTTTTTGACTCCAATTTTTATAAATGCGTCCTCTTCGCTCGCCACACTTCGGGCAAGGTTACTAATGGTGATAGGTTGTGACAAGGATAGTCAATTTTATGAAATGCGTCCGCTCGCCACACTTTGGGCTCAGTGGTTACTAAAGGTAATAGTTTGTGACCATAGGCGTGCGCAGCACATTTTATTAGGGGGTGCACGACTGGTGTGGCGTGCCTAGCCCCACCTACTGGGCGTGCCTAGCCCCGCCTATCCAGTCAGAGGGCACCGGAGTGCCAGTACACAAGAATATTATAAAATGTAAAATGTTTTATATATATATATATATATATATATATAAAAACAACTGGCACTCAGAGACAGCAAAATGATTCAAAAGCAATATGTACAGGGCCGAAACTAGGGGGGGGGCTAGGGGGGCAGGCGACCTGGGCGCCGGATTGGAGGGGGCGCCGAGACCCCCTAACACCCGCCGCGGCACTTTTATAACGTTGAAACCCCCTTCTCCCGAGTGCCCAGCTCGGGGGCGGGGTTTCGCGGAATGACGCGATTGCGTCGTGACGTCACGGCGCAAACGCGTCATTCCACGAAACCCCGCCGGAGGAGGGAGAAGGGGGAGCCGCGCAGACCGGACGAGGAGGGAGAGGCGGCTGAAGAGCGGCGAGAACCGCTTCAAATGTAAGTCAACCCCTCTCCCTTCCTCTCTCTCTCTCTCTCTCCCTCCACCACCGTCCTGCCGCAATGTGTAAAATGGGGACCTGTGCCTGCCGCAATGTGTAAAATGGGGACACTTTTTCCTGCCACAATGTGTAAAATGGGGACACTTGCCAGCGTACTGTGTAAAATGGGGACCTGTGCCTGCCGCAATGTGTAAAATGGGGACACTTGCCAGCGTACTGTGTAAAATGGGGACCTGTGCCTGCCGCAATGTGTAAAATGGGGACACTTGCCAGCGTACTGTGTAAAATGGGGACCTGTGCCTGCCGCAATGTGTAAAATGGGGACACTTGCCAGCGTACTGTGTAAAATGGGGACACGTGCCTGCCGCAATGTGTAAAATGGGGACACTTTTTCCTGCCGCAATGTGTAAAATGGGGACACCTGTCTGCCGCAATGTGTAAAATGGGGTCACCTGTCTGCCGCAATGTGTAAAATGGGGAATGGGGACACTTGCCTGTCGTACTGTGTAAAATGGGGACACTTTTTCCTGGATATGAAATTCATGTTAGAAAAGGCAATTTTTCAGGTAAAAAAGTTCTGAAAGATATATATATATATATATATATATATATATATAAAAATTTTCATTCATGTATTTATTTATTTTAATTTTTTTTATTATTATTTTTATTTATTTATTGTAAAAGATTTTTTTTTTTTTTTGGGGGGGGGGGTGTCAAATGACTACCTTGCCCCGGGTGACAAAAATCCTAGTTTCGGCCCTGATATGTAATATCCATTCTTGACATGGATATTACATATTGCTTTTGAATCATTCTGCTGTCTCTGAGTGCCAGTTATTTATGTATGTGTGTATATATATATATATATATATATATATATATACAGGTTGAGTATCCCTTATCCAAAATGCTTGGGACCAGAAGTATTTTGGATATCGCATTTTTCCGTATTTTGGAATAATTGCATACCATAATGAGATATCATGGCAATAGGACCCAAGTCTAAGCACAGAATGTATTTATGTTTCATATACACCTTATATACACAGCTTGAAGGTCATTTTAGCCAATATTTTTAATAACTTTGTGCATTAAACAAAGTGTGTCTACATTCACACAATTCATTTATGTTTCATATACACCTTATACACCTTATACACACAGCCTGAAGGTTATTTAATACAATATTTTTAATAACTTTGTGTATTAAACAAAGTTTGTGCACATTGAGCCATCAGAAAACAAATGTTTCACTATCTCACTCTCACTCAAAAAGGTCCGTATTACGGAATATTCCGTATTTCGGAATATTTGGATATGGGATACCAACCTGTATATATATATATATATATATATATATATATATATAGTACAATATAAACGTGGCACTCACGGCAATTAGCAAGAATTCACACCATCAACGAAAGTTGTAATAACGTTTTAGTGGACACCCCACTGTCGTCAGATTTTTAATCTGACGACAGTGGGGTGTCCACTGAAACGTTATTACAACTTTCGTTGATGGTGTGAATTCTTGCTAATTGCCGTGAGTGCCACGTTTATATTGTACTACATGTACTTCGGTTTTGACGGAGGCACCGGCCAATATTAAGACTGTTAGCTTTGGGAGTGCCGTACCTCTCCTCTCTATATATATATATATATATATATATATAGTTAGTAATAATAATGAACCTTTATTTTATTGTGCCAAATTTTATCCCAACCCCCACCCCCGCCTGGCCTGAACTTTGCCCTGGTGCACACAGAGACTGAGAGACAGTGAGTGAGTCTCTCACTCACATTCTGAAGGGCAGGCTCAGGCAGCAGGATGATGGGACAACTACTGTCCTCCTCTCTGAGTCCTCCAACGGTCGAAAATGGCAGGGCCAGGCGGCAGGGCGGCAGAACAGGGCACACACTTGAAATGAGCGCGGGCGGGAGCCGGGACTCGGAGGACAGCCGACAGCGCAGCCACTCAGCCAGGGCGGGAAGGAAGGGTGCGCGGTGTGACGTACTGACGTCACACTCACACCGCGAGGCAGTCGGATTATGACGGTGGCGGTGGGTGGGCTGGGCTGTGTGGCGGCCAGCCCACCCATCCATGAAGAAGCCGCACAGCTGACAGGCAGCTGTGTGTGAGTGTGACCGGCGGCAGCGATTCGCAGCGGGACTCGTGAGGGGGGGAATGCTGTGCTGTTAGGGCAGCGCGAGCGATGCAGCCAGGAGGTTATCCGATCATCGTTGTATCAGTGTGCTATTGCAGCAGCACACAAACAGCGATGATCGGCGTGATGTGCTGGGGGGGGGGGACATTAGGGGGTGCCTGTGCGCACCAGGCACCCCCCCAGTGCGCACGCCTATGTTTGTGACATGGATAGTAAATGCAGCAAAAGTTATAAAAATGTAAAAAAAACCTTAAAAAACATGTCGACCTTTTGACCTCGTCGACCTTTAGATTGTCGATCTTTTGACCCCGTTGACCTAATGCAGGTCGACCATTAGTGGTCGACCTACTGACTGTAGACCTTTTTAGTGTAGATCTATAGAATGGATACCCTAAATGCATTCTGGGTAGAGGACACCGGGGGCGTCCATTTTTGTTTCCCATGTCTGCAGCAAGAAAAGTATATATAGTCTCCCCTCAGCACAGCATCGATGTAAGAACTTTGGGCCTCACTCATGTTGCTACGCAATGCCGATGATCATACAACGGAGCAATTATCGTCAGACAGCGCAGGTGCCGCAATCATACTGCGAGAGTTCTCTGGCAACAGGGAGAGGCAGCTAAAATGTAGGCATGTTGTGGCCGTTTTCGATGCAATCATGTACGTACAAAAACTTAGCGCCTTTATCAGTACTGTCGCAGCCAGTCTGCGTAGCCATAGGGCAACCTTAGCAACATTGATGCTGCGTTTGTGTGCGCAGTTGCTAAGGATTTTGCCATGGCACCGGTGAGCGTCTATATCCTTTTCTAGGCAGCCGCTTCGCTTCCTACGATTAGAAATTCCATAGCCTGAAAAACCGCAGCTGCATTGACAAGTGCGTACAAACATCAATGACGCCCTCTGACCCTAAATCTGCCATCATTACATCAGCTGACAGCTATAGAACTCAGTATTGTATACTAGTGGTATAAGTTCCTCTGCTGCAGTGGAAATTTACCTACGCATGAATCCCCTAGGGCGTACTTTTCCTCCAGGAGCTGTGAGGAAAAGTCCGCAAGAAACGGCACCATCGGCGGGCCGTGTGCAGGAAAAACCCTTTAATTCTGCAGTTTACAGGGAATCAGTAAGTTTCCGTACGTAAATCTGATTTTGGGTGTGGAAAAAGGCTATTTTATTCAATATCCTTTCCGGGCGCCACATGCTAAATGGCTGACAATTAGCCATGAGGAAAACTCTGCGGCTAAAATGCCACATTAAGTCATTGTGGAGTCCTGTCACCCATGAGGAACTATGAGGAAGAGGTTACAGGACTGAGGGAGATAAAGTGGACGGAAATAAAGCACCAGCCAATCAGCTCCTAACTGTCATTTTTCAAACCCAGCCTGTGACATGAAAGGTTGGAGCTGATTGGCTGTTACTTTTTCTTTCTCCATTTTATCTCTATCCAAGGCTTAGTAAATAGACCCGTGAGTGTGTTTATACAGGTCGGGAAGTCTGAGGTGACGTCCAATTTCCGTATGATTTATAAGGTGCATTATTGCTTCTAATACACCCGTCTCAGTTCAGATCTGGGAAGGGGCATCATAGCATGGGCTTTCTCTGGGATCAGTTCTGTCATGCCCCCTTACTACGAGGGCATGTGCCTTATGTCATTATTGGGATCATGGGAGAGAGGGGCGCCAATTCTCTTTCTGGCACAGGGCACCAAAAAGTCTAGTCCTGAGGTTGCTCCTCCATCCCCCTGTCCTGAGGCTGCGCCTCCATCCCCCTGCCTCATGCCTTGACCATCTCTGCTTTGCTTACATACTGCCATCAGGCTACCTCCTGCTTGCTTGCACCTCATGCCATCTGTCTGTCGCCCCCCCCCCCTCCCCCCCCCCCCCACACACACACTAGATTGTTAGCTCTTCAGAGCAGGGCCCTCTTTCCTCTTGTTATCTAAGCCCTCTTCTTGACACATATCACTCACAGCTCTCCCCTACTCAGCGACCATCTTTACCCTCTTTTTCTTCTGCTGGTAAAGGCTCATCTCTATCTATGGCCGCCAGCCCCAAGTAGTACAATGATTACTCCCTCGCTACTTACATCTAAGCTGTATTATGTATGAGAATTGTGGTGCTCTCTGTTACCTGTACTCTATTTCTGTTATTTATTTACTGTTATGCTAAGTTTTGTCTCCCTGTACTGTCCTTTGTACGGCGCTGCGAAACACGTGTGGCGCCTTATAAATAAAATGTAATAATAATAATAATAATAATAATAATAGTTACGGCTCTGTAAGGGGGTGTTTTATAATGCACTTACAACTCAATACCAGTTACTTGGGGCCTGATTCCGAGTCAGCAGCTGCTGCTAACACCTTTACAAGCCAATCCCTGCTGTACCGTTGTGAATCTGAAAATGCAAGGACTGGGATGCACACTGTCATCATCCATAGATGCTGAAATGCCACCAAGTGCATCTTTGTACGCCACCATGTCGCACCATGAAAGGTGCCGACTCCGTCAGAGTATGACTTCCTATGTGGGTGATTACGTGCCTTATGGGGTTAGTCAGAAATGGACGCAGTGTACCGAAAATCGCAAACTGGTGATTTTCGGGACACTGTCATGCTGCTACCAATTCTGAATAACCCCCTTCAGTTCACAGCCACTTCTTCAAAAAGCCCATAATACACCAATATGCGTCTCCTTTTCTTTGAGTAGCCCCGTCCCAGTCACTGCTCAGCATATTTCCAGTACACTATGGATACCTCGCCTCTCAGTCGCTACTGTTACTCTGGGCCTGATTCATATTTGTAAGTAAAGCAAAAAAGCAAGTACAGATGGGTCCTCCGTTATCTTGACTGGCTGAGGCGTTAGTCACGATCGGGCATATGCAGCGTACTGGGGCACAGGGAGGCGCGCCTAATCACAGAGAGGCGCGCCTAACCGCACGGAGGCGCACAGAGCGTTTGACGTTACCTTTACGTGTAATACCTGCGATCATCCACCAGATGTCGCTTTTTATAATCCCCACTGCGCATGCATGTGGTCTTCGGTAAAATACAATACTGAAATACATAATAAGAACTACTTTACTAGTACATCTCATTACGCTACATTATTTCATACAGTATATAACAGTTCAGACGCAAATGGTACAGCATATGCAGATGCAAACAAACGTGATAAAGCCACAGTATGGTCCATTTACAGTACTTTAGAAATATGTGAGCGTTCCAAGTCAGATGAATAAACATAAAATCAGTAGTGTACACTGATAAAGCCAAATATTTATCTTACTTAAAACCCTTTAAGAGGTCTAAGAACACTGTACGCTATTGACGTATGGAATACCGTAAGGGTACGCACGTTGCGTAGCAATCGCTTAGCCGTAGTCGAGACGCTCAAGCGTCACGTTCGCTCACGGCCAAGAGATCACAGGCAGGCACGCTATTGGCTGCCGACTAACGTAATGGCTCGCTATAGCGTAGCGGACGCTCGGGACCACGAGGAGATCACCAGCGGCGCTAACGCTCACAATGTTAAACCTTTATATGTAAACCATGAACAATGTATTATACAGGAAAACCTTAGTGTAGTGATAGAGTGTAGATGCAACACAGTGTAACCTTATTAACTTAAAAGCTGTTCGAGCGTCACCGACGCTCCGAGAATACTTAACACTATAAGAAATACACAAATACCGGGCTTAGGGTCTAACGCCTTATATGAATGTTATACTTGAAAAAGAATAATACAATACAAGTCATACACTACAATATAACATAGACTAACTAACCAGATAACTACACAGGAAATACAATACAATTACGTTTAAGGGAGAATGAGAGAGAAAGAGGAGGAGAGAGAGAGAGAGAGAGAGAGAGAGAGATATGGCTCACAATAACAATAAAGACAATATGATTGCGGAGAAAACTTACGCACAAAGGGAACGATCGCATGCGCCTTTCTGAATATCCAGCTCCCGATTATCAGTGATGAGAACCGTTGAAGAGAGTGTACTGGATACGATCGGCTTGTCTATTTATGCCCCACACACAATACAATTCAATGGTCCCTACAATCTCATTGTTCATTGGACACAGGAATTCGTCTTCGCATTATAACAAAAGGTCATAGGTTGATTCATACAGGTGGGCTGTGTCTATTTCCAACTGCTCAGGTGGGTGGGAAACTAGGTTTCCCGCCGCATGGATAAGTAAGTGCAAATAATAGTAAATGGACATAAACTTCTTATGTCTATAACTATTCGCACGAGCGATTAATCCGCTTCAAACCAACACCGGAATATTGCTAATTAAATACTCTTCCGATGGATACTAAACACCACTGTATGACCCTTGTCTGACCCTTCGTATCAAACAAAGAGGGATCTCTTTGTCCATGAACATGCTATATTAACTAAACTTTCAGAATCTATCAAGGGGACCATGATCTACAAAATACATTATATAGTTAAAATATGTAACGATTAAGTCGCACGCTGGGCACACAGAAACTCTACCGTAAATGCGCATACCGTGCGCCTGCGGGTGCACGTAACAGCGGGTATGCGCTCGCACGGGAGAGCGCACGCATGCGCAGTGAGGACACATATGAGGTGCAAATATGGCAGTGTGCATCATGATATTTTTCTGACTTTGACAGTCCACCCTTTGGCAGTCACCAATTACTGCCACTTTCTAAAACATTTCAAAACGAGAAAAATATATGTCATATGTAAATATTTCTATGGTTGGGTAGGGGAGGAGGGGAGAAGGTAGGAAAAGGGTATGACCTAGTGAGATAGCAGAAGCATGTGTGTATGAATCCATGTTTGGGGGGGGTCATGTATCATCGTGCCGTACATGTTTTAAATCAAGCTTCGAGGTATTGCGAAGTATACATTTGAATTCCTTCTTATCCCGCGGTACGGGTCTGTGGATGGGCTGTCAAACTTTACCGAGCTCTTTTCGGATTTTGGTTGCAACAAAATGGGGGAGCACATTTTAGTTGATGATACATGAATGGGGGGATATGTGATTGCTGATATCTGTGCCTGTATTCCCTATCGACTATGTGTGTCATTACCTGAAGGTTGTAGAGATGAAGATAAAGAACAATTATGGTAAATGCAGTGGTATTCTATGTCAGGTTAATGAACATTTGTCGGTTGAAGTCTTGTCTGGTGTCTGTTGAATGCAGTCTTCTTTGGGCTTTTGCCAAAAAGTGTGGGCAAAAAGCTTTGTCAATGTCCATAGACTTACAAAAGTGTTGGGCTAGCGTGAATTTAACATTTCTAGGGAAACTGGGGGTCTATGGCATAGTTCATCAAATATCTGTGTATAAGGTTGTCAAAACTTCTTCTTTAATCCATCTGTTGTCTGTATACAGGATCATCAGATTCCTCGTCCAAGTGGGTCTTTTTACCTTGGAGAAAAACTGAAAAACAGGTGAAAGAAACGGACCGTATAATCGCATTTTCATCACATCATTGTCTCTATCGTTGGGTCATAAATCAAATCCATTGGAATTACAATTTCCTCACTCCTTAGACTCATTACCCTGGTACTACGTTTGCACTTCATTAAAGCCTGACCGCATCTAAATATCAAGCCAATCGATATGACAACACCTAAGATACATAGGAGAAACTTCCCAACATCCATTATGACTCCTTGAGCCCATTCTCCTAAACCAGAGAACCAATTTCGCGGGTTCAACCATGACACCCAACCAGTCAGCTCATTACCCACAGCAGCAAGGGTGAGATTGTGTCTCCTGCGAAATTCCCACTTTAATTGGAGAATGTCATCCATCTTTTGGTCTATGACCTCGACCGGATCCTCGGTACTATTCGTAATATATGTGCAGCATTTCACGCCGTACTGCGTTGCCAGTGTGACACAATATCCACCTGTCACTGCTGTGAGATAATTAAGAACCATTCTATGCTGAACCAGTTCTGTTTTATAAGCTTGAAGCTCTCTTCCAGTATACCTAAAAGTGTCATCATACATTTCTGTGATATTGTCTAGTAAATTTGCAAGCGCAGAGATATATCTATAGTTCAGCACTCCTCTAGCGGTGCGAGTGAAATCTAACGCAAGTAGGACCTGAATCCCGGTGGATTCATGGATCATGTCAGAGGCCGAATGCTCTGTCCTTTCTGTCAGTTGCCTTTTAACTACGTGCTCGTAATGGGTGTGAGTATAAGGAGCTTGGGCACCACGGTGTATATCTTTCATTTTGGCATGTGATACAGTCATTACCTCAGGCAGTACTTTTCCAATATAACACAATCCTTCAGAGTTTGGGGCAAGCCACTTATACGCCTTCCTCCCGCATATGAAATATGCATCATCGGGGAGAACATATGGGATGGAGTAGGACATAACCATATTACACATCTTCCATGTGAAATCTCCTAACCCTAATTCTCCCAGCTGTCTAGTACACGTATCAGTTTGTACGATATGTGCACAGTATCCTGGTGATACCTCTCCAACTCTCGTAATCCTACTTCCTAGTGTATACCTATATCGGAAAGATTTTTCTCTACTGGCTATGTGGCGTATAAGCTCTGTATCTGTAGGCATTCTATCTGCTCTATATGAAAAGGTCATGGTTTGGTTACTCCATGACACTTCCCAATTTCCCGGCTTTCGGGGATTGGAAATGTTAAAACATATTAGGGATCTATCCACATGATATTGGTGGAGCTTCAAACTAGGAGGACTGGAGATATTAAACCTCCTGTCCACCGGTCTCCCACCCTTTAGCTCAAGTACCTCCCCTATCGTTAAAGGAAATGGTACTAGCCCTGATTTGCTATGGCCTTGAGGTACTTGAGAGCATACCCAACAATCTGTCTGATTTAACACTTTACCCACTAAGGAGTGATAGTCACTCAATGGATGCCGGTCCATGTGGATGTTAAAACTGGATTGGCATTTCTTGATGCACCCATCCTCAACTACATTGTCACAGAGCCTACAGATACAGTTTTCTTCAGCTAACAATCCTTCACAATTCCTTCTATTGTCAATGCTATCGGATCGTTTAATGATACTCGCCTTTACTTGTTGATTAAGTTGTTCTTGGAAAACTACGCCTCCATCTTTATCATCAGAACCCATTCCAGAACCTCTCTCGACCTCCATGGTACTCTCGCCGGAACAGACTGCTCTGGTCAACATCATGGTCAACAGGAAAATCCGGATCACAGTCTCTTGGGGCAAGTCCATCTTATAGGAGGAAACGGAGTAGAATGAGAAGGGGGAAAGAAATAATTTGAGGGAGATAGGGTGGGAAGTTTGGAGAAAAACAATAAAAGGGAACAGGGAATCGACAACTGCTTCCGAGCTTATGATTTTCAATGCTCAGGTGCCGCCTCAGTCCTCTTGGAACAGGCACTTCAGTGATACAACTTCCTCTACCGTCTGTTCCTTATCACGGGACCTCTCTGGATCAGCAACCTTCTTACAGTGGGACGAATTAACCCAAGTCTCTCTCTCGGCAACCTTCAATGCTGTAGTGCTAGTCAATAAGACTTGGTATGGTCCTTCCCATCTGTCAATAAGGCAACCTGAGCGTAGAAAATTCCGTATCATTACATAATCCCCAGGTTCAATGTCATGACAATTACTATCTGGTAAATCAGGAATCACTAACTTCAAATTATCATTTTGATTCCTTAGCTGTTTACTCATGTTAACCAGGTACTTTACAGTCACTTCATTGTTACACTTCAAATCATCCTGAGGGTTAATCATAACATGCGGTTGTCGTCCAAATAAGATCTCAAAGGGAGACAGATTAAGAGGGGACCTGGGAGTGGTTCTGATGCTGTATAGTACAATGGGTAAAGCTTCTGGCCATGTCAATCCTGTCTCTGCCATAACTTTGCTCAGTTTATTTTTAATAGTGCTGTTCACTCTTTCCACCTTCGCACTCGCCTGGGGGCGGTATGGAGTGTGCAGCTTACTATCAATTCCCATTAACTTACACATTCCTTGAAAGACATCACCTGTAAAATGGGTACCCCTATCACTTTCAATTATTCTAGGGATACCGTATCTACATACAAATTCCTGCACAATTTTCTTAGCAGTAAACATAGCGGTATTTGTGGCCGCAGGAAATGCTTCGACCCAATTTGAGAATACATCTATACAAACAAGTACATATTTCAAATTTCGACAAGGGGGTAATTGAATAAAGTCAATCTGTATTACCTGAAAAGGGCCGCCTGTAGGTGGGATATGAGATGGTTCTGTTGGTATTGCCTTTCCGATATTCTTTCTCAAGCAGGTAAGGCATGACATTGCTCTCTTACTCGCATGAGATGAAAATCCTGGGGCGCACCAATATGCTCTTACCAACTTGCACATTCCCTCCTTGCCCAGATGAGTCAGCCCGTGTGCTGCCTCAGCTAAACATGGAAGGTATGCTCTGGGGGCCACTGGTTTACCTTGTCCATCCGTCCAGAGTCCTGAGGACTCCTGGCCATATCCTTTTGCCTTCCAGACTGCCTTTTCCTGTGTGGAACACAAATTTTGCATTTCACACAACTTCTGTGTGTTGATGGTATTAAATACCATCAGTTGTGTGGTGTCTGTCTGTCTGGGGGTACCAGCTGCTAGCTTAGCAGCTTCGTCTGCTCGGCTGTTACCAAGTGATACTGGGTCCTGGCTATATGTGTGTGCTTTACACTTGATAACAGCCACTCTGTCGGGTTCCTGTATCGCTGTTAGAAGCCTTTTGATGTGAGCTGCATGCGCTACCGGTGTACCAGCTGCTGTCATGAAATTTCTGAGGCGCCATAGGGCTCCGAAATCATGGACTACCCCGAATGCGTATCTAGAGTCGGTGTAGATATTGGCTGATTTGCCCTTAGCCAATTCACATGCTCTGGTTAGGGCGACCAGTTCAGCAACCTGGGCTGAGTGAGGTGGGCCTAGCGGTTCTGCTTCTATGGTGCCTTGGTCATCTACGACTGCGTATCCAGTACACAAATCTCCCGAGTCCGACTGTCTGTGACAACTACCATCCGTGTAGAAGGTAAGATCTACATCTTCCAGTGGGTTGTCACTGATGTCAGGCCTTGCAGTGAAATTTTGGGTCAAATATTCCGTTCAATCATGTGTGTCCTCCTTTGTATTAAATCCTCCTTCCCCACCACTCTCATTCTCCACCCTTTGTGCCTGTCCAGGCACACCTGGGAGATATGTTGCAGGATTTAATGCACTGCATCTCCTTATGGTGATGTTTACGGGGGCCATTAGTGCCAATTCCCATCTTGTAAACCGCGCTGATGAGACGTGTCTGGTTTGGGCAGAATTTAGCAAGGCTGACACTGCATGTGGTGTATGAATTGTGAGGTTGTGACCTAGCACTACATCTTCGCTTTTTGTTACTAGCAATGCTATCGCAGCAACGCTTCGCAAGCATGTGGGGAGGGATCGTGCTCCCGTATCTAGCTGAGCGCTGTAGTATGCTACCGGCCTGCTGGCATCACCATGCTTTTGGGTTAGGACGCCTGCCGCGCAACCAGCACTTTCTGTTCCGTACAGCTCAAAGGGTTTCCCATAGTCTGGCATACCTAATGCTGGCGCCTGCGTTAGGCACTGTTTAAGTTTCTCAAATGCCATCTCGGATTCGTCTGTATGCGAAATCCGATCAGGTTTGTTTGATGAGACCATCTCCTGCAAAGGTAATGCTAGAATGGAAAATCCTGGGATCCAGTTACGGCAATACCCACACATTCCTAAAAATGTTCTGATCTGTTGCTGGGTTTGTGGCAGAGTCATGTCTCTAATTGCTTGAATTCTATCAGCGGTCAGGTGTCTCAGTCCTTGTGTTAGACAGTGTCCTAGATATTTTACTTTAGTTTGGCATAATTGCAATTTGTCTTTGGAAACCTTGTGTCCTGTGTCTGAAAGATGAAACAGGAGCTGTTTCGTATCCTTCAGGGACGCTTCCAATGAATCTGAACACAGCAGTAAATCATCCACATACTGTATCAATACTGATCCACTCTCTGGTTGGAAAGACTGTAAACAATCATGCAAAGCCTGGGAAAATATACTTGGACTGTCTATGAAACCTTGTGGTAATCGAGTCCAGGTGTATTGGACTCCTCTGTATGTGAATGCAAACAAATATTGGCTGTCAGGGTGCAGAGGTACCGAAAAGAAAGCGGAGCAGAGGTCAATAACAGTGAAAAATTTCGCAGTGGGAGGGATTTGCATAAGGATGACAGCTGGATTTGGCACTACGGGGAACTGACTCTCAACTATTTTGTTAATCCCCCTTAGATCCTGCACTAGCCTGTAACCCCTCCCCCCGCTCTTTTTTACAGGGAAGATGGGACTATTGGCAGTGCTGGATGTTCTTACCAGAATGCCCTGTTGTAGCAAGCGCTCTTTTACGGGATACACTCCTAACTCCACCTCTGGCTTCAGAGGGTATTGTGGGATTTTTGGAGCTATCCTACCATCTTTTACTTGCACAACTACTGGAGCTACGTTTGCCATTAATCCAGTGTCTTGTCCATCTTTAGTCCAAAGTGACTCTGGTATCTGGGATGTCATTTCTTCTACTTGGGATGGAGTCCTATTTGTCATAACGGTATGTGTCATTAATTTTGATGGGGAGTCTAACATGTCTCGCACTTCCTGAGCGTGATTCTCAGGTATGTCCAAGAATACACCTTCAGGAGTACAATAAATGACGCACCCCATTTTACACAATAAGTCTCTTCCCAGGAGATTAGTCGGTGCCGATGCAGCCAGCAAAAAGGAATGCTTGGTATGTAAAGGCCCTATTGTAATCTCTGCTGGTTTGCTAACAGGGTAATGCTGGACTACTCCCGTTACTCCCATGGCTGGAATTGTCTTACCAGTGGTTCTCATGCCCACTGTCGAATTTATCACTGATTTGGCCGCCCCCGTATCTACAAGAAAGTTTAATGTTTTACCAGCTACATTAATTGCAATTTCGGGTTCACTTCCAAGACTTGCAATCAATTTTACTGGCTGCAGATTACAGGTATGGCCACACCCCTATTGGGTATGGTGACCTCCCTGAATCCCGCTGGCAGCAACTACTTGAGAGGGAGTTAACTGGGAACTAGCAGAGGCTTGCCAGTCTCTGTTCGGGGGGTATCTTTTTGTTTCCCCTGCATGTGGCTCATAACTCCGTCTCTGTGGACCCTGATCCCAATTTCGTGTGTCATGTCGTGGTCTAGGGGGTTGGTATGATTTTTGTGAATTTTTCACTCTACAGTCTCGTGCCATGTGTCCCTGTCTATGACAAGAATAACAAGTTACCACATTTGACTTACCCACAGGGTTTGGTGATTTATACAAAGGCTGCCTTGTGGTCAGGGCCTGTATACTTACGGCCATTAATTTATCACCTTGTAATTCCCTGTGTCTGGTGATATTCCGATCGTGATCAATAGCTGCCTCTCTCAAAGTAGCCACCGACAGACCTCGCCAACATGGTTGCGTGGTCTGTACCCTTGTCTTTAATGCTTCTTTTAAACCATCCATTAACACAGATACTGCTACTTCTCTATGGTTTATGTTGGTTTTAATGTCCTCTATGCCTGTGTATTTAGCCATCTCTAATAATGCCCTGTGAAAATACTCTGCAGCTGTTTCTGACTCCTTTTGTTTAATGGAGAAAATCTTGTTCCATTTAACTACAGCTGGAAAATACTCCTTTAACTGTAAACTTATCCTTTTTACATTGTCTTGGTTGTACACATCTGTAAGAGGTACATCCTGATCCAATCCACAGTCAGCTAAAAATTGAGCCGAGTCGACATTGGAGGGTAAACAAGCCCTCAGCAATACCTGCCAGTCTTTGTTATTGGGCTCTAAAGTGTTCCCTAGGTCTCTGATGTATTTCTGGCTAGCAACTAAGTCTTTCCTAGGGTCAGGGAATTCAGACACTATGGTTCTTAATTCCATTCGGGAAAATGGGCTGTACATGGCAATGTTCCTAACAGGAGTGACTCCTGAAGTGTCAGTTTTTCCATTTGGCACTGCTATTACCCTAACAGGATTAAGTCTAGCAACATCATTCTGTGTAGATTCTACAGCCTGTGGTGAAATGGTTTCAGCATAGTGTATGGTGCCGTACTTACCTGTAGATACGACCTCACCTGTCCCTCCGCTAGGGGCCTTTGTTACTAATCTTAAGCGTTGGGCCGTGCCTACTGTAGTTTCTGATATGGTGGCTGCTAGAGAGAGCGCCGATATTGTTGCCGATTCGTCCTCTTGATCACACTCCTGGGGAAAGATTAAAACAGGGTACAACTTGCACGGGTTAATATTTGCATTGGTTAACTTATTAACATTATCTTTAACATTTATACAGTTGCTAAGTGTTTGTTTGTTTGTTACACCCTAGTGCGTCATTCTCCGCAACCAATTTCTCTCCCGTTATGTAAGGTGGCGGTGGTGCCGTGGCTATCAGTTTCCTGATAGGGTTAGATCCCGCCGCCTGAGCCAATCCTCTCTGTATTTCACCCTCCTGTTGCCATAACTGCAAATAATCATAATGTTTGATCCGTCTCTTTGTTGATTTAATGAGACATATTCTCCTCCTTAGATTTTGTAACACTTCTGGGCTAAAGCTGCCTACTCTTGGGAACTTCTCCCCGTCATGTACCGTCATTCTCTCCCATTCATCACATAAAACTTCTGTGTGTGAACCGTATTTTTCACACATTACATACCTTGCCGACCCGATTGGTCGGTTTACTGAATCAACCCGAACCGAGGTTGATCGCCCCCTACCTGAACAATTGGCCCCCATACCTGTAGGTGTTGCTTTCTTCAGCGAACCCTTACAAAACCAAAATGTTCAAGATAGGCTGACGGTGGCGGTTTACCGAGTACCCCACTCACTCGCCCACGCCGACCAATACGACCTACACACTGCCCTAGTGCTGGCGTACTCGACCCAGGGCCCCTGCGACCTGAACCGCTATTTACTGGAACATGTGAGGGTGATCCGCAGAGCACTTACTCTTTCCAGTAACTATTGGTTGCTGGATAGTTCCCAAGTGACTGGCGAACCTCCCTTAAAATAAAAAAATTACACAAATCACGTTAGAATGTACAAATAGCGTTTATGACCCTTTTCGTACACAAATGGCACTGGGTCAGATTACTAACTAATGCACACAATTACGTGCGGTACAATCGTTCTGCACATAAGCAACTAATCTTATGTGAGGAGCGACCAGTGGAATCGAAAATTACGGCTGCGAATTCCTTCAGCCAGAGCTTTATGGCCTATATGGGTTCTGCACCAACCCTTCTTGGTGTTGTGCTACTTTTCTCTATAGCGGACTTCTTAGTCTGCTGTACCTAGACCTCCTGGTCTGTTCCGGACCTCCTGGTCTGTGCTACAGTAGACCTCCTGGTCTGTTATACTCTACTGCTCAAATTTTATGTTTAACAAGGGATGCCTCCCTAGCCACCATGTACGTCACTTACATGCATGTACCTCACGAGAACTCGACTTCTTGTGGTTCAACCTCAAAAATTGTAGAACTTATATAATTGCAAACACTCACTCACCACATGTACACTTTTGTTTCTATTTCTATTTCTGCGCAGAAATTTTCTTTCCTTTAGACCAGATGTGTTGTAAATTTGGAGAAGGATCTGTTAGTCTAAATTTCGGACACTAAAATAGACTTGCGCTATTTATCGCGTTGCCACCTTTTCGCCTGTTAAAATAACACTAGCGTGTGATTTGAGTTACGTGGGCGTACCCGGACGCTCCGTTGCGTAATATACGCTGCGTGCGTCGGCCTTTGAGTTGCGTACGCGAGTCTCAGCCCTTTGTTAGAGACACGTGTACACAAAGCAAATATCCACCGTAACACAATTTACACGTTTATCAATGTAGATGATCCTCGATCATCTACCGAACACCACACCAATCTCTCCTTGTATCTTTAGGTAGAGCTGCGTGTGTGCTTTGCAATTTATCCCTTAATGTATTACTTTTACACTTTAACTATGAAATAGCGACAAATCTCTCTTAGCACGTTTATCAATTATAAAATGGCAAACAGGAGAGTGATATATGAAAATACACGAATAAAAGAAATGCAGATATGCGTGTGTGCGTACGCAAGACAGAAATAAACAGTTTTAAAAGATACTAGCGTGTTGTTCTTACCTCCGGTTCCGGATTCCCTCAGCACCCTTTACTAAGCGAAGCAGACGCTTATCCAGACAGCACTACGAGGAATATGATCTCCCGCCCTTTGCTGATGGATAATGTCTGCTGAAATTACCTAGCAGAGATATGTGAAGGACGGACGAGCCGCCAATTGATAAAGCCAAATATTTATCTTACTTAAAACCCTTTAAGAGGTCTAAGAACACTGTACGCTATTGACGTATGGAATACCGTAAGGGTACGCACGTTGCGTAGCAATCGCTTAGCCGTAGTCGAGACGCTCAAGCGTCACGTTCGCTCACGGCCAAGAGATCACAGGCAGGCACGCTATTGGCTGCCGACTAACGTAATGGCTCGCTATAGCGTAGCGGACGCTCGGGACCACGAGGAGATCACCAGCGGCGCTGACGCTCACAATGTTAAACCTTTATATGTAAACCATGAACAATGTATTATACAGGAAAACCTTAGTGTAGTGATAGAGTGTAGATGCAACACAGTGTAACCTTATTAACTTAAAAGCTGTTCGAGCGTCACCGACGCTCCGAGAATACTTAACACTATAAGAAATACACAAATACCGGGCTTAGGGTCTAACGCCTTATATGAATGTTATACTTGAAAAAGAATAATACAATACAAGTCATACACTACAATATAACATAGACTAACTAACCAGATAACTACACAGGAAATACAATACAATACAATTACGTTTAAGGGAGAATGAGAGAGAAAGAGGAGGAGAGAGAGAGAGAGAGAGAGAGATATGGCTCACAATAACAATAAAGACAATATGATTGCGGAGAAAACTTACGCACAAAGGGAACGATCGCATGCGCCTTTCTGAATATCCAGCTCCCGATTATCAGTGATGAGAACCGTTGAAGAGAGTGTACTGGATACGATCGGCTTGTCTATTTATGCCCCACACACAATACAATTCAATGGTCCCTACAATCTCATTGTTCATTGGACACAGGAATTCGTCTTCGCATTATAACAAAAGGTCATAGGTTGATTCATACAGGTTGGCTGTGTCTATTTCCAACTGCTCAGGTGGGTGGGAAACTAGGTTTCCCGCCGCATGGATAAGTAAGTGCAAATAATAGTAAATGGACATAAACTTCTTATGTCTATAACTATTCGCACGAGCGATTAATCCGCTTCAAACCAACACCGGAATATTGCTAATTAAATACTCTTCCGATGGATACTAAACACCACTGTATGACCCTTGTCTGACCCTTCGTATCAAACAAAGAGGGATCTCTTTGTCCATGAACATGCTACATTAACTAAACTTTCAGAATCTATCAAGGGGACCATGATCTACAAAATACATTATATAGTTAAAATATGTAACGATTGAGTCGCACGCTGGGCACACAGAAACTCTACCGTAAATGCGCATACCGTGCGCCTGCGGGTGCACGTAACAGCGGGTATGCGCACGCACGGGAGAGCGCACGCATGCGCAGTGAGGACACATATGAGGTGCAAATATGGCAGTGTGCATCATGATATTTTTCTGACTTTGACAACACGGACGCAAACAGACGTGTTACTGTACAGTACATGCACATTGTTGCCTATTGTTAGGGATATTGGTGGTCATTCCGAGTTCTTCGCTAGCTGCTTTCGTTTGCTGCGCAGCGATCAGGCAAAAAAACGGCACTTCTGCGCATGCGTATGCGGCACAATGCGCATGCGCAGTGTACTATTACAACGAATGATGTCGTTTCGCACAAGGTCTAGCGAAGCTTTTCAGTCGCACTGCTGGCTGCATAGTGATTGACAGGAAGAGGGCGTTTCTGGGTGTGTACTGACCGTTTTCAGGGAGTGTTCGAAAAAACGCAGGCGTGGCAGGAAAAACGGAAGCGTGGCTGGGCGAATGCAGGGCGTGTTCGTGACGTCAAAACAGGAACTGAACAGTCTGAAGGCATCGCAAGCGCTGAGTAGGTCTTAAGCTACTCTGAAACTGCACAAAATTATTTTGTAGCCGCTCTGCGATCCTTTCGTTCGCACTTCTGCTAAGCTAAAATACACTCCCAGTGGGAGGCGGCATAACGTTTGCACGGCTGCTAAAAACTGCTAGCGAGCGAACAACTCGGAATGACCACCATTGTATGTTAGCGTCCTAATCCCGTAGCCATTACGGCATAATCAAAACCAATGGATTTATTCATCTGTTGGCGGCGAAGTGTCCGAGTGGTGAAGTGTTCCGCTTCCTATACTTAGAGTCCCGGGTTCAATTCCTAAAGTATGAATGCATGTTAGTTTCTTCCAGACACTTTATTATTATTTTTATTTTTTATCTATCGTACTGTAGTATACTTTCACGTTCAATATAAGTGTGCACACAAGTTTTACATAAAGCAGGGCAAAGCTGCAGGAGCGTTTCTACTGTTAAGGTTCTATGCACCATACGGTACACATACAATTCTGTAGCAGGGCAGACTCAATTGAAATGGCTACCACCTGTGACTCCTTGCCCCATGGAGGCCCTCGGCTACGGAGCAAGTAACAGCACAGATTTTGCAGGCTATGGACCAATGCTGAAGGAGTGTCACAATCCCCTAGTTAAAATACACAGGGGCGATAGGGATAAGCGAAGTCTATGCACATTACGATACACCGGACTCGATCGCATAGCAAACTGACAAAATGGCCGCCACCCGTGTACCCCCGCCTCGTGGCAGCGCTCGGATTTGGAGCAAGCGACGGCATAAGTTTTGCAGGCTATAGGCCAATGCTGAAGGTGCATCACAATCCCCTAGCTAAAATACACAGGGGCGATAGGGATAAGCAAGTTCTATGCACATAACGCCTGCAGGCGCCTTGGGGTCCTCCATACAAGGTCACTCATCGCCTTTGGAGTGACCTTACAGTCCTCCTCCTACTGTATTTCCAGAGGATCTCCCTACTAGCCCTCCGGTAGGCCCTTATCTTCTCCTCGTTGCTGGCCAGAGGTCTGTCCCGCCAGCAAACGAGGAGATGGGGCTCCCCAACTCCAGGCATCCCAGGTTGTTACGTCAGTTCCCCTTGGTTTTGATTATGCCTTTTCTTTGAACACGGTATTTTCCACTGCCTCGCCTTACCCCCATCCCACTTTCCCCTTCCCCCCTGGGAGCCAGCACCGTTCATGCAGGCTATGTAGGAAAATCACATTGAGAACTGCAGTCGCGTTGATACTGTGTAGATGTGTAAATGGTACAGTAGAAGTGATCCCTTCTCATTAAGTACAACACAGATTCTCTAACGCCGAAGATCTACAGTACTGTGTTGCTCAGTTAGTTGCGTCAGAATACACTAATTTATACTCATTACCGCTGTGTATTGTATATAGCGGAATTAATCGCTCCTGCAGATTTACTCTGATTTATGTGAAACCTGTGTGCACAATTCCATTGAATGTATAACAAAGAAAAAAAATAATAATAAAGTGAATGTCACGGGAACACATTAAATAAAAAAAAAAGTTGGCACTTCCTTCCCATTGGTATTGGTTTATGCCTTAGGGGACTCGGACGCTCATACTTGTATTTCAAAAACACAGTATTTTCCACCGCCCCCCCTACCCCCATCGCCCTTCCCCCCTGGGAGCTTTCAAAGGTCATGCAGTAGACAGGGAGGGAGTTCAGGTCAGGTACAATACACAAACGGCGACGATCTGCAGTACTGTGTTGCTCAGATAGTTGCGTCAGAATACACTAATTTATACTCATTACCGCTGTGTATTTGTATATAGCGGAATGAATCGCTCCTGCAGATTTAATCTGATTTATGTAAAACCTGTGTGCACCCTTCCATTGAATGTATAACAAAGAAAAAATATAATAATAAAGTGAATGTCACGGGAACACATTAAAAAAAAAAAGGTTGGCACTTCAGGACTCGAACCCAGGACTCTCAGCGTGGGAGGTGGGAGCCTTCATTGCTAGCCCACAATGCTTCATGAGAGATTCACAAGTTCATGTGTAAAAGTACTGCAAAGAGCGATCCCTTCCCATTGGTGTTGGTTTATGCCTTAGGGGACTCGGACGCTCATACATGTATTTCAAAAGCACGGTATTTATGCACTGTACATACTTCCTTTCACATATTAGTTGCATTTGCATACACAATCTTGCATCTGCATACACAAGTGTTTTAACATGTTCATTTGTGTCTGTATAAACTATTTATTTTTTAACTCTCTCCGTCTGACCATTGGTCACCATCTATTAACATTACAGTCGTCACTGTACATTTGCAAGAGCTGTAGATCAATCCGCCGCTATTCGATCTAAAGTACTGGATTAGTGGAGCATTAGTCACCCAGTGGTGGAGATGTGTATTGCATGCTGAGTATCTAGTATCGCCTCAACGCGCCTGTCCGTGATTAAACTCAGCAACCTAAGCTGTCGCCTAGGCATGACTAAACCGCCGTCTAGGAGCAGAAACAGTCGAGATAACAGAGGACCCATCTGTAACTTTGTGTCTGGAACAAGCCATGGGCCTAATTCAGACCTGATCGCAGCAGCAACATTGTTCTCTAATGGGCAAAACCATGTGCACGACAGGTGGGGCAGATGTGACATGTGTAGAGAGAGTTAGATTTGGGTGGGGTGTGTTTAAACTGAAATCTAAATTGCAGTATAAAAATAAAGCAGCCAGTATTTACCCTGCACAGAAACAAAATAACCCACCCTAATCTAACTCTCTCTGGACATGTTATATCTGCTCTCCCTGCAGTGCAGCATGGTATTGCCCATCAAAGAACAATTTTGCTGCTGCAATCAGGTCTGAATTAGGCCGCATGTTGACATGCAAGAGGAGCAAATACATTTATATTTTTTTCTGTGCAGTGTAAATACTGGCTGCTTTTGTATGTAGCCCACAAATGTTATATTTATTTTTACATTGCAATTTAGATGGGTTTCAGCTTGCTTTTTTGCTTTACTTACAAACATTGATCAGGCCCTCTGTTTGTACACACTGTGGGATGTAGCTGAAAACCATCTTATCATTTGCATGAATATCAGAATTGAGCCCTGTTTGCTACTGTGACAAGAACACTTTTACTGTACCTTAGTATAACGCAGACCATGAAGACCATTGCACATAATAGCACTAGTAGCCTCAGAGAAACTTCCCGTCCAACGACTGCACGGCTGGTGGCGGCAAGAACTGGATCCACGGTAGCTGCTGTAGTTACTTCATTTTTTCTATAATAATCCCTTATGAAATTCACTACATCTATAGACTGGGGCTCTGAAACAAGAATACAGGTTTTCTTATATCATAATTGCCTGCTCCAAATTTTGGGAGTTCTCCTGGTCTAAAAAGAGAACAAATCAGACCACTGGGGTCTTCATAATGTGACCTTTGCCTTCATAGAGGGGAATTCACTGACTTGTGAAATGCTATTTTTGCTGTAAAATCTGAGATTTTATCACAACCTGCGATAACCCGCTATTCAATCGTCTGCAATAAATATCCGGCGATAATTCTCCATAGTATTACAGGTTGAGTATCCCATATCCAAATATTCCGAAATACGGAATATTCCGAAATACGGACTTTTTTGAGTGAGAGTGAAATACTGAAACCTTTGTTTTTTGATTGCTAAATGTACACAAACTTTGTTTAATACACAAAGTTATTAAAAATATTGTATTAAATGACCTTCAGGCTGTGTGTATAAGGTGTATATGAAACATAAATGAATTGTGTTAATGTACACACACTTTGTTCAATGCACAAAGTTATAAAAATTATTGGCTAAAATTGACTTCAGGCTGTGTGTAAAAGGTGTATATGTAACATAAATGCATTCTGTGCTTAGATTTAGGTCCCATCACCATGATAACTCATTATGGTATCTAATTATTCCAAAATACGGAAAAATCCCATATCCAAAATTCCTCTGGTCCCAAGCATTTTGGATAAGGGATACTCGACCTGTATCATGAATTTTCCTTCACCACCTCTGAGCAGGTGGTAAGCTTCGGGAAAATCCCTATTTTAAGATAAAAATGTAGGGATTTGGGGGGTCATTCCGAGTTGATCGCTAGCTGCCGTTCGCAGCGCAGCGATCAGGCTAAAAATCGGCATTTCTGTGCATGCGTACTTTCACAAAAGCCAATGTAGTTTTACACAAGCTCTAGCGACGCTTTTCAGTCGCACTGCTGATCGTTGAGTGATTGACAGGAAGTGGGTGTTTCTGGGTGGTAACTGACCGTTTTCGGGGAGTGTGTGTCAAAACGCAGGTGTGCCAGAGAAAAACACAGGAGTGGCTGGGGAAACGGAGTGGCTGGCCGAACGCAGGGCGTGTTTGTGACGTCAAAACAGGAACTAAATAGTCTGAAGTGATCGCAAGGTAGGAGTAGGTCTGCAGCTACTCTGAAACTGCATAATCTTTTTTAGTAGTCGCTCTGCGATCCTTTTGTTCGCACTTTTGCAAAGCTAAGATACACTCCAAGTGGGCGGCGGCTTAGCGTTTGCACTGCTGCTAAAAGCAGCTAGCGAGCGAACAACTCGGAATGAGGGCCTTGGTTCAGAATGCCTGGTACAGCCCCATGAATGACTAATTAGTTACTTGAAAGTTTTTAATTACAGTATTTGCTGGCGTATAAGACTACTTTTTTGCCCTGAAAAACATGCCTCCAAGTGGGGGGGGGTCGTCTTATACGCCGGGTGCACTTCACTTGGGATAGACATAGCTGCCATAGTGGCCTTCCGATACTCGCCCGGTGCCCATAGTGGCCTCCCGATGCCCGCCCACCTCATTCTACTCACCATCCAGTATCGCGCGATATCCAGTGCGGCCGCGGCGGGTCACTAGTGCCAATTACAGGGAGATGCAGGGACTGGCCGGAGGCGCTGCGGTCGCGCTGTGGCCGTACAATGGTGACAATGACAGGTACTGTAATGGCACTAATACTAATACTAATGGCACTCATGTGAAACCGGTAACACTAAATGCACACAGGGGTATACTTTTATACATTTTACAACTTTCTCCTCGCCCCCTCCCCCCTTCTTATGCATACCTTGATAAATACTCCCTATCCAAATCTCTTATCAGGTCATAATATACAGTATGTCACAAATCTGATGTTCTTTTACGTTTTATTTGGTGTGTGGAAGGGGGTAGTCTTATACGGCGAGTATATAACAAACTCTATATTTTGAGTGGAAATGTTGGGGGTCGTCTTATACGCCGGCAAATATGGGTATTTTTATTTGGCCAATAATTACAGTATGTCATTTTTTGGGTCGAACTGCAATATGATGAAAATTTGGGTACAAGGTATGGGACAGGCATATCGGGGTGTTTTATAATTGGGACTAGGGGACAAGTGTTTTTAGGCCTGCAGATGGGAATAATCTTTTTTTTTTGGAAGTTTTTTCGAAAGTGGCTTAAAATGACCCAAATATATACTCATACCCATTTTTATGCAGCTCCAGTTTAATTTGAGCATTTTGTTTGCTGAAAACTACTTGCGTTATATACTTTTTTTTACTTTTTAGAAAAAATACATATAACAGCCATTTGACACAATTTAAGTACCCTAAACCACAAAAAAAAAGAAAATATAAGAAAATATAACCACATACTATAGACTATGTGGTTATATTTTCTTTTTTTGTTGTTCTTTGGCTCTAACTCGTCGGCCCTGAAGACGGGGTCCAGTATGACCCATAAACGTTGACCTTCTGAGGATTCCTAAATTACTTGAGCTGCACTGTATGTATTTGAGATCAATATATACCAGATAGAGTACAGTACAATTGTGCAACAGAGAAAATAACTTTTTTTCTAAAGGTGTATATACAGTAGGCGATATACTCTATGAGCGATATTGCCTAGTGTTTTCTCTACCCTGCCGGGTGGCCGTTTCGATATATATACACTGAACGATAGCGCAAGCAATATCGTTCAGTGACGTCACGCCACGGCCGGCCCGTACCTACAGCTTTGGACGATAAGTCCAAATTGAGCTGCATGCACAGACTACACAGGGAAATGATAACAATGTACAGGACTGCGCATCGTTCATCATTTGCAGCATACACACTGGACAATATTATAAACAATATCGCTCAGGAGGGTAAAAATGAGTGATAATGTTGACAACATCTTCTAGTGTGTATACACCTTTACTGCAGCAGCATTAAGTCTCTCATCAGCTGTCCTTGAGACAAACAGCCGAACTGCAGTAACCTTTCTATCTCTTTCCAACCAGGTAGTTGTTAGTACTGATCTCTCACTCTTTGTTCACTGTCACAAGACACACACTGAGCAGCAGAATTTGGAATGCAATCTTACACTACCTGACGTTATCATCTCTATTCACCATGGGACATTTGGAACCAAACCCTTATTTTCTTGAAATAAGATATAGTACCTGTCCATAATATAAAGCAATAGACTTCTGCATGAAACTTTCTATGAGATTGGATGCATTGTAACATAATTGTCATTTTTATCATACTGTATATGTCTTATTATTTTTTTCTTGTTATTTTTGCCGCACTAGGAGGATCCAATATATAGGATTCTATAGAGTAAGATTACTCCTCAAACTTCACAATTTACTCAGCATTCTATTTCACTGATTATGTGTTCAAATTTACTATTAGTCTTGTAAGTGATGTTTTATGCTTCCTTTCCAATGAATTAATAAATGTCAAGTTTTATAATGAACTGACTACCCCCGCCCAATGATTATTTTCTTCTCCATTTTGAATAAAAACATATTCTACTCATAGGGGTGCACCACCACCTGAAATAATATATACTGTATATAGAACACTTAAATCCCTGTTTACTCCAAGAGTGGACATCTAGCTAATGCACGAGTTCCCGCCTCTGCTTTGCTTTCAAAACAGATTTCCCCAACTCATATTTTTGCACGTCCCATAGTGACTTCATACCTATATTCGATGGATGAATGATGAGCTGATTGACACTTTGTCCACACTCCATAAACAGTCCCTCTGTATCCGGTTCATGCGTGTAAAGGTGAACAGTGTGTTCATTTGTCAGCACAGAAAAAGAATCCCCTGTACAGTGAAACAATTGTCCCGAGCATGGCGGTCTGCGCTCACATATGTCCATCACGCCCCGTCTGATAGATAAGGAACTGTTTGTTAAGTCCACTTCAGACTCAAATGAGAAGCGTTGCCACTTAGCGGGGGTGGGTTTACCTACAATACAAGAAATAGCCCATTAAATTGTTATACTCCAAACGCTGTCATATGTAATGCTGTCCGCGCAAAACAGCGAATGTAAATATAAATAGGACCACACGCGTTTCGCTTTGATGCCTTATTTAAGGTTCTTCTGCTTTTGGCTCATAAACAGAGGCCTCTGGGCGAGGTAGGGCCCACAAGCAGTATCTGCTAATTGCTATAAGTCTGATATGACTAGCTCACCGTTTACCGGTCACTGTTAGATATTATTCTAGCCATGTTGGCATTATGACTGCTGACATTTTAACTGGGTCTACATTTCACCTGTCAACCTTTTACATGTCTTTTTTTTGACTGTGTCTATATTTATTTTTCCATTGTTGACATTTTGACTGTGTCGACATTTTGACTGTCGACCTTATGACCTTGACGACTGTATGTCCAACTGTTTGGTTGCTGACATTTTGACCACGTTGACATTAAATGCCAACAGTCAAAATTTTGGTGTTGACATTTTAACTGACTAAGTTTTGACTGTCTGAATTAAAACTATATCCCAGTATTTATATCTAAACTGTTTTTCTTTTTAGACTTTAATGTACTGAATGTGTGTATGTTTGGTTGGTTAGTGCTAGCACACTAACCGACACACCCCTAGTGATAGAAGATTTCCTGCCACTTATGTTGTGCCCCCACCACCTTTGCTTACATTTGCAGGCAAGAGGTGGGTGACGACATCCCCTGGTCCTGGAAATGACAGTGTAACTTGTTTGTGTAATGTTAATCTAACCTAGTGTTGCCATGTGAGTTATATAGATGTAGCTGCTTGTGATGGGGGTGTGACTTCCTGTCCAGGCTGCCTTGTTCAACATGACTACTTGGAACTAGCATGCAGTGTTTGTCTTCATTTAATACATCTGAAACATGGTGTCAGAAGTTCCTGAGCCCACAAATGATGCTGATTATTGGCAGAGCAGCAGCTCAAGCTTATGAGAAGACCTGCAGTGACAAGAAAAGGATAAGGATTGCATAGATATCAAGTGGATTGAATCACCATTGTGTTAAACTTGTCTGCCTTCTCTGGAGTGGGAGTACAACAACATGGCAACTAACAACAATATTCCTCCACCTGATGGGATGCAGATGAGTGGCAATTTGTGCATCAACTGGGAGAACTTTAGAGCTGAGTTTGAAGATTTTTCTTTAGCTACAGGCCTGAATGATAAATCAGCTGAGGTGCAAGCAGCCACACTGAGGAGAGTGATGGGCAGTGAATGCCGTCATGTTTATAAGCACAGCCTGAGTCTTTCTGCGCAGCAACAAACAGATGTAAAAGCAATACTGGATGCATTGGAGGCATACTTTAAGCCTGCAAAAAACGTCATTTATGAAAGGTATATTTTTGGCTGCAGTAAACAAGAGGAAGGTGAATCCATTGATAAATTTGTTACCCGGCTGAGAGAAAAGGCAGCAACCTGTGAGTATGGCACATTGAAAGATGAACTTATACGAGATAAATTAGTATTGGGCATAAATTGTGAAAACACACGCCGCCGTCTCCTGAGAGAGCGGAATTTAGATCTGTCAGCAGCTATTGAAATGTGTCGCACAGCAGAGCTCACTGACCAGAGAATCAGAGCAATAGACAGACAGATTGATAATGTCAATGTTACAGACAGACAACAGCACAGCAGGGGTGGTTTGCTGGATAGCCCAAAGTGTGCAAATCGGCAGCAGAACTCACCAGCAGCCAAATATATGGCCTGTAAATACTGTGGTAATAGGCACAGGCTAGGGAAAGAGCAGTGCCCAGCATTTGGGAAAACCTGTAGATCATGTGGTATTACCAATCACTTTGCTAAAATGTGCTTATCAAACAAGAGCTGGAATAAAGCAGGGAAAGTACACATAGTAGATGAAACACCTGGAGCTGATACCCATAGTGCTGAGGTGATTTATTCAACAGAATGTATTGGTACTATAAGATCAGAAGGCCAAAAGTGGTTTGCACATCTGACTTTGAATAATAAGAGGCAACCATGTCAATTAGACTCAGGGGCAACATGTGATGTTATGAGTCTGGAAGATAAGATGAAATTGGCTCCTAGAGTTCCATTACTGCCAAGTGACACTAAACTGAAGCTGTATTCTGGAGAGCTGATGAAATCATTGGGACGGTTCAAAACAGAATGCGTTGTTAGTGGACATACCCATGTGCTTACTTTTGAAATTGTAGAGGCCCACCAGAAACCATTATTGTCAGGTTCCACATGTGAGCGTTTGGGGTTGATGCAATTTACTATTCCTTCTGAGTTACATAAGATGGAACATGATTTGTCTGGACCATTGAGGAAAGAGCAAATAATAGAGGCCTATGATGATGTGTTCAAGTGGCCAGTGAAGTCTGTTCCTGGGGAAGTACATTTTGAACTTGATCCAAGTGTTCCACCATTCCAGTGTGCTCCACGCAATGTGCCTATAGCCCTCAAACCGAAAGTGAAAGCTTTGCTTGATCAGTATGAAGCAGATGGGCATATTGCACCTGTGACTGAACCAACGGACTGGATTAGCAATATGGTCATTGTGGCAAAGCCTGACAAGTTAAGAATCTGTATTGATCCTAAATTTTTAAATCAAGCACTGCGAAGATCTCATTATATTATGCCGACATTGGAGGATGTTTTATATAAGCTGCCCAAAGCAAAAGTCTTTACACTGGTTGATGCACGTGATGCATTTCTGCAATGTAAGCTGGATGATAAAAGCAGTTATATGACAACCTTTTGGACCCCTTGGGGTAGGAAAAGATGGCTTAAACTTCCTTTTGGAGTTTCCGTAGCACCTGAGGTTTACCAGCGAAAACAACACGAATTGCTGATTGGACTTAGCGGCATTGAGCCGATAGCAGATGATATTCTTGTGGTTGGCTGTGGCGAGACAGTAAAGGAAGCGGAGGCTGATCATGACCGCAAGTTGCTAGCGCTATTGGATCGTTGCAGACAAGTGAAATTAAGACTTAGTGTGAAGAAACTGCAATTTAAGTTGAATGAGGTTCATTTTCATGGTCATATCCTGTCCTCTGAAGGTTTGAAAGTTGACCCTGAAAAAGTTAGAGCTGTCTTGGAAATGCCAAAGCCCACTGATGTAAAGTCTGTGCAACGTTTGATTGGGTTTGTGACATATTTGGCCAAATTTATGCCTCGCCTCTCAGAGGTATGTGAACCCCTGCGCAGGCTTCTGGACAGAGATTCGATATGGCACTGGCTTCCAAAGCATGATAAAGCTGTGGAGGAAATAAAGCATTTGGTCA
Source organism: Pseudophryne corroboree (assembly GCF_028390025.1). NCBI lineage: Eukaryota > Metazoa > Chordata > Amphibia > Anura > Myobatrachidae > Pseudophryne > Pseudophryne corroboree. The sequence continues at coordinate 24,396,131 of NC_086453.1, read as the reverse complement.
CAGTTACACCTGTGCTGAAGTATTATGATGTTACCAAGCCAGTAACTGTACAAAGTGATTCCAGTAAAACTGGACTGGGATGTTGCTTGATGCAAGAAGGACAACCAGTTGCATTTGCTTCAAGAGCATTGACTCCAACTGAGCAGAATTATGCACAAATTGAAAAGGAGTGCTTGAGCATTGTCTTTGCTTGTTCCCGTTTTCATTATTTTCTATACGGCCGGGACGTGATCACAGTGGAGACTGATCATAAACCACTAATTGCCATCTTTAAAAAGCCTCTTCTGTGTGCACCTAAAAGACTTCAGAGTATGATGTTAACATTACAGCATTACAATCTCTGTGTCACCTACAAGCCAGGCCCTGAGATGTATATCAGTGACACTCTTAGTAGAGCAATAGCTATGGATGGGAGTTCTGGAGCAGCTCAGAGTTATCACACAGTGTGCACCATGCATCCGGTAATGACTGACTTTGCAAAGATTAACCAGGCAGATTATCTGAATGTCACTGATCGGCGACTGCAGCAGGTTCAGCAGCACACCATGACTGATGAGAGCCTGCAGATTTTGAAGTCTATTGTACTGGCTGGATGGCCGGACTCAAAAGAAGAGACACCAATCATAGTGAGGGACTATTGGTCATTTAGAGATGAGATCAGCGTACAGAATGGAATTTTGTACAAAGGGCCAAGAGTCATCATACCAAAATCTTTAAGATCCGAGATGCTGGCACGCATACATTCCAGCCATCTTGGAGGTGATGCATGCTACAGACAAGCAAGAGATACATTGTACTGGCCTAACATGCAAAGTGAGATTAAGAACTATGTTGGTAACTGCTCGGCATGCAATGAATATGCTCATGCACAACAGAAAGAACCTATGATGTCACATGAGATACCAGTGCGTCCATGGCAGATTGTGAGCATGGATTTATTTACTTATGCAGGCAAAGACTTTCTGTTAATAGTGGACCATTATTCTGATTTTTGGGAAATTGAGCTTCTCCCAGACTTATCATCTGAGACTACAATAAAGCACTGCAAGGCACAATTTGCACGTTATGGCCAGCCTGAAAGAGTGATCTCTGACAATGGACCACAGTTTGCATGTGAACAATTTAGACGATTTGCCTCTGAATGGGAGTTTGAGCATGTTACTTCATCCCCACGTTATCCAAAATCGAATGGTAAAGCTGAGTCTGCAGTTAAGATAGTAAAGAATTTGTGCAAAAAAGCTAGCAGTGATAATACAGACCAATGGAAGGCCATATTACATTGGAGAAATACACCCACCGAGGGCATGGGGACTAGTCCTGCACAGCGTCTGATGTCAAGGAGACTTAAGACATCTTTACCAGTTGCCAGCACTTTGCTCTATCCGTGTGTAGTCCAAGGTGTGCCTAAATTGCTACAGCAGAGGAAGCAGATTTCTAAGCTGGGGTATGATAAATCTTCTAAGGAGTTGCCTGAACTTGCTATTGGTGAGCCAATTCGCATGAAGCCCCTTCCTGGAGATCGCACAGGCCGTTGGAGACTTGGTACCTGTGTGCGCAAGGTTGCACCACGCTCATATCTTGTGGATGTGGAAGGTAATTTGTACAGACGCAATCGTGTGGATTTGCGAGTAGCTGAAGGGACAATACTACATGAGAATGTTGGGCATTCCGTTCCTGGCTTGATTATGGAGCCGGTTGCGCCAATGGTGAATCAGGAATTTGAAAGGCCACAGATTGTTATACCTGAATTTGGAGAAAATGAGAACATGGAACATGCAGACATTCCAGATGGCAGTCCATCATTATCACCCGCTAGAGTTATACAGACTCCTGCCCAACGAACTTCATCTCCGACTCAACTTCCTGTTTTTACTCGTAGTGGCCGTCATTCACGGCCACCTGACAGACTTGATTTATAGTTTCAAAATAAACAAAGTAATGGAGGACATTGTTAGCATTGTTAGTTATGTTATATCTGCAGCATAAAAAAAAAAAAAAAAAAAGGAAGATGTTTGTGTAATGTTAATCTAACCTAGTGTTGCCATGTGAGTTATATAGATGTAGCTGCTTGTGATGGGGGTGTGACTTCCTGTCCAGGCTGCCTTGTTCAACATGCCTACTTGGAACTAGCATGCAGTGTTTGTCTTCATTTAATACATCTGAAACATAACTGTTGGTTGTGACCTCATGGCCAAGCGCCACCGGCCCAGAGGAACACTGACGTGGAAGAGCAGCAGCGAGTAGCTTTACATGTTAGATGATCCTGGCTGTTACTCCTTCATGTTAGTGCCTACACATGGGCGCTGCAATGGCATAATAATTACTGGATGAATGACATGAGATCTTTCAGCATTTTAGCTGCTTCCTGACCATTAGTGAAGTGCCTCAGTTTGCTCAATGGTAGCTCCGGACCAGATATCCAGAAGATATGTTTATGTGTGTGCTTTACCTAGAACACCATACTCAATCCACATAGCTGCCAAAGTGAAGAGGAATTAGCCTGAGAAATGTGTATTTTTAGCAGCTTCTAGCATACTTACACTCACTACTTGAGAAGGACAGAGACAGCAGCAGAAATAAAAATAACTTCTTCAAATTACAATCTGCAAAAGAGAAAATTAATTTCATTACGATCGGCAATTTAAATGAACTACACGGCAGCTCAATTGTGCCTGTATCTCAGGAGTCTGTAAAATGTATCACTTTAATAAAACTCTATTGCTTTATCTGATTACGTAGAAACATAGAAAGTGACGGCAGATAAGAACCACTTGGCCCATCTAGTCTGCCCTAAACACATGTACATACACACACTAGGGATACTTTTTTGCCAGGAGCCAATTATCCTACCAGTATATTTTGGAGCGTGGGAGGAAACCAGATTACCCAGAGGAAACCCACTCAAGTATGGGGAGAATATATATAAACTCCACACAGTTAGGACCTTGGTGGGAATTGAACCAATGACCTCAGTGCTGTGAGGTGGTAATGCTAACCACTACACCGTCGGCACTACTGTGTTTCTTTTTTTTTTTAAATCTGTTTTTATTTAATGTCCAAATGCTATCTCATCTCTACATGGGATGTCCTCCTCATAAATTATTGTCATCACATACTCTCTCCAGTCCGCTGGCCATTATGTTGGCCGGGATGGGCTCTGGGGGAACCATCTGCCGGTCACTTTTAGCAATCTGTAGCCCATAGACTACGACGGGTACACGCCTTCTTCAGAAGGCATTATTGTGGGGGCCAAACTTGGGAATGCTTTGAGTTCTGGAGGTGGGTAAATCTGTCAGCATCATATCCCCAATAGAAACCTATGGGGGCTGCAGCGGCTATCGGGAATGGAGGGATCGCAGCAGGTATTGAAGATATCTGTGGTGGTCCCTCTGCCTTACATGCAGGCGATTCTAAATATGTGAGGTTATTTTGGGGGAATAAACCACAAAATTTTTTATGACAAATGGCCCCCTAAGTCAGTATAGTATCCCTCGTAAAATGGTTGTTTGTAAACATGAATAGTTGAGATACTCCAGTTTTTAACTGTGCATGCCCGCAGCTCAGCATATGAAGATGGGAGTCATTGTAGAAGGGACCAATGCTTGCTCTTTGTGAAGTGAGGAGTCTGCAGACATGATTTGTCGGTGCTACAGTATCTGCTGGACAGCCACAGATTTCCACCTTTTATTGTATGGTTAAATTATGTTCTCAGCTAGACATAGGGGTATATTCAATTGCAGTCGAAAACTGCCGTCTGTCGAAAAGACGGCAGTTTTTTACTTTTTAAGGTCGAATCCTGATTCGACCTATTCAAAGCTTTTCGACAAGTCGAGGTATTCGACTTGTCGAAAAGCACGTGGATCGGCAAAATAGCTGCCGAACCACGTGTTGATGTCGAAAACGGGGCCAAATCCGACAGGTTTTGGCCCCCCGTTTTCGACCATCTCAATCCGACATCAAAATGATGTCGGACTGAGATGCGGACCCAGAGGAGGCGAGGGGGGAGAACTGCAGGGAGACGGGGGGACAGCTGGCGGGAATACAGGGAGATCAGCGCTACAGTAGCACTGCAGCAGGATGTCACTCACCCGCCTGACCTCACGGCAGCTTCCACCCGGCTCCAGCACGTTGCTGGAGCCAGGTGGAAGCTTCCGTGAGGTCGGGCGGCTGAGTGATATCCTGCTGCAGTGCTACTGTAGCGCTGATCTCCCTGTATTCCCGCCAGCTGTACCCCCGCGGCTCGCCCCCCCCCCCCCCTCCTCTTCTGCATCCCATCTTAATTCGACTTGAAAAAGTCGAATTAAGATGAGGATTGAATAGGGGTTATCGTATCCATTCCGACAAATACATGTCGTAATGGATCCGACTTTAATTGAGTATACCCCATAGAGATGTGTTCTCATACACTGTTGTTTCTATTGCACCAATAAGCCCCTCTCTGCATGCCAGGTCCCGGGGGACTCGGCCGCACTGTGTATTTTTCTCACTCATAATGTGTGTCTTATTTGCACAAATAAAACAACTGGAAGTGACAAATCTACATTGCTAGCTTGCACTGATCAATTTGCAGTATTCGTACATCTGTGTGCGACTGAGTCTAAATCTGTATACAAAGGACTGAGATGCAACGGCCACAGCTTTTACTCACACCAAGGTGGTCATTCCTTTTTGATCGCAGCCAGCAACTTTTTGCTTCTGCTGCGATCAACTAGTCCACGCCTATGGGGGAGTGTATTTTAGCTTAGCAGGGGTGCAATCGCTTGTGCAGTCCTGCTAAGCTAAAAATATTTAAAGCAGAACAAGACTAGGCCTGGACATACTTACCCTGTGCGACGATCTCTGCAATGTAGGAGCCGGCTTGGACGTCAGACATCCGCCCTCCATTCTCCTGCACACGCCTGCGTTTTCTTCTCCACTCCCCGAAAACGTCAGCCAATGGTCCGGAGACGCCCAGGAACGCCTTATTTCTGTTAATCTTCTTGCGGTCAGCTCTGCGATCGCTTTCTTTATTGAGCGTGACGTAACCCGGCGACCCCTGTTGCCGGGCAATGATATGCGTGCACGGTGCAGCAATCGTTACGTGCGAATGGGTTTGAATGACCCCCCAAATTCTGTTGTGCTCCCTCTGCAGCTTTGTACGTGTGAGTGGATTTTGCTGCATCTGTGATACGATTATAATGCAACACATTGGCGTCAGGCATCTCACTCCATATGGTGTGTGTAGACGTGAGGTGCATAAGGTCACATCTGCATTTATGGAGGTAAATGAATAAGGTACTGTATGTACATCAATGAATTTCACCTTTCACTTTCTTGTTGTGACACTCCCGAGGGTAGGTGTGTATGTGGGCATCGCAAGCACAGTACCTTGCTGTAAAACATCTCTAAACTATATTTATGGACTATGGGAAAGGCAGTCATGCCAAGTCTGTGGGTGCCATGAAGTGCCGTCATCAGGGGGGACTGCCAGGACTGTAGTCCTGGGCCTGACAGAGAAGGGCTCCTGGGAGGCAGTGTTGTGGATTTGCTGCTGGTTGAAACTGGTGGACTGGCAGGCTGAAGTGGAAAAACGTCAGCGGCATTCTGAATCTGGCACTGGCTGCAAACCCTTAAGAAGCAAGTGGACCAGCGGACAATAAGGAGGGGCTGCTGGAGTGACACAGGGAGAGCTGGGAGGCTGCTGGAGTGACACAGGGGGAGCTGAGAGGCTGCTGGAGTGACACAGGGGGAGCTGAGAGGCTGCTGGAGTGACACAGGGGGAGCTGAGAGGCTGCTGGAGTGACACAGGGGGAGCTGAGAGGCTGCTGGAGTGACACAGGGGGAGCTGAGAGGCTGCTGGAGGGACACAGGGGGAGCTGAGAGGCTGCTGGAGGGACACAGGGGGAGCTGAGAGGCTGCTGGAGTGACACAGGGGGAGCTGAGAGGCTGCTGGAGTGACACAGGGGGAGCTGAGAGGCCGCTGGAGGGACACAAGGGCAGGTGAGAGGCTGCTGGAGGGACACAGGGGGAGCTGAGAGGCTGCTGGAGTGACACAGGGGGAGCTGAGAGGCTGCTGGTGTGACACAGGGGGAGCTGAGAGGCTGCTGGAGTGACACAGGGGGAGCTGAGAGGCTGCTGGAGGGACACAAGGGCAGGTGAGAAGGCCCTGCCTATTTTGTCAGTCGCGGGCCCCAAATTTTCTAATGGCAGCCCTGGTGCCATGCTACTGTATTTCCCTTTGGGTGGGTTTCCCATTTCCACAATGATGTTGATGGCACTGGCATTTTTGAATGTTAACACATTGTTCATACTTCACTGATTTAACCTTAGCTATGCCAGACCAGTTTCAGATGATTTTGTAGCTCTCGATCTCTATCCGACGAGTAGTGAATTTGACACAAGCAACTCTCTGCTTTAGAGATACTGGGGGTCATTTCGAGTTGATCGCTCGCTAGCAGTTTTTAGCAGCCGTGCAAACACTATGCCGCCGCCCACTGGGAGTGTATTTTAGCTTAGCAGAAGTGCAAACGGTTGTATCGCTGAGCGCCTGCAAAAAAAATGTGTGCAGTTTCAGAGTAGCTCAAAACCTACTCAGCACTTGCGATCACTTCAGACTGTTCAGTTCCAGATTTGACACAGGGGTCATTCCGACCCGATCGCACGCTGCACTTCCTCGCAACCATGCGATTGGGTCGGAACTGCACATGCACAGCGGCCGCATTGCACGGCGACGGCCGTCGCCGGGCAGCGACACCATGAATGAAGAAAGTCTTTTTGGAAGTGGTGAGTCCAACGCAGGTGTGTCCAGGCGTTTGGAGGGTGGATGTCTGATGTAATTCCGGGATCTGCATCGCTGTAACGATCGTACAGGGTAAGTAACTCTTACCCTGGCCTTCTTTTCAAGGAAACGTTTTAAGCATAGCTGGGTTGCACAAGCATTCGCAGCCCTGCTATGCAGATATACACTCCCCCATAGACGGCGTCTAGTTGATTGCATGTGAAGCAAAAAGTTGCTACGTGCGATCAATTCGGAAGTGCGCTGCAGGTGGGGCAGATGTAACATGTGCAGAGAGAGTTAGATTTGGGTGGGGTGTGAACAGACTGAAATCTAAATTGCAGTGTAAAAATAAATCAGCCAGTATTTACCCTGCACAGAAACAATACACCCTACCCAAATCTAACTCTCTCTGCACATGTTACATCTGCCCTACCTGCCGTGCACATGGTTTTGCCCATTAGAGGAAAATGTTGTTTTGCAATCAACCTTGAATTAGGCCCATAGTCAGTTTGGGATTATGTGAAGGAGCTGAGGACTTAACTCAGTCAGTGGATGTTTGATGGGATCTGCAGCTGGTCCATTTATGAGGGTTTCATAGAAGCAGAGTATGGAGGAACAAGGATCAATCTAAGGGTGTAGGTACTAAGGGGGCAATTCAGACCTGATCGTAGCAGCAAACTTGTTAGCAGATGGGCAAAAGCATGTGCACTGCAGGTGGGGCAGGTGTAACATGTGCAGAGAGAGTTAGATGTGGGTGGGTTATATGGTTTCTGCGCAGGGTAAATACTGGCTGCTTTATTTTTACACTGCAATTTAGATTTCAGTTTGAATACACCCCACCCAAATCTAACTGTCTCTGCACATGTTACATCTGCCCCACCTGCACTGCACATGGTGGGTCATTCTGACCCGTTCGCTCACTGCTTTTTATCGCAGCCGATCAAACGGGTGCCCACCGCACATGCGCCAGCGCCGTAGCATGCCGGTGCATTGCAGGCGGCCAAAGGCCGTAGCTGGGCTGTGCTCGCATCTGCCTGATTGACAAGCAGAGGCGGTCGCTGGGTGGGAGGGGGTGTTTGGCCCCCGTTTCATGGGCGTGGTCCGGACAACGCAGGCATGGCCAGACCGTGTGGGGAGCGGCCCGCAGCAGCTACATGACGTCATATGCAGCAGTAGCGGGCCGTGGAGCTACTCTTGAAGCGCAAAGGCATCTCCGCTGTGTGATGCCTTTGCACTTCTGCGGGGGGAGGGGGGGCACTGACATGCAGGGCGGGATAGCCCTGTGCCGGGCGTCCCCCCGCATGTCAGTGTGAATGATCGTAGCTGTGCTAAATATCTAGCACAGCTACGATCATCTTGGAATGATGGCCATGGGGGTGATTCCGAGTTGTTCGCTCACTAGCAGATTTTAGCAGCATTGCACACGCTAAGCCGCCGCCTACTGGGAGTGTATCTTCGCTTAGCAGAATAGCGAACGAAAGATTAGCAGAATTGCGAATAGAAATTTCTTAGCAGTTTCTGAGTAGCTCCAGACCTACTCACAGACTGCGATCAGCTCACGCCGTTTCGTTCCTGGTTTGACGTCACAAACACGCCCTGCGTTCGGCCAGCTACTCCCCCGTTTCTCCAGACACTCCCACGTTTTTGCCTGACACGCCAGCGTTTTTCCGCACACTCCCAGAAAACGGTCAGTTTCCGCCCAGAAACACCCACTTCCTGTCAATCACACTCCAATCACTTCAACAATGGAAATTCTTCGCTCTGCCGTGAGTAAATCTACTACATTTTGTGTTAAAATACTTAGCCTATGCGTACTGCGTACCATGCGCATGCGCATTTTTGCCTTAATCGCTCCGTTGCGAATATCGGCAACGAGCGAACAACTCGGAATGACCCCCATGGTTTTGCCCAACTTCTAACAAATTTGCTGCTGTGATCAACTCTGAATTAGGCCCTAAGACCTGGAGAGTGATAAAGTACTAGCCAATCAGTTCCTGTCTTTTTTCAAACAGCCTGTAAAATGTAAATTGGTCAGTACTTTATCTCTCACAATTTTATCTCTTGCCAAGCTTTGATAAATGCAGTACCTCCCCAAGGCTTACATCGAGGAGCAGAAAGTTCTCTTTTAACACCAAAAGTGACCTTTCAGCTCATCACCTTGTGTAGTATTCAGGGGGTATATATTTACTTAATATTGGTTTTCGGACAGTAAAACGACTAAAACCCAATCTTAGAACACCATAGAACAGTGGACAAATAATCAATGTTTTTTTTATTTTTACTATGGGGGTCATTCCGAGTTGATCATAGCTGTGCTAAATGTAGCACAGCTACGATCAGGCACTCGGGGGGATGCCCAGCACAGGGCTAGTCCGCCCCGCATGTCAGTGCCGCCCCCCCCCCCTCCCCCGCAGAAATGCAAAAACATCGCACAGCAGCGATGCTTTTGCATCCCAGGAGTTACTCCCGGCCAGCGCAGCTGGGAGAACCTCTTAGCTGCCCCGGGTCGCAGCGGCTGCATGTGACGTCCCCCACCCCCCCAGACGCCACCTGCCCAGCGACCGCCTCTGCCTCAGAGGCGATCGCTAGGCAATGATGGCTGGCATGCGCCGGCGCACTGCAGCACCAGCACAAGCGTAGTTCCGACCTGATCGCTGCGTTGCGATAAACTACAGCGAGCGATCGGGTCGGAATGACCCCGAGAGCGGTCACTGCCATAGCAACCATTTAGAGGGCAAAATGTGCTAAGCCTTAAAAAAAGATAAAGTGGAGAGAGATAAAGTACCAGCCAATCAGCTCCTAACTGCCATGTTACAGGCTGTGTTTGAAAACTGAGTTTGGCACTGGATGGCTGGTAGTTTTGCTTCACTCCACTTTACCAGTTTTCAAAGCTTAGTACATCTGGCCCCCATACACTTAGCTAATCAATGTTACAGTTTAATGCCAAAAAATGCAAAATCATGCACTTGGGTCTCAAAAATCCTAAAGCTAAATATAGTATAAATGGCACTATACTGGAAACTACTGAGGAGGAAAGGGATCTAGGAGTCACTATCTCAGGGGACATAAAGGATAAATATAGTATTAATGGCACTATACTGGACACTACTGAGGAGGAAAGGGATCTAGGAGTCACTATTTCAGGTGATATAATGGATAAATATAGTATTAATGGCGCTATACTGGAAACTACTGAGGAGGAAAAGGATCTAGGAGTCACTATCTCAGGTGACATAAAGGATAAATATAGTATTAATGGCACTATACTGGACACTACTGAGGAGGAAAGGGATCTAGGAGTCACTATTTCAGGTGACATAAAAGATAAATATAGTATTAATGGCGCTATACTGGAAACTACTGAGGAGGAAAAGGATCTAGGAGTCACAATTTCAGGTGACATAAAGGATAAATATAGTATTAATGGCGCTATACTGGAAACTACTGAGGAGGAAAGGGATCTAGGAGTCACTATTTCAGGTGACATAAAAGATAAATATAGTATTAATGGCACTATACTGGACACTACTGAGGAGGAAAGGGATCTAGGAGTCACTATTTCAGGTGACATAAAAGATAAATATAGTATTAATGGCGCTATACTGGAAACTACTGAGGAGGAAAAGGATCTAGGAGTCACAATTTCAGGTGACATAAAGGATAAATATAGTATTAATGGCGCTATACTGGAAACTACTGAGGAGGAAAGGGATCTAGAAGTTACTTTTTCTGGAGACTTAAAGGATAAATATAGTATTAATGGCACTATACTGGAAACTACTGAGGAGGAAAGGGATCTAGGAGTCACTATTTCAGGTGACATAAAGGATAAATATAGTATTAATGGCACTATACTGGAGACTACAGAGGAGGAAAAGGATCTAGGAGTCACAATTTCAGGTGACATAAAGGATAAATATAGTATTAATGGCACTATACTGGAAACTACTGAGGAGGAAAGGGAACTAGGAGTCACTATTTCAGGTGACATAAAGGATAAATATAGTATTAATGGCACTATACTGGAAACTACTGAGGAGGAAAGGGATCTAGGAGTCACTATTTCAGGTGACATAAAGGATAAATATAGTATTAATGACACTATACTGGAAACTACTGAGGAGGAAAGGGATCTAGGAGTCACTATTTCATGTGACATAAAGGCTAAATATTGTATTAATGGCACTAGACTGGAAACTACTGAGGAGGAAAGGGATCTAGAAGTCACTATTTCAGGAGACATAAAGGATAAATATAGTATTAATGGCACTAAACTGGAAACTACTGAGGAGGAAAGGGATCTAGGAGTCACTTTTTCTGGAGACTTAAAGGATAAATATAGTATTAATGGCACTATACTGGAAACTACTGAGGATGAAAGGGATCTAGGAGTCACTATCTCAGGTGACATAAAGGATAAATATAGTATTAATTGCACTATACTGGAAACGAGGAGGAAAGGGATCTAGGAGTCACTATTTCAGGTGACATAAAGGATAAATATAGTATTAACGGCGCTATACTGGAGACTACTGAGGAGGAAAGGGATCTAGGAGTCACTATCTCAGGGGACATAAAGGATAAATATAGTAATAATGGCACTATACTGGAAACTACTGAGGAGGAAAGGGATCTAGGAGTCACTATTTCAGGTGACATAAAGGATAAATATAGTATTAATGGCACTATACTGGAAACTACTGAGGAGGAAGGGGATCTAGGAGTCACTATTTCAGTTGACATAAAGGATAAATATAGTAATAATGGCACTATACTGGGGACTACTGAGGAGGAAAGGGATCTAGGAGTCACTATCTCAGGTGACATAAAGGATAAATATAGTATTAATTGCACTATACTGGAAACGAGGAGGAAAGGGATCTAGGAGTCACTATTTCAGGTGACATAAAGGATAAATACAGTATTAATGGCACTATACTGGACACTACTGAGGAGGAAAGGGATCTAGGAGTCACTATCTCAGGTGATAAAAGGATAAATATAGTATTAATGGCGCTATACTGGAAACTACTGAGGAGGAAAGGGATCTAGGAGTCACTATTTCAGGTGACATAAAGGATAAATATAGTATTAATGGCACTATACTGGAAACTACTGAGGAGGAAAGGGATCTAGGAGTCACTATTTCAGGTGACATAAAGGATAAATATAGTATTAATGGCACTATACTGGAAACTACTGAGGAGGAGAGGGATCTAGGAGTCACTATTACAGGTGACATAAAGGATAAATATACTATTAATGGCACTATACTGGGAACTACTGAGGAGGAAAGGGATCTAGGAGTCACTATCTCAGGTGACATAAAGGATAAATATAGTAATAATGGCGCTATACTGGAAACTACTGAGGAGGAAAGGGATCTAGGAGTCACTATCTCAGGTGACATAAAGGATAAATATAGTAATAATGGCACTATACTGGGAACTACTGAGGAGGAAAGGGATCTAGGTGTCACTATTTCAGGTGACATAAAGGATAAATATAGTATTAATGGCACTATACTGGAAACTACTGAGGAGGAAAGGGATCTAGGAGTCACTATTTCAGGTGACATAAAGGATAAATACAGTATTAATGGCACTATACTGGACACTACTGAGGAGGAAAGGGATCTAGGAGTCACTATCTCAGGTGATAAAGGATAAATATAGTATTAATGGCGCTATACTGGAAACTACTGAGGAGGAAAGGGATCTAGGAGTCACTATTTCAGGTGACATAAAGGATAAATATAGTATTAATGGCACTATACTGGAAACTACTGAGGAGGAAAGGGATCTAGGAGTCACTATTTCAGGTGACATAAAGGATAAATATAGTATTAATGGCACTATACTGGAAACTACTGAGGAGGAGAGGGATCTAGGAGTCACTATTACAGGTGACAAAAAGGATAAATATACTATTAATGGCACTATACTGGGAACTACTGAGGAGGAAAGGGATCTAGGAGTCACTATCTCAGGTGACATAAAGGATAAACATAGTATTAATGGCACTATACTGGAAACTACTGAGGAGGAAAGGGATCTAGGAGTCACTATCTCAGGTGATAAAGGATAAATATAGTATTAATGGCACTATACTGGAAACTACTGAGGAGGAAAGGGATCTAGGAGTCACTATTTCAGATGACTTAAAGGCAGGTAAGCAATGTAACAAGGCAATGAGGAAGGCTAGTCAGATGCTTGGCTGCATTGGGAGAGGAATCAGCAGCAGAAAGAAAGAAGTAATAATGCCACTGTATAGGTCATTGGTACGGCCTCATCTAGAATACTGTATTCCGTTCTGGAGGCAATGGCGCACCCAGGGGGGGTTTCCGAGCACCCAGAAACTAGAGATGAGCGGATTCGGTTTTACTCGGTTTTACTCGGTTCTCAAAACCGAATCTTATTGGCTATCCAAAACACGTGACATCCGTGAGCCAATAAGATGTCGTTTTGAGAACCGAGTAAAACCGAGTAAAACCGAATCCGCTCATCTCTACCAGAAACCCCCTCCACTAAAAAAAAAAAAAAAAAAAAAAATTTTTTTTTTTTTTTTTTTAGCTGCATGAGTATTATTAATGGCTGTCTAGCGTCCTCTGCAGCCTGCTGTCTTCCTGGTGGCACTTGTAAGTGCAATAAAAGTTTACTTTATTTTAATTATAGTACATATATATATCCATGTGCATACATATATACACATGTATATACATACATACATATAAACACACACACACGATAGATATAGATATATATATATATACATGTGTATATCTACACACACACATATATATATATATATATATATGTATGCATGTTTAATATGCTATGTATATATGTATATGTATGTGTGTATATATATATATATATATATATGTGTAGATATATATATATATATATATATATACACACACACACACAGACACACTAGTTTTACGGACCCAGCATATACTGGGTCACCTCAGTCCCCACCCCCGTGATTGGCTCCGCCCAGTTCTGGAAACCCCCCCATGCAAATCCTGCGTTTGCCACTGTGGAGGCCATATCTTCAAAAGGATATTAATACATTAGAAACTGTACAAAGGAGGGCAACTAAAATGCTGCATGGCCTACATCACAAAACATACCCAGAAAGACTAAGAAATCTCAATATGTATAGTTTGGAGCAGAGAAGGGAAAGGGGGGACATGATAGAAACTTTCAAATATATCAAGGGTTTTAACAAAGTCCAGGAGGGAAACATTCTCCAAATGAAGAGAAGCAATAGGACACGAGGACATGCACTGAGACTGGAGGGGGGGAGGTTCAGGGGAAATTTGCAGAAAAATTATTTCACAGAAAGGGTAGTGGAATAGTTGAATAGCCTCCCATCAGAGGTGGTAGAGGCTAAGACAGTAGAGCAATTTGAACATGCATGGGATAGACATAAGGATATCCTTACAAAGAAATAAGGATCAAATAAGGTTAGAGATAAAAATAATATAAAAAAAAAAGGGGGCAGACTAGATGGGCCAAGTGGTTCTTATCTGCCGACAAATTCTATGTTTCTATGCAGGGCCGGTTCCAGGGCTTCTGGCGCCCCGGCGGCATTGGGGGGCGTGGCTTCATACAGGGGGCGTGGTCATTTACGCCCCCTGTACAGACTGGAATGATGCGCGGTGCGCAATGACGTCATCGCGCACCGCACATCAAAGGTCCTTTCAACGAAGAGAAACTAGACGCGTAGCGTCTAGTTCCCTTCGTGGAGAGGACCTTGGCCGTGTGGTGTGCGATGACGTCATCGCGCACCGCACAGTAAAGGACCACTCCACGAAGGGAAACTAGACGCGTACGCGTCTAGTTTCCCTTCCCAGCGGCAGCAGGGTGACAGCGGGGGCCGGGGGGCACACACTGCAGCAGCGGATCTTGCCCTGGTGCGGCGCCCTCCGGAAGGCGCCCTGCGCCCTCCGGAAGGCGGCGCCCTGCGCCCTCCTGAAGGCGGCGCCCTGGGCAAAAGTACTGCTTGCCCGTGGCAAGATCCGCTACTGTTTCTATGTTTCTAATGCTACCCCATTCATTCCTATGACAGTGTCAGCTAATGACTCGTCATTTTGGGTAGGCACTGTACACAGTAAACAATGCGTGTCCATGGGGTTCAATGTTGTTGTTTTTTTCTTTCAAGACACTTAGATGCCTCCTACATGGATCGAAGAGGCCATCCAAAACTTTGGTAAATAAATATGTATTTTTTATTTTATTTTTTGTTAAATAAAATATTAGAACATTCTGTGTCCAAGTCCTGTGGTTATTTTAATATTTTCTTTATGGGTGGATTACGGGGTGCCAGTGGGCCCTTAATGCCCTTGTATGCTGGCACTTGTTGTTCCACAAGTGTCAGCATTCTGGGGTAGACTTGCTGGGACCTGCCTGCTTATAATAACAAACAATATTATATATATTTTTTTAACTATTCGCCTACTACCACCAGAGGTGCAGGGAATAGCCCCTGGCCTTAACTAAAGCCTAATCTCACAGACAGGGCCAGCGACAGGGGGGGGGGGGGGGGGTTAAAGGGGACACCTGTACTAGGCCCCATGGATCAGAGGGGCACCAAAGATATGCCGCTTAGTGCCTGGCAGGGATGTGAGAGGTCTTGTACAAATAGGGCAGCGAGCTGTAGGCGATGTGGGCGTGGCTTCAGAGTGACGGGAGCCTCTCACACACAGTGACTGTGTGGCCCAAGTGTGTGCGTCCGCTTCTCTGGGTCCAGCTCTGTTGCAGGCAGTTACAGAACACGGCAGCAGCTCAGTTGGCCTCTTCTGGTGGGGTGTGAGGACCACATGGTGCCTGCTGGGTGGCGTTCGGGTCTGGGTACTGGGGAGTGTAGCGCAGGGGAGTCTCTACCTGGGGTAAGAGTGACATGGTAAGGGGATTCCGGTACACTGAGCTGGAGATTTGGGATGGGGTGGAGGAGTTGGGAATGGAGTCATTAGGGAGAAACAGACTGTGGGGTGTGTGGGAGCAAGGAGAGAGGGAGATACATATACAGTATATATTATCAGTTTCTTATATAGCTCAGCAAATATCTGAGGGGGCCCCAGAGATATCGCTGTACCAGGCCCCAAGATTTCTGTTGCTGGCCCTGCTCAGATACCTCCTGCAACGGCTAATTAGCACTGCAGACCACAGTCCCCTAAGTGTCACAACTGAGGGCTGGAGCTGAGAAGAGGAAGCCTCAGGTGCAGGGGCAGAGGTGTAATGAAACCTTGGCGGTAGTATGGGCTGTTCACCTATACATATTATACATAAATATTTTTTTTACCTTCATTGTGCTAGATATATATATATATATATATATATATATATATATCTATATCAATTTTATTACATACACTATCACCTCATATTTTCAACAAGAGAATAAGGGGAACATTTACTAAGCAGTGATAAGAGCGGAGAAGTGAGCCAGTGGAGAAGTTGCCCCATCAACCAATCAGCAGCTCTGTATAATTTTATATTATGCAAATTATAGATGTTACTTCAGTGCTGATTGGTTGCCATGGGCAACTTCTCCACTGGTTCAAGTCTCTGCTCTTATCACTGCTTAGTAAATGTCCCCCTTATTTGTGCACTAAGAGGGAGTGTGTTCCCCTCCTACTGTCACTATCTGCTGCTAGTTCTCTTTGCTAGTAATTAAGCGCAGCCCTCAAACCCCCCCTTTTTTCCTCGTTCACCAGGACAGCCTTCCACCAGAGCTGCTGTCCCAGCAATGAAACTTTCATATATACAGTAGGGTCCATAATTCTGTTGAAGGCACTGATAAACGCACCAACAGAGACTTTAAAAAATTGTTGGCGTAACACAATAATTGATACATAGACCCCTAAGTACTGTAATTAATGACTCACATGGAATGTTTAATTCATCTTCATGTGATGATAGGTCCTCCACGGTCCTATTATCAGACTCACAGTCACTGGTTCCCCCTTTAAGAGCACCTGACAAAATAAAACAGTGATCCCATCAATTCATATGTAAGGTGTCAGCTTAGTAAAATTTAGCAAGATGGAAAGTTTTCCACTTTGGAATGAGACAGCGCTGGAAAAGCCTCAGGACAGGATATTAATTTCACTTATCCGCCTATTGTTTGGTAAGCTCACAGAGCACTTGTATCATTGGTTGCAACTGCATTGTGATTTCAGAGTTGGATACATGTAGCCACATTGCAGTCCCATAGAAATCTATGGGACAGCTGAAACCCTAAGGATACATATGGGGATACTAAAGTGATGCAGTAAAACCTCAGACAATGATAGATTTGTTTGATACATCTTGCTCCATATCGCAAAGAATAAGCCAAAAAAGGAGGGGCTTTCCCCCCCCCCCAGGTGTCCCCCTGCATGCAAAATAGTACTTGCAAAAATATTTGCAAACTATAGAGTTATAGAAATTCAGAGGTATTTGTTGCATGCATTTGCAAAAACGGTACATGGTAAGCTGCTGAGCCCCTTCACGGCCTTTCTAATTACCGACAGTCCCTACACTGTGCTGGGAGACACCTGGAGGGAAAAGCCCCCCCACCCCCTCTCCTCTCTTAAGATGCCCCTGCTAAGGCACACATTTATTTCAGGCCTTTTCTTATTTCAATATGGAAACTTCAGTATCGAACTCACAGATACAGATACCTCCTGCAAAGGGCTAATTAGCACTGTAGGCCACAGTCCCCATTGTTTTTAATGGGGACCATGGTCTTTAAATCTGTACCAAGCTGAGTTTGCCCTCATTGCCTAATGACATCTTCAGACATCATTTGCCGCCTTGTGTCTATGGACACATTCTTGCAGGAGAGGGATCTTACTCTCGGAATACGGCACTGCACATGCAATTTCATAAAAGGCCATAGCTATCACGTCACAGTCAAGATGTTCCTCAGGACAGCCTTCCACAAGAGTTGCTGCCCCAGCAATGAAACTTTCATACATAGGGTCTGTAATTCTGTTAAAGGTACTGATCAATGCGCCAAACTGAGAATTGTGAGTGTAACACAACAATTGATACATAGACCCCCTAAGTAATTACTGACTCACCTGGATTGTTTAATTCATCTTCATGTGATGATAGGTCCTCCACGGTCCTATTATCAAACTCAAAGCCACTGATCCCCCCTTTAAGAGCACCTGACAAAATAAAATAGTGATCCCATCAATTCATCTGTAAGGTGTCATCTTAGTAAAATTCAGCAAGAGGGGAAGTTTTCCACTTTAGAATGAGACAGCGCTGGAAATGCTTTAGGACAGGCCATTCATTGCACTTATCCGACTATTGTTTGGTAAGCTCAGAGAGCACTTGTATCATTGGTTGCAATTGTATTGTGATTTTGTAGTTGGATACATGTAGCCATATTGCAGTCCCACAGAAACCTATGGGACAGCTGTGCCATGGGACCTCAGCAGAAGCCCTAACTATACATATGGGGATACTAAAGTGATGCAGTAAAACCTCAGACAATGGTAGATTTGTTTGATACATCCTGCTCCATATCACAAAGAATAAGCCAAAAAAGGAGGGGCTTTTTCTCCCCAGGTGTCCCACTGCACGCAAAATAGTACTTGCAAAAATATTTGCAAACTATACAGTCGTAGATATTCAGAGGTGTTTGTTGCATGTATTTGCAAATACAATACATGGTAAGCTGCAGAGCCCCTTCATGGCCTCTCTAATTACCAACAGTCCCTACACTGTGCTGGGGGACACCTGGGGGGGGGGGGGGGGGGGGGGAGTCCCTTCCCCCCACCCATCCTCCTCTCTTAAGATGCCCCTGCTAAGGCGCCCATTTATATCAGGCCTTTTCTTATTTAAATATGGAAACTTCAGTATCGAACTCACAGATACAGTTACCTTCTGCATAGGGCTAATTGGCACTGTAGGCCACAGTCCCCATTGTTTTTGATGGGGACCATGGTCTTTAAATCTGTACCCAGCTATGTTTGCTCTCATTGCCTAATGCCATCTTCAGACATCATTATCCGCTTTGTGTCTATGGATGCATTCTCGCATTAGAGGGATCTTACTCTCGGAATACGGCACTGCACATGCAATTTCATAAAAGGCCATAGCTATCACGTCACAGTCAAGATGTTCCTCAGGACAGCCTTCCACAAGAGTTGCTGCCCCAGCAATGAAACTTTCATACATAGGGTCTGTAATTCTGTTAAAGGTACTGATCAATGCGCCAAACTGAGAATTGTGAGTGTAACACAACAATTGATACATAGACCCCCTAAGTAATTACTGACTCACCTGGATTGTTTAATTCATCTTCATGTGATGATAGGTCCTCCACGGTCCTACTATCAAGCTCACAGCCATTGGTTCCCCCTTTAAGAGCACCTGACAAAATAAAACAGTGATCCCATCAATTCATCTGTAAGGTGTCAGCTCACTAAAATCCAGCAAGAAGGAAAGTCTTCCACTGCAGAATGAGACAGCGCTGGAAATGCTTTAGGACAGGCCATTCATTTCACTTATCCGCCTATTGTTTGGTAAGCTAGGAAAACAGTTATAAAAGAGGTTAAAGAAAGGCTGATTGGGAACACAAGCTAAAATAACAACAGGCTACATACCTCCGGGTATGACATGCCAAGAGTGTACAAGCAAAACTTTTTATCTTATTCATCAATATAAACTACAAGGTGTAATAACTGCTTACATATAGAGAGAAAGGATAGGGGTTATTCCAGATTATATTTATATGCGCCCACTGCACTTTATATTTTTAGCCACACTACTAGAAATGCACTTACCATGCAAAGGAGTACGGTGGTGGGTCTCCTCCTTGGGTCTACTTGGACACTTCGACAGAGGTGACATCTTTGTGTCCTTAATCCTTCGTTTGCTGCCAACTGTGTTGAGTTTAGAGTCTGCCATAACCAGTGCACCAGTATCTTCGGTGTTTGTCTTGGTGGGATCTGCTTTACCCAGGACTTCAGTTACTCTGGTCTTTTTTATGACCATATGATTTTTAAGAGGTCTCATAGTTTTATGTGGTCTCTTTTTTGAAGCGTTGTGGATATTGGTCTCGGATTCTCTTAAGACATCAGTAGTTTCCCCTTTCTTCTCTGTAAGGATAGTGTTGGCTTCAGCCGTGTCCAAATCCTTGTCATTGGACTCAATTACCAATAGCACCTCATTTTCATGCTGGTTATATTTTGTGCCACCACTGTTGTTTTCAGCCACAGGTTCACCAAATGGTAAGTCACTGCTGTCTTCATCTGGCAGACCCACCTCCGTATTTTCAGACTCTTCAGATTGCATGCTGGTGTCCTCCTCTGTTGGCTTACCCACATCATCATTGTCAGTAATTTCCATTGTTATGAGGTTGCCCTCCAGTTCACCCGCTCCCACGTTGATGCCGTTCTCAGTTTCGTCGATAACACCAACTTTTGCGCAAATGTTGTCCAGATCATTAGGGTCTCCAGCTTGCAAAGCCATGTTGCCAAGCTCAGGTTCCCCCACATTGGAACTCATCACGTCTTCCATATCTTTTATCATTCCCTCTTTGTTCGCACAATTTCCGTCGGTTGGATCTTTAATCCCCAAAATATGTTAGATTTGAAGTTCTTCAAGGCTTTTTACAGTATTCTTATTATACCTAGTGATATAAGATATAGAACATAACTTATTAACAGTAACATCAAATATCACTTTTGCAGCCTTTACCTAAAGCCAGACAGACCAAAATCTCATCTCAAAAACTGTAGTTACAAGTTTTGGTGAAAAGCGCTTCCAAATATACACTCAATAAAATATTTATTTATATTTATAAGTAGATTAATAATTTAAAAAAATAAAAAAATGGGTTAAGTTGGTTAAATCAAACAGAACTATGGTGAAGTTCATCAGAACCTAAGCAATTTTGTAAGTAATTTCTGAATTTTCATCAAATTTGTCTAGTACTGTACACCCACTGAAGCATCAGTACAACCATATTCCGCAGAACGGAAAGTAGCCAGTGAGAAAACGGCCCATACCTGCAGGGGCGTATTAACAGAGGAGGGGCCCCGTGTGCCGCCTCCTCCACACGGACCCCCTCCTCTTTAGCCGACAGTGCAGTAAAGTCTGAGCACTAGGGGGCACAGTCTCTATTACGCATACCTAGATCTCTGGGGAAATGGCACTCACCCATTTTCTCAGACATTTCCTTACTGCACTTGCACAACACACTGGGAAAATGTCAGCCGCATAATTTTACTGGTAATTTATGGAGAGGTGCTGCCATCAATGCGGAACATCAGGGAGGTGAGTAAAATGGGTGCAGAGCGTGCAGTGTGGCCCCCCCTGAACTCAGGGATCCGTGTGCCCCACACCCTGCACACATTAGATACACCACTCTGAGTGCTGCTGGATGTTCCGCACATGCGCGGTCCTGCTGACTACACATGCGCGGTGGCCATTGCTGGAAGGGTTCTGGGAGAACCCTCCACTGGCTGCATCTGCAATGTGTATCTTATAGGATACAGCGGGCTACCGTCATCTGCAGATGGCGATAGCTGTGGAATCACGCTTAGGAATGCTCTACATTCCAGAAGATGGTAAATTTGGCAGCATAGCATCCCCCAAGAAAACTATGGAGGTTGCGTCTGCACTCGGGAATGGAGGGATTGCAACAGGTATTGGAGATATCTGCTGTGGTTCCGCTGTCATACATTCGGGGGATGCTACATATTTGCAGTTACCCTCAAAAACACCTGGATAAGCCACAAATATTTATTGGTAAATGGGCCCCTATGAAGTTGTCACGACTCTCTCCCAGTCCAGGCTCACACAATATTTAGATACATGTTTTGAACATAAGTCAAAGACATTTCAGCGCTACAGGCAGAGAAACGCGTTAAGGATATTGATACTGTGACCTTAATATCAGAGGGAATTTGTTCCCCTGGGTGTGGTATGACTTGCCGGCGGTCGGGACCCCGACGGCCAGCATACTAGCACCGGGATCCCAACCGCTGGAATGCCAGCAGCGGGGAAAGCGCGCCATGCTATCTATTCTCCATCCAGGGGGGTCGTGGACCCCCAAGAGGGAGAATAGGTGTCGGTATGCCAGCTGTTGGGATTCCGGTGCTGGTATACTGTGCATTGGGATCCCAACAGCCGGCATACTGAATACCATTCGTTCACCTAAGGAGCTCCAGTTTGGTGTTCCCGTACTCTATACTACTATGTCCATGGTATGACTGATGCATTGGTCTGAACCTACGTCCTACATACAGATGGAGCCACGATCATCTTGGCCTCTCTGCTGCGCCTAGGCACACCATGGTCTATTAGCGTAAACCTTTCATCTACATCAGGGGATTAAGTAATTACAGCAGGGGATTAAGTCCGACTGCCCTGGCTCAATTAATCATTTTAAAGGCCAAGGTAATGTTGGCTCCATCTGTATAGGCACTTTACACAGATAAGGCTTTGAGCTGCCTGTAGCACACGCTCAGAAGCTGCAGGTGATCCACATTGAGAAGCTACGAGGAGACCACCCAGGGAGTGTGATCATTGGATCCTCACTTGTTCCCTGGTTCAACATTCAGGGACTCTGACTTGTCCTCTTCTGACTGCTCTGTCAGCAAAGTTCCAAATTGAGGGTGAAAAATAAACTTTTTCACCCTCAAAAGAAGATAAGGAACCTCTTACCTATAATCTTGTGTTAATTGGACACTGGGTTTGATTCATATTTGTGCACAAACCCGCCGGTTTGTGTACAGATTCGGATTTGCATTGTCGCTTGCAGCCCCCTGTCAGCCGCAGCGTGATTGATGCAGCATTTGGGGTGTGGAGCGGGTTGCGGCACCCGGCACCATGTGTCTAGTGTCAAGTTCCAGTCCATGCGCTTGAATTATACATTGTTACTCTATTAGAGGTTACCCTGTGGAGCAGGTCTGCCGATGAACAAGGCGACTTAGGGGGTAATTCCGACTTGATCGCAGCAGGAATTTTGTTAGCAGTTGGGCAAAACCATGTGCACTGCTGGGCAGGCAGATGTAACATGTGCAGAGAGAGTTTGATTTGGGTGGGGTGTGTTCAATCTGCAATCTAAATTGCAGTGTAAAAATAAAGCAACCAGTATTTACCCTGCACAGAAACAATATAACCCACCCAAATCTAACTCTCTCTGCACATGTTATATCTGCCACACCTGCAGTGCACATTGGCCCTCATTCCGAGTTGATCGCTCGGTAATTTTCTTCGCATCGCAGTGAAATTCCGCTTAGTACGCATGCGCAATATTCGCACTGCGACTGCGCCAAGTAATTTTACAATGAAGATAGTATTTTTACTCACGGCTTTTTCTTCGCTCTGGCGAACGTAGTGTGATTGACAGGAAATGGGTGTTACTGGGCGGAAACACAGCGTTTTCGGGGCGTGTGGATAAAAACGCTACCGTTTCCGGAAAAAACGCAGGAGTGGCCGGAGAAACGGGGGAGTGTCTGGGCGAACGCTGGGTGTGTTTATGACGTCAAACCAGGAACGACAAGCACTGAACTGAACGCAGATGCCGAGTAAGTCTGAAGCTACTCTGAAACTGCTAAGAGAGGTCTAATCGCAATATTGCAAATACATCGTTCGCAATTTTAAGATGCTAAGATTCACTCCCAGTAGGTGGGGGCTTAGCGTGAGCAACTCTGCTAAATTCGCCTTGCGAGCGATCAACTCGGAATGACCTCCTATTTTAATACATTGGTCCCTAAATCTGAGCCTATGTGCGCAGTAAGCGGTAACTTTGGGGGTAATACAGACCTGATCGTAGCAGCAAATTTGTTAGCAGTTGGGTAAAACCATGTGCACTGCAGGGGGGGGGGGGAGTGGGGCAGATGTAACATGTGCAGAGAGAGATAGATTTGGGTGGGTTATTTTGTGTCTGTGCAGGGTAAATACTGACTGCTTCATTTTTACACTGCAATTTAGATTTCAGTTTGAACACACCCCACCCAAATCTAACTCTCTCTGCACATGTTACATCTGCCCCACCTGCTGTGCACATGGTTTTGCCCAACTGCTAACAAATGTGTTGCTACGATTAGGACTGAAAAAATAGGGAGCCCCCCTCCCCCCATAAATGCTCAGCTCCTTATTCCTTAATTGTAATATAAACCTCACAGTTTGCTTCAACCATCTATATTGCAATTAAGAAATAAGAAGCTGAGCATTTATGGGTTCACTGTCTGGAAAAGACTCCTATAAATTAATTTTACATGACATGTTTACCCTACCTTATATAAAGACTTTAAGGGACAATTCTATTTATAAGGGTAATTTGGAATGTTCTTATCCGGATACGATTGAGTCAGTTATCCAACACAGTTTTTATTGATTTGATTGTATGCTATATATGTCAACTATATGGTATAATATTTTTATAGTGTTTTTAATTTGAAAAGGTTGAATGAATAAATTCTTATTTTAATTCAATTAGCGCTCCCTTGATATATTTAATAGCTTTTCATAGTATATGTACAGTTTGGCACTCCAGTAGCTCCATTTGGGAGCAGCTTATTAATAATTTTGCATATATAAAAAATCGAGCAGAAGGGTGGCTAGGGACTTCTTGGTTTGTGTTTGTGTTACATTCAAATGACAGCTGAACACAGAAAAACACATACTACTTACCTTTCCAAATCCATCTTGAGAGTCCTCCTCTCTGCTCTCTCTCTCAACCAAGCTGTTCCTGGCTGTCCTAGCTCTTCACCACCGCGGCTCCTCTTCACTGACGTCATGACGTCACGCTGCGCCACATCCAGAAGAAAAAAACTTTATTAAACAGCAAGCTGCTGCTTGACGATTGTGATCGGCGGCGGTGGGCGCGGGCGGGCATGTAGCTGCACAGTGACAGTGCACTGTCAGTCTCAGCAGAAGGGGGGCGGCAGGCGGTGGCTGTCTCAATGACAGGGATATGAAGGCAGAGCTGGATTAAAACCATGGGGGGCCCGGGGTACTTTAGACAGTGGGGCCCCTATTGAAGAGAGGGGTAGAGGGCACACCTATTAACGGGGCCTAATGCCCACCATGCGCCCTTGGGCTTGGAGGGCCCGACTATAAATGGCCACAGGCCGAGAGGGCCCGACTACATACCCACAGGCTGGGAGGGCCTGACTGTACCTACGGCCTAGTACCCGATCCCTGAAGGTCTAGGGAGGAAAGGATGGGAGGGTGGGGGGGGGGGGTGAGATCAGCCTCACCTGGTCTGGGTCAACTTCCATCAGGAGCACGGCGTCTTCCGTCCTCTTCAGTGGCCACCGGAGCTCTTCTCCCTCCGTCCGGCTCTTCACTGCTCTTCAGAGCGGCCTCCCTCTTCATCTCCCACCTGGTGTCTTCTGCGCTCTTCCGCGCAGTCATCTTCTTCGGCTCCCACCCGGCGTCTGACTTCAGATGCCGGGGGCGGGGTCTATACGAGCACCGATTGGCTCACCGCACCATCTTCTGATTAGCCGGCGCCCCGCGAGCCTTGTTTGGCTCACGGACGGCGCCAGGTTTGAACTCCGGCCGCCAGCGCTTCAGATTGGCTGCCAAGCCGGCGCCAAGTTTGAAGCGCCGCTGTTCGTCGCCACTTCCAGTCTGGTGCAGGGAAACACCTGGTCCCTGCACTGGACACCCGCCGCTTACTGACAGGCGCTGGGGACAGACACACTGTACTCTGCAGGGGACGCAGATCCCCTGCTCCCTGCCGCTCTGATGTGCCCTGGAACACAGGTCACATCTCTACAGCACCACAGATTGGATCGGAAGAGAGATCTGATCTGTGGTGTGGCAGGGGGCCCTTTTGAAAAGGGGGGCCCGGGGGTACGTATCCCCGGGACCCCCCCCTTAATCCGGCTCTGTATGAGGGGCAGTGACAGTGTAACTGGTAGCACTAGCAGCCGGCCAGCCGCGGTCAGTGTCACCAGCGGCGGCTGCCGGGAATAGCGACTGCTGGCTGTTTGAGCAGCCCAGGCCGTCCACTCTGTCAAAGTGGCCGAGCCCGGGACAACTGTACACAGGGCACCCCCTTGATGGCGGCCCCGGCCCGAGGTTTCTGCTGACACTCAAAACAATTCTGCAATATCATTATAAGTGTCAAAGTCAGAAAAATATCTCTATGCACACTACCATATTTGCACCTCACACAGGTCCGTGCTGCGCATGCGTACGCTCTCCCGTACGTGCGCATACTCACAGTCGCGGGCACCCGCAGGCGCACGGTATGCGTATTTACGGTAGAGTTTATGTGATCGTAGCGTGCGACTCAATCGTTACATATTTTCACTATATAATGTATTTTGTAGATCATGGTCCCTTTGATAGATTCTGAAAGTTTAGTTAACATAGCATGTTCCTGAACAGAGAGATCCCTCTTTGTATTGTACGAAGGGTCTAACAGGGGTCATACAGTGGTGTTTGGTACCCATCGGAAGAGTATTTAAATAGCAATATTCCGGTGTTGGTTTGGAGCGGATTAATCGCTCGTGCGAATAGTTATGGACATAAGAAGTTTATGTCCATTTACTATTATTTGTTCTTATTTAGTCATGCGGCGGGAAACCCAGTATCCCACCCACCTGAACAGTTGGAAGCAGTCACAGCCCACCTGTATGAATCAACCTATGACCTTTTGTTATAATGCGAAGCCGAATTCCTGTGTCCAATGAACAATGAGATTGTAGGGACCATTGAATTGCATTGTGTGTGGGGCATAAATAGGCAGGCCGACCATATCCAGCTCACTCTCTTCAACGGTTCTCATTGTTGATAATCGGGAGCTGGATATCGAGGCGCATGCGATCGTTTCCCCTTGTGCGTAAGTGTTTCTCCGCAACTATATTGATCTTCTTGTTATTGTGGGCCAATTTCTCTCTCTCTCTCTCTCTCCTCCTCTTTCTCTCTTATTTTCTCTTAAATAGTAATTATATTATATTTCCTGTGTAGTTATCTGGTTAGGTAGTCTATGTTATATTGTAGTGTATGATTTGTATTTTGTATTAATTCTTTTGCAAGTATATCATTCAAAATATATATATATTAGGCGTTAGACCCTAAGCCCAGGTATCTGTGTAATTCTTATAGTGTTTAGTATTCTCAGAGCGTCGGTGATGCTCAAACAGCTTGTAAGTTAATAAGGTTACACTAGGTTGCATCTACACCCTATCTCTACACAAAGGTTTTACAGCATATTTCATTGTTTATGGTTTAGATACAAAGGTTTAACATTGAGAGCGTCAGCGCCGCTGGTGATCTCCTCGTGGTCCCGAGCGTCCGCTACGCTATAGCGAATCATTACGTTAGTCAGCAGCCAATAGCGTGCCTGCCAGTGATCTCTTGGCCATGAGCGAACGTGACGCTTGAGCGTCTCGACTACGGCTAAGCGATTGTTACGCAACGTGCGTACCCTTACGGTACTTCATACGTAGATAGCGTACAGTGTTCTTAGACCTCATAAAGGGTATTATATAAGATAAATATTTAGTTTTATCAATTGCGGGCTCGTCCTGTCCTTCACATATCTACACTAGGTAATTTCAGCAGACATTATCCAGCAGCAAAGGGCGGGAGATCATATTCCTCGTAGTGCTGTTTGGATAAGCGTCTGCTTCTCTTAGTAAAGGGTGCTGAAGGAATCCGGGAACCGGAGGTAAGAACAACACGCTAGTCTCTTTTAAAACTGTTTATTTTTCTGTCTTGCGTACACACGCACGCACATATATATCTGCATTTCTTTTTCATTTGTGTATTTTCGTATATCACTCTTCTGTTTGCCTTTTTATAATTGATAAACGTGCTGAGAGAGATTTGCAGCTATTTTAATAGTTTAAGAGTAAAGGTAATATAGTTAAAGTATAGACAAACACACAGCTGTGCCTAAGAGACAAGGCGAAGTCAGTGTGGTGCGCGGTAGATGATAAAGGATCATCTACATTGATAAACGTATAAATTGTGTTACGGTGGATCTTTGCTTTGCGTACACGTGTCTCTAACAAAAGACTGAGACTTGTGTACGCAACCCAAGGGCCGACGCATGCAGCGTATATTACGCAACGGAGCGTACGGGTACGCCCACGTAACTCAAATCACAAGCGTTAATTTTTTTTCAACGCGATAAATAGCGCAACGCGGTAAATAACGCAAGGCGATAAATCGCGCAAATCTATTTTAAAATTCGAAATTTAAATTAATAGATCCTTCTCCTAATTTGTAACACATCTGGTCTAAAGAGAAATTTCTGCGCAGAAATAGAAATAGAAACAAAAGTGTATATGTGGTGAGTGAGTGTTTGTTTTTACAATTTTTGAGGTTGAACCACAAGAAAAGTCGAGTTCTCGTGAGGTACATGCGTGTAAGTGACGTACATGGTGGCTAGGGAGGCATCCCTGGTTAAAACATACAATTTGAGCATTAGAGTGTAGCAGACCAGGAGGTCATACTGTAACAGACCAGGAGGTCATAGCAGACCAGCAGGTTCAGGTACAGCAGACAAGGAAGTCCGCTATACAGTCCACAGGCACAACACCAAGAAAGGGTTGGTGCAACACCCATATAGGCCATACAAGCTCTGGCTGAAGGAATTCGCAGCCGCAATTTTCGATTCCACTGGTCGCTCCGTACATAAGATTAGTTGCTTATGTGCTGAACGATTGTACCGCACGTAATTGTGTGCATTAGTAAACCTGACCGGTACTATTTGTGTACGAAGGTCATAAACGCTATTTGTACATTCTAACGTGATTTGTGTAATTTTTTTTATTTTAAGGGAGGTTCGCTGCTCACTCAGGAACTATCCAACAACCAATAGTTACTGGAAAGAGTAAGTGTTCTTCGGATCACCCTCACAGGTTCCAGTAAATAGAGGTTCAGGTCGCAGGGGCCCTAGGTCGAGTACGCCAGCACCATATCGGTGTGATCAGGTCGTATTGGTCGGCGTGGGCGAGTGAGTGGGGTACTCGGTAAACCGCCACCGTCAGCCTATTTTGAACATTTTGGTTTGCGTAAGGGTTGGTTGAATAAAGCAACACCTTCGAACTATGGGGGCCACTTGTTCAGGAAGGGGGCGATCAACCTCGGTTCGGGTTGATTCAGTGAACCGACCAGTCGGGTCGGCAAGATACGTAATGTGTGAGAAATACGGAAGTCACACAGAAGCTTTATGTGATGAATGGGAGAGAATGACGGTACATGACGGGGAGAAATTCCCAAGAGTAGGTAGCTTCAGCACAGAAGTGTTAACGAATTTAAGGAGAAGGATATGTCTCATTAAATCAGCCAAGAGACGAATCAAACATTATGATTATTTACAGTTGTGGCAACAGGAGGGTGACATACAGAGAGGATTGGCTCAGGCGGCGGGATCTGGCTCGATCAGAAAACTGATAGCCACGGCCCCACCGCCACCATATATATCGGGAGAAAAATTGGTTGCGGAGAATGACGCACTAAGGTGTAACACACAAACACTTAGCAACTGTGTAAATGTTAAAGATAATGTTAACCAATTAACCAATGCAAGTATTAACCCGTGCAAGTTGTACCCTGTTTTGAACTTTCCTCAGGAGTGTGATCAAGAGGACGAATCGGCAACAATTTCAGCGCTCTCTCTAGCAGCCACCATAGCAGAGACCACTGTAGGCACAGCTCAACCCCCGAGATTAGTAACGAAAGCCCCTAGCGGAGGGATAGGTGAGGTCGTATCAACGGGTAAGTACGGCACCATACACTATGCTGAAACTATTTCACCACAGCCTGTAGAATCTACACAGGATGAGGTTGTTAGAGTTAATCCTGTTAAGGTAATAGTAGTTCCAAATGGGAAAACAGACACTTCAGGAGTCACTCCTGTTAGGAACATTGCCATGTACAGCCCATTTTCCCGAATGGAATTAAGGACCATAGTGTCGGAATTCCCTGACCCTAGAAAAGACTTAGTTGCCAGCCAAAAATACATCAGAGACCTAGGTAACACTGTAGAGCCCAACAATAAAGACTGGCAGATATTGCTGAGAGCATGTTTACCCTCCAATGTCGACGCAGCTCAATTTTTAGCTGACTGTGGATTAGATCAGGATGTACCTCTTACAGAAGTGTACAACAAAGACAATGTAAAAAGAATAAGCTTACAGTTAAAAGAGTATTTCCCAGCCGTAGTTAAATGGAACAAAATATTCTCCATTAAACAGAAGGAGTCAGAAACAGCTGCAGAGTATTTTCACAGAGCATTATCAGAAATGGCAAAATACACAGGCATAGAGGACATTAAAACAAACATAAACCATCGAGAAGTAGCAGTATCGGTACTGATGGATGGTTTAAAAGAGTCATTGAAGACTAGGGTACAGACCACACAACCATGTTGGCGAGGTCTGTCTGTGGCTACTTTGAGAGAGGCTGCTATTGATCACGATAGGAACATCACCAGACACAGGGAACAACAAGGTGATAAATTAATGTCAGTAAGTATACAGGCCCTGACCACAAGGCAGCCTTTGTTTATATCACCAAACCCTGTGGGTAAGTCAAGTGTGGTTACTTGTTATTCTTGTCATAAACAGGGACACATGGCACGAGATTGTAGAATGAAGAATTCACGAAACTCATACCAACCCCCTAGACAATGACACGACACACGACATTGGGAGCAAGGTCCGCAGAAACGGAGTTATGAGCCACATACAGGGGAAACAAAAAGATACCCCCCGAACAGAGACTGGCAAGCCTCTGGTAGCTCCCAATTAACTCCATCACAAGTAGTTGCTGCCAGCGGGATTCAGGGAGGTCACCATACCCAATAGGGGTGTGGCCATACCTGTAATCCGCAGCCAGTGAAATTGATTGCAAGTCTTGGAGGTGAACCAGAAATTGCAATCAATGTAGCTGGTAAATCATTAAACTTTCTTGTAGACACAGGGGCGGCCAAATCAGTGATAAATTCGACAGTGGGCATGAGAACCACTGGTAAGACAATTCCAGCCATAGGGGTAACGGGAGTAGTCCAGCACTACCCTGTTAGCAAACCAGCCGAGATTACAGTAGGGCCTTTACATACCAAGCATTCCTTTTTGCTGGCTGCATCGGCACCGACTAATCTCCTGGGAAGAGACTTACTGTGTAAAATGGGGTGCGTCATTTATTGTACTCCTGAAGGTGTATTCTTGGACATACCTGAGAATCACGCTCAGGAAGTGCGAGACATGTTAGACTCCCCGTCAAAATTAATGTCACATACCATTATGACAAATAGGACTCCCTCCCAAGTAGAAGAAATGACATCTCAGATACCAGAGTCACTTTGGACTAAAGATGGACAGGACACTGGATTAATGGCAAACGTAGCTCCGGTAGTTGTACAAGTAAAAGATGGTAGGATAGCTCCAAAAATCCCACAGTACCCTCTGAAGCCAGAGGTGGAGTTAGGAGTGTATCCCGTAATAGAGCGCTTGCTACAACAGGGCATTCTGGTAAGAACGTCCAGCACTGCCAATAGTCCCATCTTCCGTGTTAAAAAGAGTGGGGGGAGGGGTTACCGGCTAGTGCAGGATCTAAGGGGGATTAACAAAATAGTTGAGAGTCAGTTCCCCGTAGTGCCAAATCCAGCTGTCATTCTAATGCAAATCCCTCCCACTGCGAAATTTTTCACTGTTATTGACCTCTGCTCCGCTTTCTTTTCGGTACCTCTGCACCCTGACAGTCAATATTTGTTTGCATTTACATACAGAGGAGTCCAATACACATGGACTCGATTACCACAAGGATTCATAGATAGCCCAAGTATATTTTCCCAGGCTTTGCATGATTGTTTACAGTCTTTCCAACCAGTGAGTGGATCAGTATTAATACAGTACGTGGATGATCTACTACTGTGTTCTGATTCATTGGAAGCATCCCTGAAGGATACGAAACAGCTCCTGTTTCATCTTTCAGACACAGGACACAAGGTTTCCAAAGACAAGTTGCAATTATGCCAAACTAAGGTAAAATATTTGGGACACTGTTTAACACAAGGACTGAGACACCTGACCGCTGATAGAATTCAAGCAATTAGAGACATGACTCTGCCACAAACCCAGCAACAGATCAGAACATTTTTAGGAATGTGTGGGTATTGCCGTAACTGGATCCCAGGGTTTTCCATCCTAGCGTTACCCTTGCAGGAGATGGTCTCCTCAAACAAACCTGATCGGATTTCGCATACAGACGAGTCTGAGACAGCATTTGAGAGACTTAAACAGTGCCTAACGCAGGCACCAGCATTAGGTATGCCTGACTATGGGAAACCCTTTGAACTATACGGAACAGAAAGTGCTGGTTGCGCGGCAGGCGTACTAACCCAAAAGCACGGTGATGCCAGCAGGCCGGTAGCATATTACAGCGCTCAGCTAGATACGGTAGCGCGATCCCTCCCCACATGCTTGCGAAGCGTTGCTGCGATAGCATTGCTAGTAACGAAAAGCGAAGACGTCGTGCTAGGTCACAACCTCACAATTCATACACCACATGCAGTGTCAGCCTTGTTGAATTCTGCCCAAACCAGACACGTCTCATCAGCGCGGTTTACAAGATGGGAATTGGCACTAATGGCCCCCGTAAACATCACCATAAGGAGATGCAGTGCATTAAATCCTGCAACATATCTCCCAGGTGTGCCTGGACAGGCACAAAGGGTGGAGGATGAGAGTGGTGGGGAAGGAGGATTTAATACAAAGGAAGACACTCATGATTGTATGGAATATTTGACCCAAAATTTTACCGCAAGGCCTGACATCAGTGACAACCCACTGGAAGATGTAGAACTTACGTTCTACACGGACAGTAGTTGTCATAGACAGTCAGACTCGGGAGACTTGTGTACTGGATACGCAGTCGTAGATGACCAAGGCACCATAGAAGCGGAACCGCTAGGCCCACCTCACTCAGCCCAGGTTGCTGAACTGGTCGCCCTAACCAGAGCATGTGAATTGGCAAAGGGCAAATCAGCCAATATCTACACCGACTCTAGATACGCATTCGGGGTAGTCCATGATTTCGGAGCCCTATGGCGCCTCAGAAATTTCATGACGGCAGCTGGTACACCGGTAGCGCATGCAGCTCACATAAAAAGGCTTCTAACAGCGATACAGGAACCCGATAGAGTGGCTGTTATCAAATGTAAAGCACACACATATAGCCAAGACCCAGTATCACTTGGTAACAGCCGAGCAGACGAAGCTGCTAAATTAGCAGCTGCTACCCCCAGACAGACAGACACCACACAACTGATGGTATTTAATACCATCAACACACAGAAGTTGTGTGAGATGCAAAATTTGTGTTCCACACAGGAAAAGGCAGTCTGGAAGGCAAAGGGATATGGTCAGGAGTCCTCAGGACTCTGGACGGATGGACACGGTAAACCAGTGGCCCCCAAAGCATACCTTCCATGCTTAGCTGAGGCAGCTCACGGGCTGACTCATCTGGGCAAGGAAGGGATGTGCAAGTTGGTAAGAGCATATTGGTGTGCCCCAGGATTTTCTTCTCATGCGAGTAAAAGGGCAATGTCATGCCTTACCTGTCTGAGAAAGAACATCGGAAAGGCAATACCTACAGAACCATCTCATATCCCACCTGCCGGCGGCCCTTTCCAGGTAATACAGATTGACTTTATTCAATTACCCCCTTGTCGAAATTTGAAATATGTACTTGTTTGTATAGATGTTTTCTCAAATTGGGTCGAAGCATTTCCAGCGGCCACAAATACCGCTATGTTTACTGCTAAGAAAATTGTGCAGGAATTTGTATGTAGATATGGTATCCCTAGAATTATCGAAAGTGATAGGGGTACCCATTTTACAGGTGATGTCTTTCAAGGAATGTGTAAATTGATGGGAATTGATAGCAAGCTGCACACTCCATACCATCCACAGGCGAGTGCGAAAGTGGAAAGAGTGAACAGCACTATTAAAAATAAACTGAGTAAAGTGATGGCAGAGACAGGATTGACATGGCCAGAAGCTTTACCCATTGTACTGTACAGCATCAGAACCACTCCCAGGTCCCCTCTTAATCTGTCTCCCTTTGAAATCTTGTTTGGTCGACAACCGCATGTTATGATTAACCCTCAGGATGATTTGAAGTGTAACAATGAAGTGACTGTAAAATACTTGATTAACATGAGTAAACAGTTAAGGAATCAAAATGATAATCTGAAGTTAGTGATTCCTGATTTACCAGATAGTAATTGTCATGACATTGAACCTGGGGATTATGTAATGATACGGAATTTTCTACGCTCAGGTTGCCTTATTGACAGATGGGAAGGACCATACCAGGTCTTATTGACTAGCACTACAGCATTGAAGGTTGCTGAGAGAGAGACTTGGGTTCATTCGTCCCACTGTTAAAAGGTTGCTGATCCAGAGAGGTCCCGTGATAAGGAACAGACGGTAGAGGTTGTATCACTGGAGTGTCTGTTCCAGGAGGATTAAGGCGGCACCTGAGCATTGAAAATCACAAGACCAAAAGCAGTTGTCGATCCCCTGTTCCCTTTTATTGTTTTTCTCCAACTTCCCATCCCCTCTCCTTCAAATTATTTTTCCCCCCTTCTCATTCTTCTCCGTTTCCTCCTACAAGATGGACTTGCCCCAAGAGACTGTGATCCGGATTTTTCTGTTGACCATGATGTTGACCAGAGCAGTCTGTTCCGGCGAGAGTACCATGGAGGTCGAGAGAGGTTCTGGAATGGGTTCTGATGACAGAGATGGAGGCGTAGTTTTCCAAGAACAACATAATCAACAAGCAAAGGCGAGTATCAGAAAACGATCCGATAGCATTGACCATAGAAGGAATTGTGAAGGATTGTTAGCTGAAGAAAACTGTATCTGTCGGCTCTGTAACAATGTCATTGAGGATGGGTGCATAAAGAAATGCCAATCCAGTTTTAATATCCATATGGACCGGCATCCATTGAGTGACTATCACTCCTTAGTGGGTAGTGTGTTAAATAAAACAGATTGTTGGGTATGCTCTCAAGTACCTCAAGGTCATAGCAAATCAGGGCTAGTACCATTTCCTTTAACGTTAGGGGAGGTACTTGAGTTAAGTGGTGGGAGACCGGTGGACAGGAGGTTTAATATCTCCAGCCCTCCTAGTTTGAAGCTCCACCAATACCATGTGGATAGGCAGGGCCATTTCTAGCCAATTTGGCTCCCAGTGCGAGATTTAAAAATGCGCCCCCCCGCCCCATAGATATAAAGAGGAAAAGCATGCGCGCCCCGAAGGCGCGCGCGCTCCCGGTAAGGGGCGTGACCTCATTAAAATGGGCGTGGCTTTGTTAAGATGGGCGTGGCCTCATCTGATCTCATCAACATGGCCACCACAGGATATTAAAAAAAAAAAAGTCCTCATTTTACACATTACAGCAGGCACGCTACCCCATTTTACACAGCACGGCAGGCAAGTGTCCCCATTTTACACATTGCGGCAGGCACGTGCCCCCATTTTACACATTGCGGCAGGAAAAAGTGTCCTCATTTTACACAGTACGACAGGCAAGTGTCCCCATTTTACACATTGCGGCAGACAGGTGTCCCCATTTTACACATTGCGGCAGACAGGTGTCCCCATTTTACACATTGCGGCAGACACGTGCCCCCATTTTACACAGTACGCAGGCAAGTGTCCCCATTTTACACACTGCGGCAGACACGTGCCCCCATTTTACACAGTACGCAGGCAAGTGTCCCCATTTTACACACTGCGGCAGACACGTGCCCCCATTTTACACAGTACGCAGGCAAGTGTCCCCATTTTACACACTGCGGCAGACACGTGCCCCCATTTTACACAGTACGCAGGCAAGTGTCCCCATTTTACACACTGCGGCAGACACGTGCCCCCATTTTACACAGTACGCAGGCAAGTGTCTCCATTTTACACACTGCGGCAGACAGGTGTCCCCATTTTACACATTAAGGCAGACAGGTCCCCATTTTACACATTAAGGCAGACAGGTCCCCATTTTACACATTAAGGCAGACAGGTCCCCATTTTACACATTAAGGCAGACAGGTCCCCATTTTACACATTAAGGCAGACAGGTCCCCATTTTATACATTAAGGCAGACAGGTCCCCATTTTACACATTACTGCAGGTGGTGGGGAGGGAGAAAGGGAGAGAGAGGGAGAGGGGCTGACTTACATTTGTAGCGGTTCTCGCCGCTCTTCAGCCGCCTCTCCCTCCTCGTCTGCGCGGCTCCCCCTTCTCCCTCCTCCCGAGTGCCCAGCTCGGGGGGCGGGGTTTCGCGGAATGACGCGTTTGCGTCGTGACGTCACGACGCAATCGCGTCATTCTGCGAAACCCCGCCCCCCGAGCTGGGCACTCGGGAGGAGGGAGAAGGGGGTTTCAAAGTATGATGAAGTGCCGCGGCGGGCGCCCCGTGCGGTTGCACGGCTCGCCCGCCGCAAGAAACGGCACTGTGGATAGGTCCCTATTATGTTTTAACATCTCCAATCCCCGAAAGCCGGGAAATTGGGAAGTGTCATGGAGTAATCAGACCATGACCTTTTCGCATAGAGCAGATAGAATGCCTACAGATACAGAGCTTATACGCCACATAGCCAGTAGAGGAAAATCTTTCCGGTATAGGTATACCTTAGGAAATAGGATTACGAGAGTTGGAGAGGTATCACCAGGATACTGTGCACATATCGTACAACCTGATACGTGTACTAAGCAGATGGAAGAATTAGGGTTAGGAGATTTCACATGGAAGGTGTGTAATATGGTTATGTCCTACTCCGTCCCATATGTTCTCCCCGATGATGCATATTTCATATGCGGGAGAAAGGCGTATAAGTGGCTTGCCCCAAACTCTGAAGGATTGTGTTATATTGGAAAAGTACTGCCTGAAGTAATGACTGTATCACATGACAAAATGAAAGACATACACCGTGTTGCCCAAACTCCTTATACTCACACCCATTACGAGCACGTAGTTAAACGACACCTGATAGAAAGAACAGAGCATCCGGCCTCTGACATGATCCATGAATCCACCGGGATTCAGTTTCTAATCGCGTTAGACATCACTCGCACCGCTAGAGGAGTGTTGAATTATAAATACATATCTGCGCTCGCCAATTTGTTAGATAATATCACTGAAATGTATGATGACACGTTTAGGTATACTGGAAGAGAACTTCAGGCTTATAAAACAGAACTGGTACAGCATAGAATGGTTCTTAATTACCTCACAGCAGTGACAGGCGGATATTGTGTCACACTGGCAACACAATACGGCGTGAAATGTTGCACATATATTACGAATAGCACCGAGGACCCGGTCGAGGTCATAGACCAAAAGATTCTCCAACTGAAGTGGGAATTTCGCAGGAGACACAATCTCACTCTTGCTGCTGTAGGTAATGAGCTGACTGGTTGGGTGTCATGGTTGAACCCGCGAAATTGGTTCTCTGGTTTAGGAGACTGGGCTCAAGGAGTCATAATGGATGTTGGGAAGTTTCTCCTATGTATCTTAGGTGTTATCATAACGATTGGTTTGATATTTAGATGCGGTCAGGCTTTAATGAAGTGCAAACATCGTACCAGGGTAATGAGTTTAAGGAGCAGGGAAACTGTAATTCCAATGGACTTGATTTATGACCCAAATGTAGAAACAATGATGTGATGAAAATGCGATTTCTACGGTCCGTTTCTTTCACCTGTTTTTCCGTTTCCTCCAAGGTAAAAAGACCCACTTGGACGAGGAATTTGATGAGCCGATATACAGACAACAGAGGGATTAAAGAAGAAGTTTTGACAACCTGATACACAGATTTTTGATGAACTATGCCATGGATCCCCAGTTTCCCTAGAAATTTTAAAATTACGCTAGCCCAACACTTTTGTAAATCTATGGACATTGACAGCTTTTGCTCGCACCTTATGGGCAAAAGCACAAAGAAGACTGCATT
Organism: Pseudophryne corroboree; assembly: GCF_028390025.1. Classification (NCBI taxonomy): domain Eukaryota; kingdom Metazoa; phylum Chordata; class Amphibia; order Anura; family Myobatrachidae; genus Pseudophryne; species Pseudophryne corroboree. The sequence continues at coordinate 24,358,424 of NC_086453.1, read as the reverse complement.
CAACAGACACCAAACAAGACCTCAATCGACGAATGTACATTTACCTGACATAGAATACCACCGCATTTACCGTAATTATGTCTTTTCTTCATTTCTACAACCCTCAGG